>NW_003307549.1:634986-709039 GCF_000143455.1 Volvox carteri f. nagariensis | reverse complement strand
CAAGCGTCGCGTGCATGGTATGACACGTTATGTGAAGAATTAGTGTCGATGGACTTTGTCGCGTCGAGTGCGGACCCTAGTTTATTTGTTCGCCGTAAACAAGGCGAGGTTGTATATCTTTTGGTTTATGTAGACGACGTTTTGATTGCGTCTTGGAGCGAGAGAGCCGTTTCAGAAGTAAAGGCGGCTATCATGCGGCGGTTTGAGTGCCGCGACTTAGGAGAGGCAAGTTTATTTTTGGGTCTTACTCTTAAGCGCGATCGAGCGAACAGGGTAATTACCGTTTCTCAGGGGCGTATGGTTAAGGACATTGTGGGTCTTTATGGCATGGCTAATTCACGGCCGAAGTCTGTACCTATGAGTCCTGGAACCGTCTTACCTAATGCTGCAGTGGAAGATCGGCTGGATCGAGAGCGTTTCCCGTATAGCCAGTTAATTGGCAGTTTGTTGTACGTGTCTGGATGTACTCGTCCTGACATTGCACAAGCCGTGGGAGTTTTGGCGCGGCACATGTCGAATCCTAGCAGGTCGGACTGGAAAGCGGCGAAGGAGGTAGTACGCTATTTGGCAGGAACGTCCGATTACGGATTACTTCTAGGTGGTGAACGAGCAGATGAGAGGTTGGTCGGATATAGCGATGCTGACTATGCGGGTTGTGCTGACTCGCGGCGGTCAACGTCTGGTTATGTCTTTACTCTTCATGGTGGTACAGTTAGTTGGGCTAGCAAACTTCAGCGGAGCGTGGCTGCGTCCACTATGGAGGCTGAGTATATGGCTGTTTCGGAAGCTGCTAAGGAGGCTTTATGGTTGCGACAACTACTTGGCGATCTCGGCTACGACCTCAAGCCAACGCAGATCAATTGCGATAGTCAGAGCGCAATTCGGTTGGCGAGCAATCCGGTTGTTTCGAAGCAATCGAAGCACATCTCTGTGCGTTATCATTTTGTACGGGAGCAGGTAGCGCTCGGTACGCTTGTGATGGTAGATTGCAGGTCGGAAGATATGGTAGCTGATTGCTTAACGAAGCCTTTACCAACTGAGAAGTTTGAGAAGCATCGTATAGCGATGAACGTGTGCAAGTCCTGAGCGCGTGGGAGTGTTGGAAAGTGCTCTTAGGTACACTCAGGCTTGACACTTCGGTAGTTTGATTAGTTGCCGTTATCCCAATACGACATCGGATCAGGATTGGCTACGGTATGCTTATATACTGCTTGCGTATCCTTTCTCTCTCTCTCCTTGTGTAACGATATGAGCGAGTGATGTGTTCACTGAAGGACTCTTATCTCTAACAAGCGGTGGCAACTAAATTACCATGGTAATATTTGGGCTGCCCACCGGCGAAAACTAGTGCGAATCAAACCTTTAACAGGGTGTTACTTCCAGTGGGCAAGCACGCGTAAGCCTTCTTATGCACAAAATATCCTTATATTACTACCTATTCGTGTTCAAGTTATTCAGGCCATTAGGATGCTCGCCGGCGTTTTTGTCCTGACGCCTAGGAAATGGTCATGGCCGGGGCCAAAATGCAAATTCTCCACAGCGAAAAGGGCGACCAAAAAAGGGAACATGCCTGCATCAGGACTTGAAACTTGGCACGTGGCCATTACAGCGCCGCTGCGCCAAAGGCTGTTACCCTCCCACCCATTGCGTGGTTCTGACACCGCATAGGGTCCTTCAGCTGTCACCTTCCACGGAGCGGAACGGAACGGGGCCATTCACATTCACACCTTAGAAGACATTCCCAACACGCATTCGTTCACGCACGCAACCCAAACCCCGCTGCACCACACCGAATCCATACCACGTAGCACGTCCACGATGTGAGCTGCGCACGTTCCATGTGACCTTGTGTGTCCGTGTCTGTTTGCCTGTATGGACGTACGCCTTGCACATGCACTGGTGATCGTCGAAAAGTATATAGTACGACATCTCGGACGGAGAAGTACAGACGTCGTTCCATGAACATGTAAATGGGTCGCTGACTGTCTTCTTGCCTTGTCACTCACATACATACATACCGACACACACATAGGGTTCCTTCGGGCACGCCCTACCACTGCGGCAGTGATCTAAAGTCCAACACACTAAAAGAGAGGTGGGTTACGTCGTCGACACAAGACAAGCGGGGCCGTGCTCTGCCACGTTGCGATGTAGAAGCGACGTGCTCCTCCCCAACATGTCCGCATAAGCCTAAGACGTCCCAACACAATGCCCCACCGCCCGGGGACACGGCGGGACATCTCCCGCGTTTCTACCTGGCCCGAATAAAACTGCCGCCTGGCCATGGCCTCATTAAACCGCTCACAGATATTGCCAGCTCAGCTCCGAAACCCAAATTGTTATGTCGTGCGATCCCGCCTGCAATGGTGTATAAGGTTCAGAGCGAGCTGCTCCCCTCCCCCCTACAGTACCCCCCTACAGTACCCCACCAGCCCCGCCAGTACTCAGCACCACCTCACAATCACGGACCTGCCCGGAACATCAAAACTCTTGTGACATACATACATACACAAATTTAAGCATCCGAACCGACCTGACTTTCGGCAGGTTGCTCTCTCTCTCTCTCCCCCTCAGCGCTATATCCGATTTTGCCACGTGGCCATGCGGCCCCTTGCTACAGCGGCCCCCAGCCAACCACATGTACTGCTACTGCCTCAGACTGTAATAATAAAATTATCCTTACCACAGCAGTGGCAGTACAAGCAGTACAAGTAGTACGAGGAACAGCAGCAACAGCAGCAATCTTTATTGAGGTTGATGCTGCATTTCCCGGAGGCGTCGTACGGCAAGCATGTGTTGCCGTACGACCACGGCCATCGCTTTCGCAGCACCCTCATACGAACCGTAACTCCTGCCGTGCATGTGCAGTGATACGGCATGTCGTACAAGCCAGCTGCAGATGGCACCGTCGTCGTCGACATCGAGCTCGCCGCCGCCATCCCGGCGACGCTTCTTGGAAGCTGCGGTCGTTTTTGCCACCATCGTGCGCCGTGCTGTCGCCGCTTCTGCGTTTACCTTGGCTGTGCCATAAGCATCCAGCCCGAGCTGCTTCCGCTGCTGCTCCCTTCCCCGGAGCAACACCCTTCCGTACTTCTGTGCGACTTCCCCCGGTGTAACCTCAATCTCCGGGTTCCCTACACCGCTGCTGCTGCTATTGCCACTGCTATTGCTACTGCTATTGCTGCTGCTAAGCGGCCCCTTAGCCGCATCCGCCTCAAGAAGTGTTCCAGCTAACTGACCAAGCCCCTGCTGCTGCTGAGGTTGTAGCTGCTCCCGTCCCCCCAGATTCGCCCTCATACGACCGCCCGCCGCTGCCGCCAGTACGACCGTCTGCCAACGCGGTAGTACGACACCCGCGCCCGCCACTTCACCTCCCTCTCCTTCTTCTCCACGTCCCCATGTCGACTGCAACCCACTGGGACCGGTATTACCGTTGCCCACCGCATCCCCCCTTCCCCCACCATCACCCGCACCCACGCCGCTCAGCAGCAACTGCCGGCTGCTTCCCAAGCCATCCTCTTCGCCCCCCGGCACCGGCACCTCCTCCGCTCCCCCCTTCTTCCCCCCTGGATCTTCGCCCTCTACCGAGGCCCCCTGCCTCACTCCCTGCGCTGCTGCCTCCCCTCCTTCCTCACCAGGCACGGGCCGCTCCGCAAGAGCCGCCGCCGCCACCATAGCTGCCTCCCGGTCCCCACGCCCGCACACCACACGCCCCTCCAGGAACCCCACCGGGTCGCGCAACACCTTCTGATACACGGGGTTATCGAACACGATGAACCGCGGGTCGGCCCAGTTTGCGCCGCGCAGTACTGCATTTCCCGGGTGCGTGAACATGAATCCCTCCAGGCCTCCTGAAACCCTAGGCCCAGCGCCCGCCTCCGACCTGTCTATCCCCAACCCGCTGCCACCCCAACCCTCCTCCTCCTTCTCCACCTCCTCTACCCGACCAACTGTGCTGGTGGCGCCGTTACCACCTCCGCCCGGTAGCAACGAAACACTACCGCTATCCCCGTTGTCGCTGGCGCTACTGCTACCGCTACTGCTACTGCTACCCCTGTTGCCGCTACCATTGTCACTACCGCTGTCGTGGACTGCACCAGCGCCTGCCCCCCCTTGTAGCCCTGTAGCCCCCCCTTGTAGCCCTGAGAGACCCAGAGCGGGGTTCATGAGGCACATAGCGAGGTTCATGTCGCAGGAGTGGACCTGTGTCGTACGGGCACACACCTCCCCCGGACCGCCCGCCGTCGCCCGCAACAGCCCCACGGACAGCACGACCCCGGCGCCGCCGTGGCCCCAGCTGTAGCCGCACCAGCTGCGGTTCCCGCGGAAACCGGTTTTGAAAGCCAGCGTGCGGCCGCACAGCTCCTGACCGCGGCTACGGCCGCGACAGACGCGGGCGCGGTGCAGGCACCCCTCGGGCGGTCGACAGGGGCAACCTGGTGGCGGGATCGGCGGCGGCAGCTTGCGTAGCGGCGACGGCGGCGGCGGGGGCGAGACCGTCCCAACCACCGCTACCTTTGCGGAGGTACCGGCGGAGGATTGTACGACGGTTTCGAAGCCAGACGCGGTGCTGTAATATGCCGTACCAAGCGCCTCCGTTATGTTGATGGGCGCCTGGCCCCTCCTGCCCCACGCTGGGTAGTCATGCGGCTGTCGCTTCGGCTTTATGACGGCCCCCTTTCCGCTCCACCCGTTATCGATACCGTCGTCCGCGTCTGTAGCAAGTGCGACTCGCCGCTGCCTCGTCCCGCCGCCGCCGCCGCCGCCGCCTTGACTGCGTCTTCGGATCCATCTTGCCGTACGGGCGACGGCGGGGTCGCCCCAGCCCCAGCCATCCAGCTCCCGAGGATCCCATTCAGAGATCTCCTGCTGCGTCAGTACGGCAGAGCTGTACGGCAAAAGATCCTCTCGATGGTGTGCATGGAGCAGGTCGGTCCAGTGGCAGGGAGAGCAAACGGCGGCCAGGGGCGACGGCAAGAAGAAGCCGCGAGCATTATGGTCACCCATGTGGTCGGAGATGGCGTACGGCAGGTTGTGATCGTAGCCGTACAGGAGGCGTTTGACACCTGCCGTACGGAGCCGTGGGAGGACCCGTACACAGAAGGCAGGTAAGGAGGGCTTACGCAAAGGTGGGGGAAAGATGGCCCCCCTTGTTCAGTCCCTCTCTCGGTCAATCATTCCTTTTTCCTTGCCTTCGTCAAATCCACGCACGAACCTCACCGCACCTAGCATGAACCATAGGGTATCATCGTCTCCGAGCAGCATCCACTTGTAAGTGGGGCCATAGTGACGGTGAGCCATAAAGGGAGCGGCTTGCCACCGGGTGTCGCCGGGCTTGCTTTTCTCCGGGCCCGTAATATTCCTGAGGTTGCACCCACCATCGCATGAGCAGGACATCGGCGAGCTCGTTGTAAATTGTGACGGTCATGGCACAGGGTGAGGTGGGATGCTTGGAAGAGGGAAACCCCGGGTTAAGGTGTGCTGCTTCAGGGACAGGGTAGTACGGACTTCAGCGGAGCATGGCGCTGTGGTACGCACCTGTTTGGGAAGTAAGCGTAAGTTTCATTGTGGAGGTGCCCGCTTTGTTTAAGCTCTTCGGCAAGGCTGGCGTTGTCTAGCGCAATGAATGTCCGGAGACCGACCCTACGGATGAAGATGTCAATGTTGGGTCAGTCGGGGGCCGGGGCCGTTGCTGGCAAGGCAGAACCTGCGTATCGGGTGCTTCTCATAGGGTACGCACCGGAGGGGCCTTGATGCAAGCGCCAACTGCAATCTCGCCTGCTCGGTATTTATAACAACGATGAAATCCTCGGGTTTATATACGGGAACGGAAGGATCTAATTTTATTCCATTCAATAAGTTAGTAGCTATTACAATAGTCGTGCAAGTCAAAATTCCGAACAGCGAACCAACCGCACAGCGTGCATAACCTCGGGCCTGCATAAGTTAGTAAAGTTTACAGCATATAAGGGCTACATGTCATGTAACCCTTCGAAACCTAAGGTCAATACCTGATCAGTTCAAGAAGGGCATCGAAGCGTACGGATGGTGGTTAAAGCACAGTCATCCAGGCACAATACCTGAAGCAACCTTTCGCCACATCTATACACGCAATACCTTGTTCACTTTAAAACCAATACTACGAACGCAATATTGCGATCGCCCTGAACAGACAACCTACCAGCGAATAATATCTCCATTCAATTGTCGGGTGCGCAACGCCGCAGTATAGCCATGGAAACCTCAGAAAGCTCCTGCTGCACGTCTAAAGAAGAGAAGGACGCAGCAGATGCGGCTCGATTCGGGCTGCCGGACCCAAGGGAGCTTCAAGATGACCCGGTGCTAGCAGGATGTTGCGAAGAGGACCTGCGCAACATGCGCCGCGCTGAGGCCCTACGTCAAGCCCTCCTAGACGTAGACCGGAGCACTGCGCGTTTGAAGCTCCAGCAGCAAGCGCTCCACGTGCCAGCCCAACAGCATCAGCCGCCACATCAACAACCCGACACGGAAAACCTTCTTAACGCCGAGCAGGAGGAGGAGGAGGACGATGATGGTGGGCCGTAGGCGGTCATATGTGTGCTGTGATTCACGGGCACAGTCAAGAGGATATAGGGGTTCCTTGGTAAGGAGTGGAAATCTAGTTCCCGGACAGCAAGAGGGCCCTGCCTTCATGCCCCTACACAAAACAAAACCTGGCGGTTACCGATTTATTTCCCAACTCCCAGCAATCCGTCCTAACCGTCCTAACCGTCTTTGTCACACCATCGCACTGGTGTTCAGGTCTCCTGTCCGAGCTCCGGCGGAGGCGGCTCGCGGAGCTCCAGCGGCAGGCAGTGGAGCGGCGGCAGGCTGCAGATCAGGGCTATGGCCGCCTCAATGATCTGCCACCTGGTGCCCTGATGGTGGGTGCAACGGTGCTCGTTGCTCCGAAAAGGACTCATCACGTCGCCTCGCATAGACTTGCCCCAAAGGCCAGGGGAAGAGGGAGGGGAAGAGGGGGAGGGGGAGAGGGAGGGGGAGAGGGAGAGGGGAGAGGGAGGGGAGAGGGAGAGGGGGAGAGGGAGAGGGGAGAGGGAGGGGAAGCCCCGGGTTGGGTTCGTGGTGTGAACCACGGCGGGCTGCATGCTGCGGCGAGCTGCACGGAGTAGAGGGGTGATGAGCGGAGACATCACGTACATGCTTGTAAAGCGAAAATGTTCAGCTGCCGATACCTTCAAAACCTGCACGGCTGGAGGTTTTGAGTAGCGCACGTTTGCCCTTGGCTAGCGCGCGGTGGGTATGGGCATGCAACCTCAACCAACGCAATCTTCCAGCGTCAGCATGGGGCCCCCAGTTCGTTCCCTCCCGAGTAACACGAGGAAGGTCCGAAGCAAGCGGGTAAGTAGGTGGCTGGCTGCGGCTGATGGGGGCGGGTTGGGCTGCTTGCTGCCCTGGCCCGGTGAAGTCCCGTTGCTGGGGTGCAACACCCGGGGCATGTACATACATACATACAAACATACAGCCATTCTAACACAACACTATACAACGCAACCTTACCCTATATACGGCAGGAGCGGTTGGAGCAGTTAGATTTTCCCGGAGGGGCTGCTGCTGTGGTGCATTTGGCTGTTGGGGGATGCGAGGTAGGGGCGTACGTACGTATGTATGTATGTTTGTGTGTATGTATGTATGTATGTATGTATGTATGTATGTATGTATGTATGTATGTATGTATGTATGTATGTATGTATGTATGTATGTTTGTTTGTTTGTATGTGCGTGGTTGGGTTGGAGAGAGGGAGGGGTAGATATGTGCAAAGTTAAGGCTGGACTGGGCGGCGAGATGGAGCTAGGGGGGTTGGGTGGGGGGTTGGGAGAGGGGTTTAAGGGGGAAAGGGGGAGAAGCCACGGTGGGTTTGGCGTGTTCCGGCTGTGTACTATGGACTTGTGGATCTTTGCGGGACGAGCTGCCGTACTATGTGGCACCGGGAGCCTGTGCGACCCGGACCCTACATGCGCATGCCAGAGGCACACGCGGCCGCCGGACCCTTGTAACCGTGAATGCCGTACAGTGCCGTACTTCCTGTTACGTTTGTATATACGTGTACATTCGTGCATCCGTACACGTAGGCAGGCGCCATGTTGGACGAGCATCTCACCACGCTGGCTCACCGTTACCGTTGGACCTTCTTTGCAAGGGCGGCGGTTAAGAGAGGGGAGCCGTTGGTGGCGAGATTGAGGTTGGAGGAGTTGCCGGGTAGGTTTGGAAGTTGGAAGTTAGACGTTGGATGTTGGAAGTTAAGGTAGGAAATGTGTGGCGCTGAGCAGCAGCTTTTGCTGATTCCTGCTCTACTCCTCGTTATTCCTCGTTGTTCGCCTCCGGTTATCTCGTTGCCACCGCCGCCGCCGGCTCTACCTCTAGGCACATCCGCACCCGCCGTCAGTCGTCTGCACTCATCCCTTCCTGCCCCCCCCCGCGCACCCGCCCGGGGTCGCAGCGCTGTTGTGCTTCAGGTCCACGGCGCTGGTGGGTCGCGCGGCTGTCTCCCAATTCGGGCCCCCCGGCTGCTTGGTGGAGGAGGAGGTGCGGGAGGGAGGGGGGGAGGAGTAAGGAGGGAGGGGGGGCCGAGGGGGGAGCTAGGAAGGGAGCGGGGAGGGGGAGTTTAGGAAGGAGAGCGCCTGGGGTTAGTGGGCGGAAGGGTACCGCCAGGCGGCTGTCAAGCCAGGCCAGGAACTAGTTGTTGTTCGAAGGCGGCCCGACGTGAGCCAATAACCATTGAGATCGTCAAGGTGATTCGTAGAGGAGGAAGGGGGGGGATGATGATGATGATGAGGAGGAGGAGGAGGAGGAGGAGGAGGACGACGATTTTGAGGGGTTCATTGGTACGAATTTGGTTCGGCACAGTGGTACGGTACCGGCAAGAACCGATCGTTTCGTATACACAACATGGCTTGATGAAAGGCTAACGTGGGGTATGTGGGTTCGTACAGGTGACGTCGTACTTGCGGCGATTGAGGGTTCTTCGAGACTCCGCGGGCGGCGGCGCAAGGTTCAGCGGGCGAGGTCCAAGACGGCGAACTGGAGGCGCCGCAGCCACCGCCCCTGGTACGACAACAAGACCCGGAGGTGGTAGTAGAACGTACGACGACGACGATGGCGACGAGGATGACATTGGCGATGGCGGAGGCGGAGGCAGCGATGTTGAGGTGCGCCTGGGAAGTGCATCGTGCAGCTGTTTGGTTGGCTGGGTAGGGCCCGGAAGTGACGAACTCCATTACAAATGTGCATGTACAGCATGTAAAGGACGGCGCGTACGGCATGTAAAGAGTTTAAGGTACGGCGGTGGGTCTCTGGGTTAAGGTTGGCGTGGAGGAAAGGGAGGAAGAAGGCGATTCAATTTCCAAAGTAAAGGGGCCGTGGTAAAACAGCTCTCGATCGGACTTAGGGGGGGGAGAGCGCAAGGAGGTATCGGAGCTGAAACCCTGTGGGGCACTTACACGTGTGGTGGGAGATCACCGTGTGATTTACTCAGGATCATCAGATATTGTCCGAGGCATTTGATTTGAAATGTTTTAAATTATTCCGGAGCGCTAGACTCCAAAAGAGAGAGGCTGACCGGGACACGCATGCACACGGTGCGCACGGTGGTGCAGGGGGAGGACCAAGAGGACGAGGAGGAGTGGCGGCTCAAGCCCTGTGATGTGTGCGGGCGCCGCTACCCGCATGAGCACGTACGGGCGGTGTACAGCACCTGCCACCGCCGCGACCACAGCGACGGCGGCAGCAGCGGTGATGACGATGATGACGGCGGTGCGGTGGCCGGCCGTCGATAAGACTTTTGAACTTTGCTCCGCTCCTTTCCTCTCTCTCTCTCTCTCCCTCTTTTTCTCTCTGTCCCTCTTTTTTCGACCCCGGTACAACACGATGCTCTACGAGTGGTCTCTTTAAGGCTGTCTGTGTTTCGTAACCCGGCCAACCCGGCCAACTCGTGCTATGCTAACAGGGCCTCACATAAGGCTACAGGATAAACAGCCGCGACCCGCGAGGACGCAACGGCCAACGTCGGGCAATAGTTCACTTTCACGCGCCGTCCAGCTAATCAGCTCAGTTCAGAGGTTTGGAGGCACATGGACGCGGACTTTTATTAAATTATACAAACACCAGAGCCATGTCATGTAACACTTGACTTGTCCAGGAAATTTGGACTTTGTCACGACCTAGACATGCATACAACGTGTGCGGCCGCTTTGTGTTTGTGTGGAAGGTTGGTGCGAAGCTGTAGGTTGTTGTATTCATGCATGGAGCAAGCATGCTGTTGTTGCAGGACGGCACGCGTGCTGCGCAGCTTACAAGAGGCTGAATGTGTGTGAGCTCCATCCCCAGTTCAGCAACACTGCACATATCGTGTGGGCGCTGGAGGCAATGTTGAAGTCATGCGCACTCATGCAGTGCAACAGTGTAACCTTAGTTTGGCGTGACAGCGTGGCGATGTCCAGCGTAGCGACGGACTCATATGACAGACCTGGAAGGCAGCGGGGAGGTCATGACACCTCATGTGCGTTTCGCTAGGAAGCTGCATGCAAACAGGTGCGTGGATGTTTCATATTGGCAGTCGTAATGCCGTACGACATGTATGCGATCCCCGTGGAGACGCACCTGAAGCCATGCTTGGTGGTTGAGTTGCTGGGGGGCACGCGGCTGCTGTGCCGGGGTAACGTCTATTGGTGGCTTAAGTCGGAAGGGAAGGGCAAAAATTCGGCGTCGATTATCGGAGGATGGTGCAGCCCCCGCTACGACAACATTAGGTTTGATAGCGGAAGATGGCGAAAACACCAAACTCTCGCCACAGCCTCATGCGACTATTGCAGGAATGGCCTGAGTTTGCTGCGTACATCGCTGGATGCAACGTGCATGCTGCATGGCTTGGGTTCTGCTATTTATATTGGAAAACTGCAAGTAGAAAGCAAATGAAGAAAACATCCGAGCAAGGCAGGCTTGAACAAGCAGTTTGGCAATTTTAAATCTCGCCTTGCGTGCACACCAGAGAACGAGTCTGCGCTGGCACTTTTCCAAAAGCGTCGGGCTGTTCTCTGTGGCAAAACCTGTAATCAAGCAACCTATTTTGCAATAAGCTTGAACTTCTCGATACTTAAAACAACAATGCAACGGCATGGTCAATATCACGGACTCAGTCAACAGACTGGCACGTCGCGCAATGCCAACGAACCACTGCGCTGCTCTTCCAGTGCGAAAATCCTGCTCTTAGAGCACCACAGATCTTTCCGTACAGCGGCACCAACATTATCCAATGCTCCAGCAGCAAAAACATCCGGAAGTAGGGCAGCAGCAGCAACAGTAGTTGAAACAACAGCAACAATGGCTCGTGATACACTGCTTGCAGCGCCATGACGGCCACCTGGATCAGGTGATGATATGTCCACATCCTGCTCTTCGTCCCAGGCAAGCCGTACGCGACAGGCAATTGTACGGCTTCCATTTGCTCTGTTCACCGTACGCAGAAACCGCCGCTCACAGCAGCTTCTGAATCTCCGACTCAATGCTGGCGGGAGTGGCCATGCTGGAGAAGCGACCCACCACCTCGCCCTGCCTGTTGATGAGGAACTTTTCGAAGTTCTGCAAAAAAACAATCATCATCAGCAGACCGGGGAGTAAGAAATAAAAGAGGAACAGGGGCGACGACACCATGCCGTGCCAGTTTGGTAGCCCTGTGCTCCTTTGCACGACAGAGATAGATGTCGTAAAAAAAACAACGTTCGTGACCCTGAGGCAACCCCACACACTCACCCACTTAATCATCTCCATCATAAGCTGCTTCTTTTGCGACTTAAGAAACCTGCACGTTCAGAGATTTGAGAGGAGTTAGCGGGCCCAAGTGAAGACGGATAGGGCGCACGTAAAGAGCAGGCGTAAAACCAAAGTCCACAAAATGGCGAGTTCGTCAAAGTCATTTTTCCAGTTGATCAACCTCAACAACAGCACATACACGCTCCCACAAGGCAACAGATTGCGACTCCAGCACACGATCAAAGCTCCCCCAATGCTGCGAACACCGCGGCAGCTCGGAATGGATGCAGGTGCGCGCGGGGAGAAGGAGATGGCAGAGGGGCCTTACTTGTAGACGGGCGAGGCGTCGTCGCCATTGACGTTGACCTTGGCCATGATTGGAAAGCTTACGCCGTAGTTCCGGGAGCAGAACGTCATGATCTCCTCTGATGAACCCGGCTCCTGACCGCCAAATTGGTTGCATGCTGCAGGGGAAAGCCAGCATCCCAGTGTGGGTGGGAAGGAGGAAGCGGTCCATGCAGGGAGTTATACGTGTTGCCACTTGCGCTGTGTTCAGCCAACCTTGCTTTGCCCACCGCTATCTACTTACGAAAGCCAAGAATGGTGAAACCGCGATCTTTGTACGAGTCGTAGAGCTGCTGCAGTCCCGAGTACTGCCCTGTGAATCCACATCTACAGCAAGCAAACATTGTCATCAAGGCGCTCACCACCGCGGGTCTGAGACATTTGTGATGTTCGATTACTTACTGTGACGCAACGTTGACAATCAGCACGACTTGTCCCTTGAGGGTGGAAAAATCGAGAGTCTCGCCCTTGTTCGTCAGGGCATTCAACGAGTAGAAATCGGTCGGAGCAGCCATTGTTGACAAGCGTAAAAGGTGAAAAGGGCGAAACGAATTGAATGCCTGGACCTTAAGCAATGCAGGCGTTACCATATACACAATCCCTAAATAGAATAAAGCTGTAAACAGTGTCTCTTATATATTGAGCTCTGGACTATAAAACTATATATGTACGCTGGGCTATTCTGTTCCAGTATGAAAACATGTATGTGTCGTAGGCAATCAAATGAGGGGCCGGGAGAAGGTGCGTACAGGTAGATGCACCAATAGCGTAACCGTACTTGCAGATTATACCATAGCTTGCACAATGATGAATGTACCATATTATTCTGTCTCCAGCCCTCTTCTGCAACTACGCCTAGGTTGGGAAACGAGTTTTCGCTATGGGCGGGAACACTCAGTTCCCCCTGGAAGGCGTTTAAAGACATGCAATACGAAGTTAAATAACAAAAGGGCACAGGCCCTCCTTGCACGTTAAAAACTTTTATTCAGCAGATGATTCAGCCACCCCAGGCAACTTCGATTCTTCGGGTCCGTTTCCAGTTTTGCCCAAGAACAAACAGCTGCACAGCACACCGAGAAAGACGCAAGAAGACGATCACAAAATACACCGAGCCGCCCCTACAAAATGTGCAGCAAAGGATCACGCTCCAAATGCCCTAGCTCGGGAATCACTTAACTGATTACCCTGCACTGCCACGGCATATACCACACAGCAATGCTCTACAACCAACACACCGCAACGGACTAGATGTCCATACAGTAGCCCAAGGCTACTACATCCTATACAATCCTATAGCTTACCAAATTACCCTTGATAAGACATCCTCAGATACGGACGGACACAACATGTTTCTGCAGGCAGCACACGACTACGAAGGGCGGAGTGGGCCTTTCGATTACGCCTATGGGACGTTGCCTCCAGATGTGCTGGGCCGACATCTTCCCAACGCCGTAGTCCGTCCGACGAACGCCCTTTTGTACCATTGTACCAACGGACTGTCCCACCCACTACAAAAGAGTCCAGGTGCCGTACATCTGCGTGTGAAATCCATCACATAACATCAACATGGCAACCTCCGTTCCCCCGCCATATCCCCATTGCCGGCGTTCTGGCAATGACTTGGACAGATAAGACAGAGCTCTCGCTGCTTCAAAGCAACAGCATTGAACGCAAGGCCGAGTACTTGAAAAGGCCTTTGTCTACACCAGGCCCAAAACTTAATATTTACGTTGCCTCACCGCAACTACGACCAAACACAGGCTGCTTCACCACCTCCGCACATCATTCGCCCGGTAACGCATGCACACGACACCGCTATGGCAGGCCCGACGCGTCGCCCTTGGGACCCACACCGCCAAGCTACGGCACATCCTCGACAGGGCGCTTCTCCACGTAAACGCCATGACATCGCCAATTACTGTGAACTAAAACTCCACAAGACCTTGCTTTCTTACCTAATGATTAAACGGTCATGGCATCAGAACGCGATAGATGGAGTTAAGAGATAAATCCACATTGATCGTATCATCCAAGAGCTGCGCCTATTAAATAATCAGCAGACCGAACGGCCTGTAGGGTCCAAGAGGGATCTGTCGTACGAATAACGAATGAGATCGCACCGGGTGGCTGCTAGCGACCCCGACCCCCACCGCCACCAAAGCTGCCAAGAGAGCCCATATATCAGAGCCGCCACCGGCGTGAGGAGAGCTCCCACGCACCAGACCCATCCAAGTCCACACGTTTACTGTACGTGCTCCGCAACAGAGAGGCAATCGTAGCTTATGATGATTCACCCTGTCCGTCAGCCGGGCCGTACGACTAGTTACCGCCAGCATTACCAGTTGCCAAAACTACTTGGCGGATGACCGGCCAGTACTTCCGGGGTGGAATTGCGTGAACCCACGCCCAGCATTGGCCCTCCGGGTCCCTCCCACAACCGTTCCTGGAGTTGCGCGCCAAGCAATCATAGCAAGTCAAAAGCCGTTGGGTTAGAATCACGGCTCCTTTCCACCGTTGAAAACATATGCCCGAACACATGCAAACACACACACGCACACGCGTACCGCGCCAGCACAAGAGCCTTAGTTTAATGCCCAAGAGGCTCCTCCGTCACCGTATCACATTTACCGTAGCATGCATTCACCACTGTCGCTGAGTTAATTAGTTTAATTAGAGTGGCCGTTGCCATTGCCGTTACCGTTACCGCCCAGGCCGACCGCGATGCCCTGCGCTAGCGGTAGGCCGGTGATGGCGCACACCGACGGGCCATCGAAGAACTCCCGGTGCAGCGCCAGCACCGCCTCCGTGCCGCGGGCGCCGTCCACCACCAGCGAGATGTTGGTCTTGGAAGCGCCCTGGCTCATCATGAGCACGTTGATGCCCTCGCGCTGGAACACGCTGAAAGCCTGCAGGATGAAGGGCACCAGAGGTTCAGCCGTGAGGTCATGTGAAGGCATGTGGAGCAGGGGTTTAAGGAATAGAGGGAGACACCCTGGACGCAAATCTGCGCCCGGACCGCTGGGGTGGATATGTATGCTGGCAGGGGTGGACACCAGCTGTGAACATGGTCACCAAAAAATATATATTTATATGTCGCATGTGTGCCTGTCCATTTTTGGTGACCATAGATATATATTATATGTATATATTATATATATTGTTTTATTATTTTTGCGACGCTTACCCCGACCGTCAGTCAGGGTCGTGGACACGGGGAACACTACAATGCGTATCGCTTGCATTCGCGTGACTCAAAACCAATCCGCGGCCGTGATCCAAACATCAATCCATCCCAAGCTCTTTTCCCGTTCTCTCGTCCTTTCTCATCGCTTCCTCTTGATCTTCGTACTCGGCCGCATCGAGACTGCTTTGTTCAAATCCCACACGTGATCCCACTACCCGCAGACTCACCCGCATGAGAATCTCGCTGGTCTTCTCCACGTTGCAGATAAGGGAGATGATGGCCAGGCCCTTGCGGAACGACACCGCGGCCATCCTGTCCAGCTCGGTCTGCACCTGAGACAGCTCATCGTCCGGCGCGCCGGCAATCTTCTTAGGATCTAGCGTTAGAGACACCGACACCTGCAAGCGGGCAACAAGGTCCAGGAAGGGAAGGGGACGGAAGGACAACGCATGAGGGCGGGCGGGACAAAGCGCGGCACGGGTTGGATGCATGAAGACTGGCGTGCGTGAAACGGACGGGATGCGGTGCCGCGGTCGGAGCACAGGACACCGCAAGGTCGGACAATGAACTGCGTGTTGGGACCTGGAGTAGCCCTCTCTCATCAGGGCCAGTTAAATGAACAGACAGACAGATGAGTCCTCAAAAGACGTGCCGAATTCATGCCCGAAACAGGCACCTGAATTCTTACAAGGCAACGCGAAAGCCAGCGCCCGTGCAATATCAACGAGACCCTTCCATTATCTCACCCAGGTCAACAGTAGCGGCACGTACCGCTGGGCGCACTGCCGTCGTTCCCTGCGACCAGCCCCCAGGTTCCAGCCACCCCGCCGACTTTCAAGCCTGTGTACCGGATCGCTGCAACACCACCAACAGCACCACCACCGAAATGCGCGCAAAAATATGCGCGCTGTGTAAACCTCAGCCATACCTAGCATTTCACATATTACAGCTGGGCTAAAGCCGAAAATTCCATGCTGGCCATCCACCTTGACCGCTCGCTCCTCGCTGCCTCTCCGTTTCTCCATTTTCCCCTCTCCGCTCGCCTCTCTCGTTATCTCATACCACCTCTTTCCCCGCTTAGACACCAACAGCTTATCTCACCTCAGAAGTCGCCACCACGTCCACCGAGATCTTGTGACGACGGAATGTGTCAAACACAGTGGCCAGGAAGCCGTACTGGCCCATCATGCGCGTAGAGATGATATCCACCAGTGTCACATTGGACTTTAGCACGATGGAGGTCACCACGGTGCACTTCATGTCGCGCGCCGCCGAGATAATTGTGCCGGCGGCCTCTCTGCAGGTGCAGTGGTTGTGGGACACGGAACGGTGCGAGATATGGTATATTAGGTGGGTATGAAACACGGCCGGGATTTAAAAAACACATCCTGAGCTCATTGCAAGTGGCACTTGATCGTCACAATGGAAAGGACAAACTAATGATTGTTTGATGCAAGTGAACCCGTATCCGATACGGTGACCACAGCTTCATATACACATATACCTACCTGTTGTAAGAGTTCTTGACGCGCACGTTCATCTTGCCGGAGCGGATGGCGGGCTGCATGGCCTGAGGGTGCAGCACCTGCGCACCGAAATACGCCAGCTCGGTTGCCTCTTCGAACGTCAGCTCCGTCACAGGCCGCGTGGATGGCACGATGCGGGGGTCCGACGTAAGCACACCTACGGGCAGGATACGAGTGTATGGGAAGGGAGGGAGACGAGGGGCTCAAAAACGTTGGTATTTTAATATTCATCTTGATGATAGCCTCACCTCACGGGACGGTAAGGACGCGACGCGAGCGCGACGTAAAGCGGCGTAGAAAGCTGGTGGGATGAAACGACAGTTCCGTAAGGGAACGACATGAGAAAGGGTGAGGTCGCTGCGGGAAAGGTCGAGCGAGCAAGCTGGAAAGGACCAGGACGCAGACCCACGAAAGGTATGTGGCGCCCACAAGACGGTGGGGTTTACCTCTCGGACTCCAGGGAACCTACCGGACGATGGCTGCTCTACAGGATCGGGAACTCGCATTCCTATTTAGGACTATCCACAAGGTCACATACTATGAGACTTTTAAACCACATCCTTCTCGGCCAGTACCCCTGGTTGCTATGCATGCACGCTTCCCTGTCCCTATGCTCACCGTCCACATCCTTCCAGACCTGCACTTCAGGCAGCTCCAGAGCAGCGCCCAGCACAGTAGCAGTCAGGTCAGAACCACCACGGCCCAGTGTTGTGACGGCGCCTGGAAGAGCATGCGGTAGAAAGACGCGTAAGCAAGGTGCGGAAAGCGGAGAGGCGAACATGTCATGAAATGCTGAGAATGTGTTAACTGCGGCCAAGTAGCAGCCAGGCGCCGGCAACACCAGGTACCTGTGGTTTGGCCACGGCCCAGGAAGCCAGTCACGATGGGGATTTCCACCGCCTGGCCGGGCTTGGGCGCCAGCGCAGCGGCAATGGCGGGCAGCGACGCCTCATAGATCACATCGGCGTTGGTGAAATCGTCCGTGGTGGTCAAACCCAGCTCCCAGGCGTCGTGCTGGCGAGCGGGGATACCCTGAGAGGAGGCAGACAGATGGAAAGCGTCCAGGAAGCTTTAGGAGACCGTTCTAATCGTTTCATTGTTCCAACACGGCGGACAAGTGCAGGCACCCCAGAGCCATCCCAAGTCCGTTTTCCACAGGGCCACACAGAACGATAAACGAACTATATGGCAAGCTAGCACAGTGCTAGCCAGCTGGCAGGGCTTGGTAACTCCTTCTGGGCCTTATTTGCCTACACAAGCCACAAAAATGTGGAGGCAAACCGGCCCCGCCCGCCTGCTGCGCTGCTTCAGACCGGCGGCACATAGGAAACGGAAATGAACCCTGACAATATACGAAACAAGCAAGACTGCCCAGAGTGATCTGCAAAATGCAAGGGGCATACCTGGGCCCGCAGATAGGATGCGAAGATGCGGGTGGCCAGACGCTCGCCGAATGAAACCAGGCTGTCCTTGGCGCGAGGGGTCAGATCCTAAGGGACAACGGTCGTAAAACTTTGTCAAGTCGCCTTTGCAAACCTGCAAATAATACCAACTGACCTCGTACAGGCAGCTAAACGACTCGGCGGGCGATGAAGGAATCCCAAGGAAACAACAGTGGTAATGTTGTTGCGGTCGGAAGGTTCGACTGAGGCGGGCCCAAAATCAAAGCCCCCTTCGTGCTCTCGAGAAGCCCGTACAGATTACCCGATGCCTACCCCAACAACCTCCTGACGGCAAAACATAGCAACTCTCGTGACAGGCTTACAACAAGATATGTCAGATCACAAAAAGTGCCGCCAGGGCCCCATCAACCCAATACTTATAATAGCCTATCATCTGATACCTTCGAAACATTTTAACGCCGACCCAAATGCTGGTTCGTTTGCCATATCAAGGGGTTCATGTTAGCGGCTTGGAAGCGCCTACCGGCTATGGATCTATTGCTTTTGCCTCCTCTTTGCGGATCCCACCTGCATAATGGAAATACCGATTAGAAGCTGCTGCAGCTCGTTGAGAAGGCGCTCCACCTCATGACGCACCGACGGCTCGATACCCAGCTCGTCGCATGTGTCCAGATGCAGCTTGCGGATGTTCCTGCAAAACCACGCCAGGTATGGTCTTCAACACCTAAATACTCCATTCAATACATTCCAAGCCCGATTTGGCCAACGAAACACACATCAGGATGAGGGCACAGGCAACGGCCTGGTTACCAAGGTAAAATGCGAGCGAACCTGAAGGGTGAATCAGATAGATAGGATGGAATGCCAACTGCCGCCGCACATGCCAGCTACTGGATCCACAAAAACAACATGCACTGCTGAAGAAAGCGCAAAATGCATACCGGGTTCGGCGCTGTGAGGATGGATCTGCAGCCAAAATCATATGCATGCTGGAGGGTAGGACAGCGTACAATTTCTTGTTCGTACGCCCTTGCATGCTGCTTACTTGAGGGGCGCAAGCTCGCTAATGGCGTCAGTGCTGGTCTTCAACGCCAAGTCACCGCTCTCCAGCAACATGTTAGTGGTCTAAATCCATTCCGGTGGCGTGGGTGCAGGAACGAGACAGCAGATGGGAGTAGGTTTAGTACATAGATAATTCCGGAACTGGGTTTGGGAACCTGCCCCAGGTGTCACAGGGATTTGAATATTCAAGCTTCTCTGGTTGACGAAAGGTAATCGGCAGCTGGGCGCGTGCCTTTAACCCCGCTCCCGCCAAGGCACGAATAAAGCAGAAACGTTCCAGACAAAGCGGCCATGTCATTCTTACCTTTCCCATAGCGGACAGCACAACGCAGGGCAGGTATTGGGGGAAGCTGCAGATAATGTCCGCAACCTCCCGCATGCGCTCCGCATCACGCACGGACGAGCCACCAAACTTGTAGACCACATTGACCTGCCGCAGGCAAATACAAAAGGGGTTTATTGGAAGCCGTAGACGGCAATCACGTGCGGAGCGCGTCTCGAAGTTTGAATGGAAGGCGGTGTCCTTCTCGGATTCATAATTAAACAGAGAACCTTTGAAAAAAATTACAATTCAATAATCATGGGGGAAAGAAATAAGCCTGGCTAGCTGTCGATCTTGAACTGTTGCGAAACTCTTCATGATTCGGCCGCTAGAGGGGCCCCTACCTGTGAAACACCCTGACCGGGAGCCCGGTGCTGGCAAGGAGCTTCCACAGCAGCAGCCTGTGCCAACACGCTCAAGCGGCCTGCACTGCGCTTCCTACAAACTCGAGGCGACGGCGACATGAATACGACGCCGGCGGAAGGTAGCACAACAGTGGATCCATTTTGAGGCAAGATAGTTGGTACAGCAACACGCTCTGAGCGTGAAGCAACCTGAGAGCGAAGCGGGCGTTGATGCAGCAACATTTCAATCAGTCGGCGGAGCGTTCTCAGCCTGCAATGTGTAGATCTAAACCAATTCCGAGGCCTATGGCCCTCGGGATTACTACCTCTTGGACCTCTTGGAAAGGAAAGACCCGAGTGTGTTAGGCAGGCTTTGTGATACTGCGTCTCCGAAACCAAAGACTTTTTGGTCCATCAGGGACTTGAGACTAAACAGAGCAACTGATCTAACTTTTGATTGCACAGTACCTCGTAACAATGGCTCTGACTGCTAGATCTATGCGTGCTCGCGTGGGCTTGCCCACCACCCACACCCCTTGCCGCATCGCTGTGCCAAGGTTAGTTTGTTACAAGTAAATTTCTCTGAAGCCAAGCTGCTGAATTCTTCATGGTGTGCGTGATTAAGGATAACCAATCAACGACCCTTATTGTTACGTTAGCCTTTCAACGCTACGACGTTGCAGGCGCCAGCGCACGCAGCTTCAAGTCAATGCCCTGTTTGGAGGCGGTGCCCAGGTTTGTTTCGACAAAAGGCTGTTTGGGGCACGCGACTGGGGTCGTGAATGGCGGCCCAACTATTTACACGGCCATCTGGCCTTTGGTGCGTGATATGTATGCCGCCTTGTGTAGGGAGGTGGTGGCAACCCTTTCGACATGAAGAACCTCATGGAAAGCGTCAAGAAGGCCCAGCAGCTTGTGCAGACTGAGACTGCTCGGGTGCAGTCCGAGTTGGCGAAGTAAGGATCTGGTGCTTAAAGCGCGCTTCTCATTTCCAAGCCTAACGGGCTTTCAGGCCATTCGTTTCTGACCCATCAGCACTGGACCGCAACCCTCACCCAATTAACGTCGTACATGTTCCCGCCGCAGCACCGAGTTTGAAGGCTATGATGAGGAAGAGACTGTCCGTGTGAGTTGTGCAACCCCACCCCGGTTCGGCCCCACGGAAATCGAAAAGACCCATATGCCATATCATGTGGTACCACATTTGACCTAGATCAAATCTTCTTACCGGCCTAGCGCCTTCGCGGCGGGTGTCGCTCCACCACGAAGCAGTCAAAACTTGCTTGCCGTCCTAGGCGCCGGATCATCCGCTGATTACCGTGTAATACAGCTCCAACACAGGTTCCACGACCCTGTCCTGGGCCTGCTGCTCTGTTACGACAGGGAGGAAAGCACGTGTGAGAGACTCGCACTCTGCCACTTTACCATGCTTGAATTTACCCGCTTACATGTTTTTGCTGATCGTGGCCCTGTGTATATGTCACGTGGCGATTTGGGTTTCTCTGATCCGACCTTCACGCGCCGGTGTCTGAGAATTGTTGGTTTCGGGCTTCTGTCTCGGGAATTATCTGACGTTCAGGTGACCATGTCGGGGAACCAGGAGCCGCGCAGCGTGGAGATCACGCAGGAGGCTCTGGTGGCTGGGGCCGAGGTGCGGTGTCCAAACGGAGCGGTGCCAGGGGAAAGTAGAAATCCGGGAAGAAGGGGGGATGAGGAATAGTTTAGGACAGCGTTCTATGGTGGTAGGTGTAAGGAAAGGAATAGCGGGGGAAGTGAAAGGGGGTTAGCTTTAGGGGGGCAGGGTTGTTAATAGCTGGGGTGGGAAGGGAGGAAGGGTGCGTGAGTGGCAGCGTGGGTGTCGCGTTGATGAGCGGATCAGGGAAGAGGCAGAAGGACCGACGTGCCTCCACCATTAATGATGGCAAACGCATCTAACTGACATAACGCATTGACACGGAGTTGTCCCAACTCTTGGGTTAAAGCTTGGGGTCAGAACGGAGGGTCAGGAGAGGGTTTTTTTGGGATGCAAAGACTAGTACATAACTTCCTGGCGTATTATATGTTATGATTAAGAAATGAAATGTGGCAACGCGGATCTGCGGAATGTGCGGAGGTGTAGATCGTCCCTATACACAGTCAACGGAGTAGCCGTTTGGGTGTATTGCTGTTCAATGACCCTCTGTTTCCCTCCAAATGAAAGGACTCCTGGCGAGTTTTCCTCGTCATCTTTTTAAGGCGAATTTCATGCTACTCCCAATGCACGCACATGCCTCGGTCCAGGAATGCTCTCGGCGTACGACAGAGGCGATGCGAGATGCCCACAAAAAGAGCGTGGCGGTGAGTGGAGTGGAGTTAGGAGGGGATAAGGGTTCGTTACTTAGACCGTTTTTGCGGTGCCCTCTCCTCAGATGCAGAACTAGTACCAGGGTTGGACAGGACCTTCCTGAAATGGTCGGGTTGCCGGTTTTCCCCTTCCCATGCCCGTCGGCCCCACCCGATAGCGTTTTTGCATATCTTTCAATTTCTGTCGGGTGCCCCGATAGCCCATCCCAAAACCTGTCGGGTGACGCAAGAACGGGTCACCCGACAGGGTGACGCAAGAACGAAATTTCGCTGTGTGCCGCTTGAAATTGCATTTATTCGTGTTTTATATGCGCAGTTTCCAGTTCTCAGTTTGCAGTTCACAGTTCTGATATGCACGAACAAACACACACACACACACACACAGCAACACATGCACGTCTGCCTGTGAGCATCACAACCCGAGCTCTTCAAGGAGACCCTTAGACACCGTAGGACTGGAGAGGAACATCTCCTCGTCCTCCTCTTCGTCCCCCACCCATTAGTTTGATTTCTTTAAGAAAGACGTAAATAACAAATAATGAGCCCCGAGCTATTGGTCACCGGTCAAATCCATGAAGGTGCCACCTGAACTGCGCGGATTTTTCTGAGCAGGACCGTCTTGCGCGTCAACACTGCGCTTCTTCATGCTGATTGATTTCACTGAATGAAGCCAACGGTCGAGCAGGTTCAGCTTGAGAAAGCTGTTTTGGTAAAGCCCACAGACTTACAGGACGAGGCAGCAAACGTTCGAAAGGGTAATGTAAAGCTGCATATGGTCTTTGTGTTAATTGTCAATAAGGTCGAGATAAGGTAGTGTGCCCTTGGCAAGCATGGATCCCTGTACAGCAGAGTCAAAGGATAAAGAAGAAGAGGCAACGAAGTGAACGAATGCTACCACTATATTACATATTTCCATCCAGTTATATTTTTATGAATGCCATTATGTATCGCTGTAGCTGTCCGTCGCCGAAGGGCCCACCGACGACCCACGGCACCCGATCGGGCGGTCCTAGCGCCCCTAAACCCTGTCGGGTCCCCCGACGGGGCCCGGAGGGCTCCCGTCGGGGGGGCTCCCGATGGCCGTTTGGCATTTTCCCCCTTTTTCGTCGGGTCCGCCCGAAAGCATTTTTCAAAGCCTGTCGGGATTTTCAGCACAAGTGCCATTCCTGTCGGGACCCGATCGGACTGTCGCACCCTGACTAGTACTGGAATTGGTTTGGCCGCGTTTGCTAGTGACGGTGCGAAGGTCCTACCTTGTCCCCTTAGTACGACCTTTTGGAGTCCGACCTAATACCTAGAGTAGGAGTCCAGAAGTCTAGGTAGTCTTTCGCTTTTGGAGACATGTGTTTTATTGGCTGTGATGTGCTGAGGGAGCTTTGGTCGGGTGGCTAGCAAAGAGCTTGCTGTTACAGCTGTAGGAACGTCCATTAAAGACCATAGTATTAGAACCATAAAGCATTTACGCCACTACAAAGCATCATCATGATGATGATGTTGGTGATGATGGAATGTGGCGTCTTAGTACATTGCTTTAATGTATTGTGTGGAGTCGGCTCGGTTGCTTCCTTCCTTGCTACCCATCCGCATCCGCTACCCCCGCACTGGCATGATGCCCCATCCGGTGTCGCCACCACAACTACTTCACGTCCGCATCCTCGTCCGCTAAACCTCCGTCCTGCAGGGCATGAAGGAGAAGATGCGGGAGCTGGCCAAGAACCTGGGCATCCCCAATACAGGGGCGCTCAATATGTGAACACCCAAACCATCATGCCATCGATTGCCAAGGCCACACACGATATGCCTGCTGGATGAGTGCAGCATGAGAAGGACGATGATGATGATGTTGAGTTTGCTGTGGTGGTGGTGGTGGTGGTGGTGTGACGATTGTCCTACGTGCGGACACGTGTCTGACGGGGAAAAGCCGCATCACAGTAGCCATCACTTCCTTGGCTCTCTCCCATGCTTCTAATGTTAGTCTGTTGTGGTGGTGCACATATATTCGTTTGGGAGTCGGAGTCGGTTGTGTCTTTCCGTTTGCAAGTTCGCATGGGTATATATGGTTTAGTGGAAGGGAAGCTGCTGGGAAACAAGTGAATGTGCGGCGGAACGTAGGAATGAAAGGCGTTGACTGAGAGGCGTTGCCTTGCTGCCGTGTTCGGGATTGGTTTTCTGCTATGGCGCTCTCACAGGATCGATACCTTGGGAAGTACGTGCATGCAAGAGGTATGTGTGCTGTTTTGTCTGTTTGTTTGTCTATGTCTCTGGAAAGACACACGACGCCCTCCCAGTACTGCTCCTAGCGGGGACCTGTGCGCTTGGTACGAGCAGGGAGCAGCGGCGTGGAAGACTGCTGTGCCGGGCGAACCAAAGTGGCGGCGGTGTGAGAGCGGGCGTCAACGTGCACCCTGCTAAACCGCAGAGCACCAATACGCCGTGCGGTGTCGGAATTCGGACCCCTTCGAAGACGACGACCTTATTTTTGCAGGGGATGTGTTTCGTGAGTGTGTTGTTTTGGTAGTAGTACGTTTGTTTATAACTTCCTACTGCCCCCCGGATGTCGCTCAGGAGAGGGGTAAAAGTTTGAAAAGTGAGTTTTGAATGTGCAAGATGTCGTCCAGTGGGCAATGTAAGCAGGGAACCCGGATTGCATGGCCTCAAGGGGACATGTCCATCGTCGCTGTCCAGCGGCACTTGTTGTGCGCCTTCGCCGGGTAGTCAAGATACGGAGCTTGGTAAAGCAATCATGCCGCGCTGTCCTGAGAAATTGGGGAGTGGGAAGATGCCGGGAAAAACCGACCGGAAGAAGTGGGGGTTTGTCCCTAAAGGGAATGTGACATGTACGACCGACTCTGCTAAGGAGAGAGCGCGTTTGTGTCAAGGCCAGCCGCTGACGTCAAACCGCTTGTTCTCCGGAGAGAGTCCACTTCGTGTGCATTAGATGTAGAGCCACAACACAGATTGTGGATGCTTTGAGAGCTTCTCCATTCTCACTCCATTCCACAATCCTGGCATCCTAGGCAAATACTGCCCGACTGCTGACCTGGAGCCGACCATTGATCATGACCGCTGTAATTGACCTCTAGTGGTCGCCACGCAACCATTAGCTCTTAACTCCTTGACACGTTATCCACGTGACTCACGCTCTCCTCGAGCGACCGAACCTTCCGACGCGGCATCGTCGTCCCTGCTGGCAGCATGAATGTTACTGCCCACACAATAAACAGCACGCTTTGGAGTTGAAGGAATGCAGGTTTAGAGCATGTGGCCACCCGCCGTGCCCAACACGTCCCGTACTCACTTCAGTTTCTCCGTTCCTAACATACATGCGCCCTATCCCTAATAAAGCAGCCTTTCGCTCCACGAACGTTTCCATCCGCGTCCAACAAGCAGCCCCGCACAGCACAAAGAAAGGAGAAGATTAGCCCTACACAGGGGCGACTGCGTTTATACTCGCAAATATACCCATCAGCCTGTCCTGTTTGACGTAGGAGCGACAAAACATTCGCACAACATTGCTTTGCCGTCACGATTATTGAACATACATACATACACACACGCATACATGCGTAGTAACAATCCCCACTCCATGCAGTCGTGTGTGATGTCCCGGACGCAAAAAAGCTTTGACCAAAATGTGCAGTTGATTTCGATACGTTTGTGACGCAAGAGTAACACACCTGACGGGTTGGAGGGCCTTGATGTCCTCCTCCTACACCAGCAGAGACTGAAGCGCTATGCCGGATCAGCATCATAGTACAGCAGCAGCAGCAGCAGCAGCAGCAGCAGCAGCAGCCGGCGATGGCGTTGCCCCCGACCGACATCATCATCAACAGCAGCAACAGCAGCAGCAATAGTACAGAAAGAGGCATGGCGAGGCACCAGCAACAGCATACCCACCATTACCACAACATACAATCCATAGCCAGCCACAAGAGCCACCCAGCCCGCAGAGTCCCACAACGCCGCACACGCGCCACTCCCAGCAACATGTCCGAAAACAGCACTTATGCTCTTATGGTCCGACCTCATGATGCGCAACTTCTAGCCACTTGCGCGCGTCACACTGTGTATGTATGTATGAATGTAAGTATGTGTCGTCCTCTACGGCACGGTCAACCAATCATCGAGCTGGAAAGAAAATTTATGACCGCGTGCGTTCAAACATCAAAATTTGCGAGAGCGCTCTTCCGTTTTGTTCAGGATCACCCGCCCGTAGATGCAGCATCAACTCTCAGCACCCAAAACGCTTATATATCCTCCGAAACGCTTATTCATATTATGGCCGTACTAACAGCGTCACTACAACGTTGCCGTCGCCGTCGCCGCCGCCGGCTGTAGGAGCTCCAAACGGTGCACTTCAATCAGAGCCGCCAAGTTTGCTCCGGAAATGTCGTCGTCGGCGGCATCATCGCGCCGGGCCTGGTGACGAGCAAGGAAAAACTCCAAAAACTCGGCTGGCGTGTCGAACTCGAGCACGAATGCCAGAGGACAGTCCGCCGCCAGTCGTGCGCCAAGCGAGTCGATCAGGTGTACGACACGGCCGGGACGTAACCACAGCGTCGCAAAGTGGCCGCGCCACCCCAAGACGTAGACGCCCTGATGAACGAGAGGGCCCAACGGCGGCAGTAGGAGTGGCCGGATCGCACCGTTTTCGACAACGGCTCGGGGTATGCGTCCAGGACATACATACATAGTATATGGCAGGCGGCTGGCAGAGGTTAAGGCCTGACTTCTGCTCCCAGTCGACCCAGTCGACCCGGGTTCAAATCCGCCTGCCGGCTCCTCGGGTGTTTGAGGAGTGATGAAATGGGAGGTGGCCCCCCATCATATGGACGGTGTAGGACGTGATAATATCAACTTGCGAGCTGACCAGGAACTAAGTTGATGCGCCGTTGATCCGCTAGATTTGGTTGGATGCTGGTGGTGAGTTGCCGAACCCAACGAATACATTCTGAAGTCGGATGGGGTGACGGATTAGGGTGCCCCTCTAGCAGGGGAGAGCAGGGACTGCCCCGGGAAAGGGGGCCGCTGGCGAAGTTAACCACCCTGTAACAACATACATAGTATATAATACATAGTACCTACCTACCTACCTACCTACCTACCTACCTACCTACCTACATATGCGTTCGATAAATTGCGCCACTATGGCCGCTGACAGCTACTAGGACAGCTGCAGTGCATTGTTAAGGTCGTGTGGGCTCCGGCTGCTATGGCAGCCCCCCATGTTGTGGGTTCAGAGCCGACGTCTTAACAGTTTATCAAAGGACCGCGTATGAGGGAGGCGGGGGGAGGAGGAGGAGGAGGAGGTTACACAAGATGCGGTACATGCAAGCTACAAATTTCTCAAGAGATCGATTGCCCTCGCAAGTACGAACTTTTCTCCCGTTTCTCCTTCTTCCGCCTTTTCCGCGTTCCTTAATGTCAGGCGTCTTCACACGCACGCATGCACACGCACCTGCGCGAGGCTCCGGACCAGGGCCGCGAACGTCGGCAGCCCGCCTTGTGGCCCAGTGCGGAGACTGCGAGTGGATGGCGGCGGCGGCGCCGCCGGACCCCATCCAGCCTCGTCACCTGTTAGATCGCCATCTGGCGGGACCGCCAGTGGCGGCGGCGGCGGCGGAGGGGAATTCTCAGATCCGGAAAGCCCCGCCACATCCGCCAAAGCCGCCGGCGGTGGTTGCAGCTCCGGTGCGACGGCGGCGGAGCAGCCGCCGCCGCCGTCGCCGCTCACGCCGCCGTCCTCCAGCAGCGACGCCGCCGAGTAATCTGCCAGCCGTAGCCGCAAGCTGTAGCCGCCCAACTGCAGCATATGTTCCAAATCAAAGTCGCCGGTACTGGTTGCGACGCGCGACGCCGGTGATTGTACGAGCACGGCCTGCCATACTTCCGTACCCGACCTGATGCACTGCTCTAGGGAGGCGCCGCACATCGCTTCCAACTCGACTGATGCCGCCAGCCGGTCCCACTGGGAACGTGATAGCGCCGGCGCCAGATCCCTGCGGCCGCTACCGCCGCCTCCGCCTCCAGCCAGGCCAGGGGATCCGGATGATGATGATGCTTCACGCCAGCGTTGTACGGCACCCAAGCACCACGCCGCCACCTCCAGACAGATGGCGGCACAGGCATTGGTGCCCCCGACCACTCCTTGGTCAATACACGCCCAACGAACCTTCAGGACCTCCGCCGCCGCCGCAGGCGGAGTTGTGGCGGCGGCGGCGGCGGTGCCGCTACCAGCTGATGGCACCGCCGCCGCCACAGCCGCCGCTGACGTCGTGGCGTGCTGAAGCACGAGCCGAAACCAGCCGGGGGCGCCGGCGATGGGTACTCCTGTGTCGAAGGGAAACCCCACCTCACGCTTCAGTTGCAGCAGGCTGTCCCCCACTAGCCAGCACATTTCCGAGCTTCGTAGGCAGTCCAACAGAAACCTGACTCGTCGGGGGTGGTCGAGCAAGGACCGGCCAGGAAGAGGAAAGAAGCGGATGAGGGCTAGGAAGGGGGGGAGCAGGGAAGGTCGGATGAGGGCGGGTGGATAAAACAGACCCCAAGGGTAAGGCACCAAGAAAGGTATTTGCAGACCTACACCGGAATACACCCTAAGAATACCACCACCGGATCTGCCTGTCTTGTATATATATGTATATAAGTATTATATACTGTGTGTGAGAGAGTGGAAGGGCGGCTTGTCTGGGGTCGTCATGTAAGGGCTCCCAACGGACTCAGAAGTCCTCTTCCTCCCACCTTTTTCTCTCCTCTCCTTTCGTTCCCGGAAAACAGCGATTCAAGCTAGGTACTTAATAAACGTCAGGTACTTACTGGCACTGGCTAAGCGCCAGAGCCCGAGTCTCCTCTTCCAGACCCTTCTGCGCGTTCACAAACTCGATCACCCGGGAAATCTCCCCGCCGAGAGGATCGCTCCAGGGGGCGGCGGCGGCGGCGGCGGCGCTGCCTTGAGTTTGATGCCGTATTGTTTTTTGACTGCAGTGACCGCCCTCAGGGCGGTTAGGTGTCGGTTGGACCTGGTTGAGTATCTGATCTCCTGTACGGCAACCGGTGCCGGAAGTGTACGACGGAGTATCGGCTGGAAGCGCGTCTCCTGCCGACAGCGTGTTCAGCTGGCGGCCGGCGGCGGCGTTCCCGGCGGCAGCCGCCGCCGCCGCGGCGGGGAGGGCCGGCGCAGAGCCGGCGCGGCCGAGGCAGCCGGCGCCTGGAGGCGGCGGCGGCGGCATGGCAACGTCAGCGTCGGCGTCGGCTGCCGCCGCCGCTGCCACGCGTGCGCGAGCCGCCGCGCCGTACCGCCAGAAGAAGCAGCCGCTCATCTGCGCCGCTGGCGACGTTGCCCGTGGACTGGCAAGGCTGGCCGCAGCCATGCTCTCCACAGGCGGCGGGATGGTTAACCTGTCAGGGCCACCGGCGGGCGACAACTCGCCGTACCCCGGCGACTCTAGCCCCGGCGGAAATTGGTCGGCAGCCTGCGCCGGCGTCGCCGTGGCGGCTGCGGCAGCGTCACCGACGCTAGGGAAACCTATCTGTACGGCAGTGTCAGACGCCAGGGCGTTGTCCTGCACCCGATACACGTCACCAAGTCGCGGGCTCGGCGGCGGCAGCAGCGTCAGCCCGACAGGAGTACTGAGCCGCCGAAGCAGCGGCGAAGCGAGGGGCGCTGGTGGCGGCAGCATCGCCGCCAACGTTGCCGTACCGTTCATAACGCCGCCAGCAGCTCCGACGCTGCTGGCGCTGTCCTCAGTGGCCGTGATCCGCCGTACTTGGTTGTCCGACGACGAGGGTTGGAACAAACGCGCGAAGAAGTCCCCCAGGCGGCGGCGTTTCGGAGCCTGGGGTGCAGGACAACCCGTTGAGGCCGTCGCCATGGCTGCTGCGCTGTGCGGTAATTGCGGCGGCGCCGGTAGAGCGGCGCCGGCGGCGACTGCCGTATCGAGCATTGGCAGATCCACAACTTGGACGGTCGGCGCCGCCGCCGAAGCCAGGGCCAAAGTTGAAAAAGGCGACAATGCCGCCGCCGCCGCCGTAGCACAACCCGGAAGGCTTCTGGCGGCTTCCAGCGTTGCCGTACGGGGCTGTCTCTCATGGCTCGCCGCTGGCGGTGGCGGCGGTGCGGCCCATTGCGCGGATTCCCCAGCGGCCTCCTGGAACCTGTGCGACATTGCGGCAGGCGCGTTGCCGTGCCCGGCTTGCGACGACGATGACACAGTTGCAACGGTTGCCACAGTTGTCGTTGTGACGGTTGCGGTCGTTGTCGCTGATGAAAGCACAGCCACGGGGTCCCAGGCGCATGTGGCAAGGCTGCTGGATTCACCCAAAGCTGCCACACCAACTACCATATCGTCGCCGCCGCCGCCGCCTGCCGCTGGCGCCGCTGGATCGCACCAAACGCCAGCTCGGTTGCCTTGTTCTCCGGCGGCTGCGCCGCCGTTAACAGCCGCTGAAGGGGCGGCGATGGTGGCGGCAGCAGCACCGCCGCTGGCGGTTTGAACTTGACGGCCCAGTCCCAGCGCCGACAGCCAAGAACGCTTCCGGGGCGCCCTCGGCGGCGTGTGCGGCGGCGGCGCCGCCGGGGGAGACATCACCTCCGACCAGGCCCACGGCGTAGACGAACAACTAGCCCCCGCCGCCGCCGCCGCCGTCGCTGGCGCTATGGCAGTGATGGCGCCGAGGCCGTCGGCGCCGCCCTTGCCGACAGCAAGTACGACAAGATCCAGATCCACCTGACAAAGGAGAAGAAAAGGAAGACGGCCAATAAACGGCTATGATGACGGCGGACCCAGGAACAGTGCTAAGAGTTTGTTGCCAGAGACAGGCTACATATCTTCCCTTCATGAGAAGCATGGGAAGACATCAGATAGAGACAGACAGACAGACAGACAGACAGACAGGCAAGTAAAGATATTGACGCGTGACCTCTAGGGTTATGGAGTCTAAAACTGCTTTGGGCTTCGTTAATTACCCAGTAGAACAAATTTCCTCGTACAAAGGCGCTTCTTCACTTACAGGACGTCATGGAAAACAACACACACACAAACACACACGCGGGCACCGTATGGCACACGAATACCCACCGCTGTCGCCGCTGCCGCCGGAGCTCCGTCGGCTCCGCTGCTCTGATCCCCAACTCCAGTCGGCCCCGCTTCCGTCGGCTCAAACACCAGCGTCAGCTGCTGAACCTGCGCCGCCGCCGCTGCCCCCGGCGGTGGATGCATCCCTCGCATCCCCTGTTGCTGCTGCTGCTCTCCACTTAGCAGCTGCAGGAGCGCCTCAGAGCTCTTAAGAACCCTCTGGTAGCTAGGGCCCCCGGATACTGCTACTGCCGGCCCTCGCGCGAACGCTGACGTGGCCGCGGCCGCCACCATTGGCGACGGCGGCACACCAGCTACAGCGCCTCCGGTCGCCGTCATCGCCGCCGTCGATAGGCTACCTGCTGCTGCTCCTACTTCTGCTTCTGCGGCGGCTGCATCGGCCTCCGGCGAGGCCTCCTCCGGCAGCAGTAGCAGTCTTACATATGCCTGGTCCCGGAGCGTGGCGGGCAAAGGTATGGTAATGGGAGTATGGGAGTGTGGAGGTGGAAGAGACCTGGCAGCAGCGGGCAGGTTAAAAGGAAAGGGAACATGTGTAGCGGAGGAGGAGGAGGAGGAGGCGGTAGTGGTGGTGGGCAGGGATCTTTACTGGTCCAATGCATGTTGCATTATTACAATGGCTGAGGGGCGCAACGGGCTGTGTGAGATGTAACGTCTTAAGAGTGAGTCGTGCAGTGTGATGGCCGGCCAGAGGTTGGTCAAGAGAGACGAAGGCTGAGCCGGTGGGGGATGGGGAGGTCGGCAATCGGCAGCGGTCCACATGCAGACCTGCCCACGGAAATGCTCCCATCCTGCGCCATGCCAAATTTCCTCGCAGGGCCCATGGAACCTCTCGATCGCACCTTGGCTGACTTTGTTTGCGTCCAATTCAACGACACGCCTCGCGCCGATTGTACGCTGAACGGCTCCGATGCGTACTTCTGCTTTGACGTGCTCAGAAAGCGTGGCGTCCGAACGATCACCTATTAGATGCCAAAGAGCCGCGGTGCAGTGGTCAAGTACTGTTGGTCTGATTGTGAGCCGTCAAAACGAAGCACCTCCGCATACCTCAAGCACAGCCCGAACGGCCTCGCTCGGAAGACTGCGCACGCTTATTATGTGAAGAGAAAAGCTACATGCCATTCGTCCGCCTTTGCTTAGGGACCAACACCCTTAAAGTTGCGTGGAACGGCATTTTGAGACGTGAAGCATTCTACTTAATGGGTTTGGTCTAGCAGTTGATGATGCAACATTTCATTATGTGAGCAAGGTAGCTGAACAGTGTTCCGAGGAAAATTGGCCTGTTCTTTACGGATACCAGTTATACCTCCATAAAGTAGTCGCAACAGCTACAAAGCTACAAACAATGTGCTTATATAGACCTGAGAAAATGCTTTACCAGTCAGAGCAATCCGCAGTTATGCACGACTATCCAAGGACACTCAATGCTCAACCAGTAGCAATTTTCGCTTGGACAAGAAAGATTGCTTAGAACCCTTGGTTTGGCATAGACGCAGCTTCGCAAGCTGACCTGCACATACATAACTAGACTCCTGAAGCATAATTTCTAACTACATTTCCTGAAGCATAATTGGCGAGCGAGCAGGAGAACAAGTTGCTTATTGCCATTTTATTAGGTTCAAATTATGTAACGGGTTTCGTTGATAGCCCAAGACTAAACTAGCTGAGAGCTGATGGCGGATAAAGGGAAGACAACGGTCAGCACCTCAGGCAGCATAGATGGAGAGAAGAAGAAGATAAAGGCAAAAATTGATCCGCGAATTGAACAGAAGATTCACGAGGTGTGGTGCGCTATGACGATACATGCCATGCTTGCAGCAAAACCTTAATCCCGTCGTTGGACACGCAGTTAAGGCGGAAGGCAAAGGAGCACCTGTCTACAAAGCAATTTGAGGACGCCCTTCACTGTCTGGACATTGCCATTGAGTTACACTCAACGAGCTACAAGGTGCGGAGGACCGGAAGTGGAGGCCGTGCTCTTCCTTACCGTCACACCCGCTAGCTGGTGGCTCGACGACTTACTGGTCGACACCACTCCGGCCGCCTAATCCACCCATTCAGCGGATACATGCTTAGATGCTAAGCTTACACCCAGCGGGATTGCGGTTGGGCGTTAGACGGATGCGGACAGGGCGGAGGTTAGGAAGGGCAAGAGATGTTAGGGTTTTGAGGAGCGCTTTGAGAGCTGAGGTGTGGGGAGGGGGGTGTTTTGAAGGCCTATGGAGGGGGGTGTTTTGAAGGTCCCTCCACACGCGAGCCCCTCGAAGCAACCGAGGAGGGGGGGTTTTGGAGGGGCTTCTCCTCCTCTTCCCCCTCCTCCTCCGCCTCCCCCTCCTCCTTTTCCCCCTCCTCCTCTTTCCCCGCACCCACAGCCAGCAGCAGCTATCTCGTTATGCGTTCTTGCATAACTAGTTTCCTCCTCTCCCCCACAGTCCCGAAGTTCCTATAAGCCCGCGCATCTAAGAACCTACAGCCGGCATCTCTCCCCCTTTCCCCCCAACCGCCAATCCTTGCACAAAACCAAATGCGCGCAAAACAGCCTCCCAACACCCTCCTCTCCTCCCCTCACTCCTTACCCCACAAACCCAGCTAGTTGCCAACTTTACTCTTTCCCCCGTGTACACGCCGTTAATTCCGTGCTGCCGTACAGTTGTACCGCATGCGATCCATCGCGTTATCATGCCTTCAGCAATACGAGCGGGCTGCTGCTGATGCGGACCGAGTGGTGGAGCTGGCCCCACATATCATGGACGGCCATTATCACAAAGGCTTTGCACTCTTCCATTTGAAGGATTATGTAGGAGCGGTAAGTTCATTACTTCTACCCCAGTGGGAGGCTGATTACCTGAGCTCTTTAAGCAGTAGCAAAAGTAGTAGCAGCAGCCGCGGTAGCAACAGGAGAAGGGTTACCGGAGCTTTTCAAGCAGTAGCAAAAGTATCAAACTTATTTCCAGTGGGTGAATGTGGAAGAGGTGCGCTGAGGAGTTCATGAGAAGCATGTGTTCCTGTGGGGGTGTTGTAACGCGATAGCTACACATCCCCTAGACGAGGGAGAGGACTTGGATTGCGACGGTGCCGGTGTCGGCAGTTGACGATCGCGGGTCTCGTCTAACTAACTAGCGAAATAGTGTGTTAGAGATATTGGTTAAGTGACTGAATGACCCTCCTCCTGGGTCTTACTATTGGTCCCCCCAAGGGGTGAGAGGTGAGAGCAGCACCACCCGGGTCACCAAGGTGAAACCAAGCACAGTGTAAGAGGCTAGAGCTTTGGTCGGAGCTTTGGTCAAAGTGGCCTAAGAAGCTAGTGGGCCAACTAAGTGCGCATGTTGCTTCTTATATCGCGCACATGCGCACATCTACACACACATTCGCGCACATGCAGGGCACCATATCCCTAAAAATCCGAATCCTCGAAACCCTCACGCCCCGAATCCCAATGCCCACGCTTCTCACCTCAGGCTCATGCGTTCCAACAAGGCCTGAAGCTCAATCCCACTGACAAGACTCTGCGGCAAGGATTCTGGGACGCCATTGCCCTCGTATCGCAAAGCCGTACCGACAGTGACTCATTGGAGCAGCTACAGCAGCTACAGCAGCTACAGTTAGTGGAGGATTCGGGATCGCCAACAAGGGCACCGTCGGGCGGCGGGGCCGCCGCAGCGGCGGCGGCCGCCCGCGCAAATGTGGTCTCCGCCGGTGCGAGCTTGCGGCCTAGCACTGCCACAGGGTTGGGTGCGGGGGGGAGATGAGGGAACCAGGGGGGGGAGCAGGAACTGTTACCGAGTTCTCCGGTAATATTAACATGTTTTAATGTCGCCGCCGGCATGAGCAGCAACATGATCTTGCGTCGTATGTGAGGCAGTGGTTTACGAGTATAGAGGGGAGAGGAAGGTGCCTTGGCGAAAGTGAGGCGTGGGAGCTGGCTCACTGCTTCATCACTCTTTTCTTTCTTGCAAGAGGGGTCACTGCTTTTTGTAGAATGCTGGACGAAGGTGCTTGTGTACGCTGCTGCTTGCGTACGCTATTCAAGCATGTATGCGATATGAGTTGGTGGTGGTGGGGGACCAACGCGGGCGGGTTTAACATGTGTTTAGCGATCACTGCTAACGGCGACTGGTGGCGTTTCCGGAAGTTACCGGAAAGGAGTGCGATGACACTCAAAGTGAACAAAAACACCGCAGACATGCGGAGAAGACGGAAGGATGGGTCGTGGATGCCATGGTTACGATTTGGACACGATTTCTTTTCGGAGTTGTGCTGCCCCTCAGGGTCCCTGACTTCCTTGAGATGGCTATTTGAGGTGACTGTTCAGATGGCTGTGTGAGATGGCTGTGCGAAGTTTCGGCTGCGGGTCCGCTTTTCTGTGTGCCCCGGGATAAATGAATGATTGAATGCCACAGGCCGTAGGTGTGTATGTGTATGTATGTACACGTGCTATAAGTTGTATGTGCGTACCGTGCGTATTATGCGCGCACATACATACATACATACATGTGTGTGCTGCCCTGTGCGTACACAGGGCACCCAGAGGGCCGCCGTCGCTCGCCTCATTCCCGGATCTCAGCTCGCACCCGATGTGTGCCACAGAGAGAGTTGAGTGGTCGGCGCGAAAAATGAAAATGCCTAAGGTCGCCTGGCGAGCAGATTACGTGCGCCACCGGTTGCTCAAGTGAAAGTGGGACAAAGACAAACTACAAAGAAGCGACAGCAACGTGAAGAGCGCGTGACAGCCACAGTCACATCCAGACGGTCTAGTACCGTGCTTAACTTTCAAGTACCGCGCTTGAAACCAATTTTCGGGGCGTTGATTTCAACTTTGCGTGAAGAGCGGCCGTGTGAATAACAAGAGTAGAAGAGCCAAACTTATTATCATATAGGATACATCGGAGAGCAAAAGCGTGCGAAAACTGAGAACGCCGCGTACCGCGCGATCCAATTCATAACAGACAAGTTAGGTCCAGTCGCCGTAGAAAAAAAAACCGGGCAGGACCCGAATGGTTAATTGTTCATTTAACTGCAAAGGGCTCAAATCCTAAACCTCGTTCCTTTCTCGCATATCGATCCCCGTCTTCGGAAATACGTAACGGGTTCATGCTGCTTCCCGGTGGCGTTGTTGATGCCCAGACCACTTCTTCTGTCGTTGCAGGTGGTAAGCTGTGACCAAAGAAAACAGTCACTTCCGCTCAATCAATCTGTACCGTACCTATGGCCCAATACACACCAAAATATAAAATATTATATTGCAGAGTGCAGGGCTATCATTGCACGGCAGCGAGGCGTTGCTGAGGACATCTACGACAAGCTCTCGGCCAGCCAATTGCAGCTTTCGCGAGAGTTGCATAGGTTAAGAACCGGTAAGCGCCATTTGTTGCACATCTTTTTATGCCAAAAAGCTACCGGCTTGCCACAGTTACAGCTGTCCCTCCCGTGCGTGCACCGCTGTCCATTCATACACGGTACGACAAGTTTCGTCCCAATAAAGGGCTACCATTTAATCCATACCCTGGTCAGATGTGCGCTCGTTAAAGGATATCCTTTGTTAGGACACACAGATTGCTGGCCAATACGGCCGGTACAACTTGTAAGACCTTTTCTTGTCCCATCAATCCATCATCCTCCTATCCATGCATATCAGAGGCCAGTCCCACATCCCATAGCCCTGCCAGCTACACAGCCACACCTCACCGGACCGTCTCACCATGTCGGCCCTCACTTCCTGAATTTCAAGTTTACCTGCTCCCTAAATCCCTGCTGGACGAGCTTTCATCTCTCCCTCGTTTTGCCCCCAACAGTCTTGGAGGGCCTTCCGGTGCCGGAGCCGCTAGCCCTTGCTCCGGACTTTGCCGCCACGCTCTCCAGAATCCAACGCAAGGTCGCCGACCTTTCGAAAAGGCTGGGTGCTTTGGAGGTCCGCACAGCTCGCATTAAGGTGGGCAAGTGGGTACAGACAAACATACTGATTCCGGTCTTCACCTTCATCCTGTCGTCCAGCCCCCCCCCCCTCTCCTTCAAACCCTCTGTGGGTCCCCGAAAAAAATCCGTGTCTCGTTCCGGGTCCAGGTTGTGCTGTGTATGTGACATCCGTGGGGCGATCCCTTGGGGACACCCTGCATGGATAATCCGTTTATTCTCTCCTTTCTGCTAGGCCGTGGTGGCTATGTACTGCATGTGTAAGATAGAGGATATATAGAAGTTAGTTTTAAGGCATGTCCGCCACGACATATTTAACAGACTGCGTTGTTTTTACATGCGGTATGTGGTGACAGTGCAAATATTGGTGGATATCGGACATCAGACATTCGAACTTGGGGCTCATTCGTTACCCCAATCCGCTGTCCGGGCTCGCCTCCAATTCACGTTTGCAGATGCCGTACATACGACACACACGAATTACCGCCCAACCCTAAGACCCCACCTGACCCTCCTCGTCCCACAGGGCCGTTTGAACTTGGCAGCCGAGGACCGCTAGTGGCTGCAACCCCCGGTAGCCACCCCCGCTCATCTGTCATTGTGATGCGCGGATAGATGGATGGATGGATGGATGGACGTACGGATGGACTGGACAGTTCCAAAGTGCTCATTAGCGCTTGACTAGCGCTCAATTTTCCGGGGGTTATCAGCTTTTGTTTTGTTTTCCGCCTGTCCTCCGTTTCTTCGCAACTGATGGCGTGTGAATTGGTCCCTTAGCCATCGCGGTACTTCATTTGTTTGGGCCATCCCTGCTATGCTGTTTCCTGGAGTTTACACGCACACACACACACACACACAACGAGAGGCTTTGCATTCCGTAGCAGATGCCACGCTCCGTTTCACAACTCCCAGCCAGCCCTTTTTGTGCCGGGATGACAGCAGTCAGTCAGCGTCTTGCGTCTCATGATGAACTTGCATGCCAGACTGAACTGAGGAGTGCATTTAAAAGCTAATACTAAAATTCCCGATCGATTCATTGAAAGAATTCATGCACTGTGCGCGAATATAGCGTCCCGCGGGCCATGGCTTTGACTTCTCCCACCGCTCGCGGCCTCGAACCGCTTAACTGAGAATTGCACCTATAAGCACTACCGAAGGAATAATTCACATATATCTGTGGGAAGTCCGCGGCCCATGGCTTTGGCTCACCATCGCGAATCCCACAACCATCAGCAATAATGTCCGCCACACTCCGCAACTCCAGCCCATCTATGCCATCAGAAAGGTTTGAGATCTTGATGGTCTCGATCCCGGGATCTCCCGAGGGCAATGGTTGCGCGTTACCAGTAGTGCCTAACCTAACCAATGTATGTATGTTGTTTCAGGGTGGTGTAGGTTCACCAGCGGCCCCCTTTCCCAAGACAGTTCCCTGCGCTCCCTGCGAGAGGGGCACCCTAAATCTTTCAACCCATCCGACTCTATAATGTATTCATTGGGTTCAGCAACTCACCATCAGCATCCAACCAAATCTAGCGGATCAACGGCGCCACAACTTAGCTCCTTGTCAGCTCGCATATCAATATAATCACGTCCTACATCGTCCATAGGACCGGGGGCCACCTCCCATTTCATCATCTCTCTCAAACTTCGGGAGGTCGGCAGGTAAACTTGAACCCGGACACTCCGCTTAACCTCTGCCAGCCGCCTGCGTCAGGTATGTATGCATATATGCTTGCATAGATTACACTGTGGGCTGGTAAAGCCGGGGGCCGAAGCCGAAACACCGCGGAAGGGTCGGGGGCACCCGCAGCACAAGTCGCGGGCTAGTCTTGTGTGCTCCCCACCCCGACTCAGGCTGCTAACACACGACGCAGCCGTTCAGCAGCGCCTCTGTCCGGGGAGGTGCTGCAGTGAAAAAAACGATGGTCTCTCTAGTCCCACCTGAACACCTCCACAAGACTCAGTTAGGGCAAAGGCTCTCTGAAGTCCCACTCCTCCCACTCAAAAGAAAATCCAAGGGAGACCGGCGGAGCAGCAGCAGCAGCAGCAGCAGCCGGCTTCCTGGAGGTCAGTGGCATGTTGGGATCCTGCTTTTACATCGGAGCTAGCTGATACGATGGCATTTGTCAAGGATGTGGTTCGTAACGTTGAGGGCTTTACTAGCGCCACAATACCCAGCAGCAGTCTTTAAATGGCCAAGCAGAGCAGTCCCGACTGGAGTGTGGGGTGCTGGCAGTGTTTTGGAACGCGGTCGAGCAGCTGCTGTGTGATGTGCAGGCGCTGCAGGACAGGCTCGCAATGCTGCAGCTCAACCTCCAGTAGTCGGATTGATAAGAACTGCCGGGAACTGTTGACCATTGACCATTTACCACAACCGAACACAATGCACACGGTCCTCGATTGATGCTGCCGTACTGTGTGCAAATCTGCCTGTCCGTGTCTGTCTGTATGTCCGTCTGTCTGTGCATCTGTCGTTGCAAGATGTTCTTTACCGGCATCCAGACCTACTGGCAGCACCTCGAGCCTTGAATTGGTGCTTGTGAAGGAGCTCTCCTTGGTCGCCAAGTATTTGAAGGTACTCGATATGTTTCCTTAGAATCACAAGTCGGATGGTATTTCCATGTGTTTTATTTACGTTCAAGGACGCCGATCGAACACGAGCAGAATGGGTGGCAGCAGATGTAAGTGCACGGCATCTTTTATGAGTATTTGATACTGTTTTGGTAACCAAAAGCCGCCGCATGTTGCATGATGCATCTCACTACAAAGCCTTGGAGATAATTACAAGTATAGAGCTATTCGCTCGAATTTATCCTGAGGCGAGAACTGGCTAAGAAAGGGACGTGTCGAGACGTGCCAGCCCTGACCTACCTGACATAGTTACAACGCTTGGTTTCCGTGCGAGTTTTATCGGCATCCGTACATTACATGGGTTACAATCTATTCGGTGTATAATATTCTTCAAACCAACGTTTCTGGTCGACCAGTCAAATGTACGGGAGCGGTCCTGTGCAAGAATACGTCTGTAAACACTATTTATAGCGGGGCAGGCGCCAACCCACGTGAGGCTGCACCCTCACGCCACTTTGTAGTCAGCGTGTTATCGAAAGCAAAAATATGCATCTTTTCCGTCCATTTAGATTTTTACGTTGTTGTAGAAACTAGGGTAGTCAGCTTCTTCGAAGCCCTGTGCAGCCAGTCTGAGCCAGTTGCCAAGCAGTCTTCCGCAGGGGAGGCTGTACGGCACTGAGCTACAAGCGGAGGAACGGTGTCGCGACACCGTATGGTCCAAACACGATGTGTGTTTGGACCCTACACTCATTATTATGGATAGCTGCAGGGGCCGGTGCGGCGGCCGGCAGCGTTGGAGTGATGTATGAATCTGGTAACTTGTGAAGGCCCCAACGCAAATCCATATGAACGGTGCATTGCGCGCTGCCTCCATCTCCACAAGAACGGCTGCCGAGCATCTATAGCCTCCTGGTAGCGTGCGAACCCAGCCTATTAGGACATGTAAGAGATGTGGTGGCCCACCACTGGTGGGATGGAGCATAAGGCGAGGAGGGAAGTGCTGGAGCAGTCGGCATTATAAGGGCTGGAGTTGCGGAGCTGAGCCATAAATAGCTGTTCCAGGGAAGTCCAAGGAAAGAGCGAGGAAACCGCGCGGCCGCACAGCAATCAAAGCAGCATGAGCAGATGCAGCGTGCACCGCAGCGTGCACCGCACACCGCACCCCTATGGCATAAAAGGGTCGGTAACCGGCCGGTTAGCTTCGGTAGGATAACCAACATTCCGAGATAATGACCCGGTAACCGAACCGGGGTTCACTCCTGTCCGTCCGTCCGTTAATCAGTCAGTCAGTTAGCGTCGTGCGTGTCTCATGATGAACTCGCATGCCGCAATTAACTAAGGTTTGCATTTGATAGCTACTAGATTGAATAACTACTATATTTCGTAGCTACAATTCACTATCGATTCACCGAAGAAATTAATTCACATAAATCTGTGCGCGAAGATAGCATTCCGCGGCCCATGGCTGTAATCCATGCCAACTGCTCCAGCATTTTCCATCTTGCCTTTTACTCTGTCTCACGAACACTTCAAAATGTCATGTTCTCCAGATCGACTAGCAATGGGCTGGGTTCGCGCACTACTGGTTGGTATGGGACTCGCGATGGCGCGTTGAGGATGCGTTTTGAGGCCGGGGCCCTTTGGCGTCTGGGAAGCCAACGCCGCGGAAAGCTATTTTTCCGCACAGATGTTTGTGAATTAATTCGTTGGTGGTCGATGGAGGAATGTAGAAGCTTATAGATGCAATTCTCAGTTGAGCGGTGCGAGGCCGCGAGCAGTGTGGCCCGCGGGAAGCTACTTCGCGCACAGTGAATGAATTTCTTCGGTGAATCGATAGAATTTGTAGTAGCTTTTAAATGCAGTCAGCGTCGTGTCTCATGACGAACTCGCATGCCACGCTGAACTATGAATTGAGCTGACTGACTGACTGACAGACAGCAGTGAACTCCGGGGGCCTCGCCGCCCCGAAAGGCGCTTCGCGCCCGGGGCCTCGCACCAGAACAGTGAGAGATGCTTATAATCGAAAGGGCTGATAAGCTAGGAACGCGAAAACCGACGGTCCGCACAGTCCCGTTGTGATTCATAAGATTGAGTGCCGCCAGAAGTGCCCCCACACAGCTCTTAGCTGTTAATAAGGGACGAATCATAAGCCTGTGCAAGTAGGGCGCCCTAGAGGGCCCTACCAGTCCATAGCAAAGATGTTCAGTGAGCAACGGCTTAGCAGCCGCCTGGCGTGACCTGTTGCTTTGGTCAAAGACATGCGAAGGTATGACGATGGGACTGCTCTGGTAGACAGCGTCTACAGTACATGAGTCCAGAACTCCTAATTTTGTCGTGCTTTCCCACGCTCGCATACATAGGCATCGGGTCACAGTTCTCAACGTTTGACGCCTAGCATACTACACCCAAGCTCCGCATCTAGAAGTCCTACTGCCTCTTACAATATTACGCTTGCCGTACGTAAATGGTTTGAATCCGTTACTAGCAACGATGTTACTGACATGTAAAATATTGACCCTTTTTTTTAAAAAGGATATGGGACAGCACTATGGAAGCTTCCCTTATAGCGCGTCTTGAGAAGGCTGTGGAACGACTCGAGTCGCTTGGGGTGAGTGCGTACATGTCTTTGCGTAAGAAAACGTATCAATTGAAGTATCTTTACCAAGTGAGATGTAGACATGTCTGCAGCACATCATGATCCCCGTCCAACGGCAGTTGCCGCGCACCTTTTAACTGCAGGTTGAGCCCTATCCTGGTTCTGGTTCGGAAGGCAGCAAAAATGCACCAGGATTTGCAAAATCCACGGCGCCATCGCCCGGCGGCACGTCGTCTGCTGTGACAGATTGGGACAAACTCATGGCGGAGCACTTTGCGCCTTTGAAAGCCCATGTGCAGTACATCCCGCCTCAAGTGAGAGCTCCAGAGTCATGAAGTACAATTGCAACATGGCAGCATCGTAGCATGATCCCCGGCCATACTAAGCATTTCCATGTTGCGGTTGCGTGGGAACAAGCCCCACCTCGCCTGCTGCATCGCAGGGTTCGGAAAACCATAGTGGCAAAATGAAAAGCCATTGAACTGGTCCGAGAAATCGGTGGCTAGCCGGGGACTGCGGGAAGAAAAGGGAATTGCACGCAAATCAAGTTCGAACAATACGAACGAAAAGCAGCAGACGACCTGGGGCGATGCCAATGGCCATACGCCCGTACCTCTCCCACATTCCCCCTTCCCCATATGGCATATTTACATGTCTGTATCCATAGGGCCAAAAATGAGTTCCCATCCCACATCGGCACGGACAGTCGCGTCGTCGCTGTTACGCAGCCCCCTTGCCCGCCAATGCCTTCTTAAGAATACATTCGCCCGTTATAACCTTTTTCGCGGGGCTGCTGGTCTTTAGCCTCTACCCCCTTCTTCACGCGAACTCTGCATGACGACCTCTGTTGTACGACACCTGTGGAAAATTGTGTGCCGTACTCGCAGGCGCAGCAGAGCATGCAGAGCTTTGAGGAGGCATTCCAGGTAATAAAGCGTAGCATGGGTGAATGAATGTTCTTGAGGTAGGGGCCGAATGGATCTCGTCGGTGTGCTTTTGTGTATTTTTTTTACCTGATCCGCGATATGAGGACAGACCGAAGTGGCTGCACATATGTGTGTATGTTTGTCTGCGTGCATGTTAGGTGTGGAAGGAAATCGATACTCGATTGGGGATGATGGGGGTGACGGCGATCCTGGGAATGTGACGGGGTCATGAAAAAGGGGAAGGCTATGGAATATGGAATGCAGGAGGACGGATCTGCAAACCTTTTGGGTCCATTCGTCCATTTGGGGCCACCTGTGGGGAAGGGAGAGAGGGGAACATTGGGTCCAGGAAAAGGCATAATGAGCGAGCAGGAAAAGCGTCCCCCGGGACACCCCCGGCATTCCCCGGCACCCGCTGGAATTCCATCGTCCGTTTACGGTCTTGCACATGATTCTCCTCCCCCCCCCCTCTGGCGGGCGGCCCCCTCCACCCACCTAAACCTATCCACCCATCCACAGGGCACTGGGCGGGTGTTGGAGGTGGCGGCGGTTGCGAAGGTGAGGCGGATAGGGTTTTGGACTGCATGGCTGCATCATCATCTGCTGCTGCAGCTGGGTTGTCGTGTCGTCGCTGTTTTGCCAATTAGATGAGCGCGTAATTTTACCGTTGATGCGCCATGCGTTGATCTTCTTGCTCAGAGATCCAGATCTGGACCGTTATCCTCAGCGGCTGCTTCGGCGCTGCTGCTGGGTTGTTGTACTGGTGTTTCCTTGGTTCGTACAATCAAACTGTGTGTTCAACCGACCAAACCGACTCCACCTCAATGCGTTTTTAGGTTAACTGAGCCGCAACAGCGAAAGGACGGTGTGCGGCTGTGTGGCTGTATATGTATGTGTGTATGTATATGTGTATATGCATTTGTGTTGGCGGTTGGTTGCAGAAGCCGGATGACGCTGCTGAGCTGCAGCGGCTGCTGGCCCCGGTGGCTGAGGCCATGGGAGCCGTCACCGCGGCTGCGGAGGGCCGGGTCACGTGTCCCAACCACCTCAAAGTTCTGTCGGAGGCGGTGGGGGCGCTTGGGTTTCTGGCGTACACTGGACATGGGTGCGGTGAGCTGGCTGGCTGGCTGGGGGGCTTTTGGGGGCCCCTTTTGGGTTGGGTTAGGGTGGGGTGGGGCGGGGTGGGTGGCAGGGAAAGAGGGGGAGCAGCGGGAGCTGTTGGTGATGGTGGTCAGTTTTTTTTTGGTAATATATTACTTTTTTGGGAATAAATGGGGGTCTGAGCCTGGAAGAAATGGAATAATTGGTCAGTTGGCCGTACTACACCATCGGTGGTGCTGCTGATAGTATATTGTCGGTGGTGGTAGACGCAAGAGGCGGTGTTGGTGAAGGAGTTGAAATCATACACACTACCAAGGGTTTGATTTGCGGAGATAGGGGTGATGTATGGGTGTGGAGAGAAAAGGTGCGGGGGATGGCGGACTGAGGGAAAAATTCGGAGTGTGTGTGTGGGGGGGGGTCAGAAGGGAGGGTAAATACAATCCCCGGCCCCCGCGAACCCCACCCCACCCCGGTTCCTGACATTGGGCATGACGCTCCGCAAACATGAGCATCTTGGCAGCTCTTGGTGCTCCAGTGTTTTGCAGATGTGTAATAACTCCCCTCCCCCTCCCACCCCCCCACCCTCCTCCTGCTGCTGCTGCCTACCGGAAATGTGGTAACGTTCGTGCCATGGCGGGCCGAGGATCACGTCTGGGGTTGCTGTGCCTCTTCCGTACACACCCCTCAAACCCTCCACCCACCCCACCCAGCCCCCCGCAAACCCCCACGTGCCCCATGATATGGGGCGGTACGGTCGACTCTTTTTTCATTCTCTTCTTCTTGCATGCCACGATTCCCTTACTCGCCCGGGTCTTCCCCAAGAAAACCCATTTCCACACACCCCTACCCCCCACCCTAAACCCCCCCAACCCCCGCTCCCCACCCCACCTCTTCATTCCTTCCTGCTCCAGGCATCAGCCCCCCCCGGCAGCATGTCGCCGACAGCTGGCAGTCCGCAGAGTTCTATTCCAACAAGCTGCTGATGGAGTTCCGCGGGAAGGACGACAACCAAGTGGCGTGGGTGCGGGCGTTGAAGGTGGGGTGGGGCTGGGTTTGGGTCGGCGTGTATCCATGTATGTATCTATGTATCCGTGTACCCGGGTGGTCGCCAGGAAAATGGGCCGCAGACCCCTAGGGAGTGACCACCGCCTGAGGACGATTTAAAGCTTTTGGATAAAAGAAGCTGTGTGATGGTTCGCTGCGCTCGGCTCGGCTCAAAAGCGTGTTGCTGTACGTAGAACGAAAGTTGATCAGATGGCTTGTCCTTTTTAAGTGTTGTAATATGTGTGGTGGTGCGTGCGTGTGGTTGCTACAGTGGGCTCCAGACTCACAAAGAGTAGAGCCAGCGGGCCAGCGGGCCGAGTATTACTGCACTGCACTGCACTGCACAGCTGAGACACATCCTGTCGGGAGTGACGGCGCCATTGAGGTGTCGGGGGGCTCGCCGGCCCCAGAGAAACATATTGTAAGGTGGTTACCAAAGAAAACAGTCACATGCAGCAACCACTTGTCGGTCAGTAACAAAATTACCCCAGGGGGCAAAGAAGGGTTTTATAAATAACAGCCCTCCTGCGTGTTAACGTGTGTCAGTGTGGCGAACTTCGTGTGGCGTGTATCACTATTGGGTTGGGTGTTGGAAAGGTCCCTGCATCGAAATTTCCTTTCGGTTGTGTTGTAATTTATATGGCCATAATGATTTGTACGGTACCCTCTCGTAACAACTACCGTCGTTGTACAGCATCATGGCATCGTGTGCATGGCGTATTCACTTCCCCCTTCTGCAGGTGCTTATTCAGCAGTTGGAGCAGTTCGTGGTGCGGCATTGTCCCACGGGTCTGCGGTTCGATCCCAACGGAGTGCCAGTGGCGACGGCGATGCGCGGCGGCGGCGGCGGCGGCGGCGCAGTGACACCCGCTGCAGCGGCCCCAGCGGCGGTGACGGCGGCGGTGACGGCGCCCAGTAAGCCAGGTGCGAGCGGGAGGTGGAAGGTTGCCTTGCTTGAATGCCATATGTATGTATGTATGCATGTATGTATGACATCGATTACACTGTGGGCCGCGAGTATGTATGTATGTATGTATGTATGTGTGTATTGGGGGAAAGCTAAGCCGCGGGTAGGCGAAGTGGCCTCGAGGACTGTGTATGTGTGTATGTATGTCTAGGTAACAGTGTTCGTGGCGATGACGGTGGTGGCGGCGATATGGCGGTGCGGTTGTCCCCCCCCCCCCCTGCACAGTTCAGTTCACATTTTGCCGCACGGGGCCGTGTCCGGGGACCTCCCGGGCAGCGGCTGACCTTGCCAGCTCCTCCTCGCGGCGCAACTCATGAAACCAGACAGACAGAAAGACAGACACGCACACACACACACACACACACACACACGCTTGCCGGTTTGAACGTGGAAATTGCGTTTGTCTGCATTCCTGCATTATCATCATATCATTCACTCCCCGTTTTTGTCTCTACCCCAAAATTATTTGCCGTCACTTCTGCCGTACAGCCGTACGGGCCCCGCCACCCCCTCCCCCGGGCCCACCTCCGAAACCATTGAGTCCGGAGGAGCTGGCGGCGGCGGCGGATACAGGAGGAGGAGAAGGTGGCAACATGTCAGCGCTGTTTAAGGAGCTGTCGAAGGTACGGCAATCGTACGTAAGGCAGAAGCACGCCAAACCTGACTTACATACATGGAGATTGGATGATTTTACAGCAATCGTCTCCACAGGTATTCACGTACAGTTCTGCAATACACGTGCGGGTGTCGTATCATTAGGCGTTGGCGTTACAGCGCAGGGCGTTGGGTAATGTACGTGTGTACATCCATATGTACGTATGTATGTGCTCTTTGTGTTTTTTCTGCAGGGCGAGGGGGTCACCGCGGGTCTGAGGAGGGTCACAGCGGACATGAAAACGAAACACAACACCGACAAGACGGGGAAGGTGCCAGCGACATCGGCGTCGGCGTCGGCGTGTACAGCAGCAGCAGCAGCAGCAGCAGGCAGCGGCACAGCGCCAGCGGCGGTGGCTGGAAGGAAGGGTCAACCGCCCTCCGGTCCCCCCAAGTACGGCTTAATGGTTTTGCCTTGGTTGTCGTACCTCGCGTTTTGTGTGTACATCGTTTACCTTTGTGCGTCACCACCTCGCTTTTTTCGGTTCCCCAACTCCCCCGCGCGGACAAAACATACGAGCGCTACCCAGTTAACGATTTGGAATTGGAATTATATGAAGCTTTTGGATTTGGATTTCGAACGAATTTGAATCTCAAAGGCCCGCATATTTTTCACGAGAGACTTCAACGGACATCGCTTAATTGTTAGGTTTTCTCGTTAGTTGTTAAGTCGTTAACTTTACTCGTGGACACGCATTTTAATGAACATTAAATGTATAATTGGACTTGACTAATGATTTTTTTAATAAATAGTATTTTCCTGGGTTTGCTTTAATTGGTTGGTTGGGTGGTTGGTGCTTGTCCTTTCCCGTACCTTCCACCAAAAACATATTAAGGATGCGCATAATCCCCCTCATTTCTATTTGTCCAAAAAACACATTTACATGTAACAGATTAGAGCTCAAGGGCACCAAGTGGGTTGTGGAGAACTTCTCCGGACGGCAAGACCTGCTGGTGGAAAACAACGCACCCAAGAACTCCGTGTACGTGTATGGCTGTACGGATTGCGTCGTACAGGTAAGAAATAAAAAGACGATTTAGTTCCGAGTCCTAAGCCGTCTCACGGTGCGTATGCACATACATACATACGCATGCGTGTCTCTTGAGTATGTGTGCATATAGCTGTGTATCTGTCACATATCGATCCGGGAATATGACGCTGGCCAGGGGCACCTAACCCTAAAAACCCCAACGGGAACGACCAACCGCCGAAGCAGTGCGGCCCCGAGGGGTGTTGCGCACGTCGCGCACGCAGTGTTTACGTGAGCCCCGCCGGCCTCTTGCCTCTCCAGCGGGCTGGCTGGTGAGCTAGTTAGCACCATGGCAATCCATTCACCTAATACTACGCACTACCCCCCCCCACCACACACACACGCACATGCACACGCACATGCACATGCACACGCACATGCACACAAACACGTTCCACAACACCGCTGAGCTGGTCGCCTGCAACTAATGTCGTACAACTGATCCAGCTGATTAGGTACGCAACTGGTTTGCGTGCACCATCAATGTCATCACCCCTTCCCCCCATCTCCCATTCCTTTCACCTCACCTCCCTAACACATACATACGTACATACATATGTATAGTGTAATCGAAGTCATACGTACATACGTACGTACATACATACATACGCAGCCCTCCATTTCCCCCACCTAGGTCCAAGGCAAGGTGAACGCTATCACTCTGGACAACTGTCGGCGAGTGGGAGTGGTGTTTGGGAACGTCATTTCCTCGGCAGAGGCCGTGAACTGCAACAGCGTGCAGCTGCAGGTCTGTGTGTCTCTGACTATCTATGTGTGTCCGTCTGTCTGTCTGTCAGTGTTTTCTTGGCTGGGGCGAGGGGAGAGGTTAGCAGGAAGGGGTAGAGAAAACCCTTTTTCGGGGGATGAGATGTGTGTGTGGGGGAGGGGGAGACGAAGCGAAAGAAGTCGGGGGAGGGGGTTAGGTTGTTGAAATGGATGGGCGGGCGGTGGGGGTTGTGGTGGAGCCCCGGTGGGTTTGGGAGGCAGGCATGGGAGTTGAAGATGTGGGTTTGCCCCCCCCCCCATCCCATCCAGTCAAAACCTAAACCCTGCAAACCTGTCCTTTTTATACCCTAAAACCCAAACTCTTTCTGTCGTACAGACCACGGGTACCGTACCCACCATCAGCGTAGAGAAGACGGACGAAGCACAGCTGTTTTTGAGCCAGCAGGCAAGCGGGGCTTATCATCGGTTTGGTTGGGTTTGGGGGGCAGGTGGAGGCGGAAAAGGTGTGTGTGTGTGGGGGGAAAATCCGAACGAAGGGAAGGTACCATGATGTGTATTGTGCTGTGCCTGGTCAAGGTTCAAGCTAAACCCTGAAACCTCGCGTATAACTTCCCACCCGCCCAACGAACACCACCATATCTACCCTCCTTCTATCCCTCCCGCCCTTCAAACCATGCAGTGCGCCTCGGACCCCAACTTCCAAATTGTCAGCGCCAAATGCTCGTCCATTAATGTGGTTGTCGTACCGGCCGAGGGTGACTCAAGCGACCCGCATGAGCACGCGGTTCCGGAGCAATTTATTTCCACTTTCCAAGGGGGGAAGCTGATCACGGTGAGTTGGTTGGGAAGTGGTTGGGAGGGGGTATTGAAAAGGGGGGAGAGGGAGGGCTGTGATGCTGGTCCGGGTGCTTATGGTCTGTCTGAATGATCTGAGCCACGTTTGCATGTGTGTGGTATATGTGTGCATTGCTTCGCATGTCTGCATGTTTCCTTCTTTTCACCTCCTCCATCCGGGGCCCCCCTCCTGCTTTACTTCTGGCGCGTCAGTCTTTCCTTGGCATGAGCTTCACTCGCTCGTGGTTCGTCTCCTCCCCCTCCACCCCCTCCTCCCCCTCCACCCACTCCTCAGCTATCTCTCGACCCTTTTCAAAGCGTAGCGTGCACTGCTCTTTCCGCGCAATCCCGCAATCCTCCCTACTTGCCTCCACCCCGCTCCAGAACCTGTCCGCCCTCTGCCCCTTCCCCCCCCCCCCTTCCTTCTACCCCCGTTGTCGCCCTGGTTGCCTTACTTGGCAACACGCCGCAACTATCATTGTCACCGCTGCCGTCGCCGTTTTGCCGTACCGTCATCAGGTTGCCTCCGAACACAGCGGTGCGTGAGCAGCAGTTTTAACTCCCCGCACCCGTTAACCCCAATACCACTTTTTATCACCCCGTCATCTCCATTTCTAACACCATCACCCTCTCATTATCACCACCAACAACAACAACTCGGATATAAGCCATCTTCTTGGGCGGTTTGCACGTGCGTACGTTTGTGCATGTGCTTGAAATCTAACTGCATCGCAAAGGAGAGCAGGATGCGTGTTGGTTCCTGCGTCCGAACGATGAACTGCTACTTAACCGTTCACCGCGGGGCGAGAAGAAAAAAGTTGTAAGAAAGGAATCGTGTTTTGTCAAAAGGAGGTCACGTCGGAGGGCTTGTGGGATGGATTCAGAACGTGGGTGCGCGGGTCGTATTCTTCAGTTGGTTTAGTATTGATATTCGTACATACCATATCGGCACACATACACATATATAGTAATATGACGGGTTTCCGCTTATCGTTGCCGCTGCTGGCCATGGTACATATACTGCTACTGCTGCTCCAGTCGACTTCTGCGTGTGTCTGTCTATCTGTCTGTGTCTGTGTGTCTGAGCTCTTCTCTTCCAGAGGGCTGAGGGTTTGGGGGGATAGCGAAGGGGCAGAACGTAGCACTTCAGACTTCACCCCACACTTCGCGGGGGCTCTGGCCACGGAACTCCAAGACGCCTATGAGATAAAACGTTTTCCGACGGGGTCGGGGAAACCGCGCAAAATAAGGACGGACGTTGTACGACGTCGCAAGGCTACAGATGGGTTGTTTGTTTGTGTCTGTGTGTGAAATTGGAAGTTTGGTGAACAACGAGGAAAAGGGGCAGGGGAAAGGTCAGCTGCGGAGCTTGGGGGCCGAAAGCGCAAACGTTCATCACACGTTCCTTGGTGGCCTTTATCACTTGCTTTGTCTGGAGTCCGAGATAGGATGGTGTGCATATAGGCGACCTGGCAGCCCTTGAGACCTCGGCTCGTATTAGGGTGGTTTGCAGGTACGGGGTACGCACCCCCACGACCATGTTAAACACACACACACACACACACACATGCGTGTGCGGGCGGGGTTGGGGTTGGGCGGAGCTTGCGGATTAGCGCTCGTCACGACAGTACGATCTTGCGGTGAGTAGTCGTCGGAATCGGAAAGGTGTCGGTGGGTGGGCGGCCGCCATTTGGAACCGGATCTCTTGGAATCAATCAGATTGATCGATTGGGCATCTCACGGGATCTGCATCCGCCGATCGGTACTTCTCTGAAGTCGTGATATAACAGAAGGCACGTAGACACGGACACATCGCCGACGTGGAATCCAGGACTGATGAATTACTCTCTCTTCAGTATTGATTACTATTTGATACCTAAGGAAAAGGGTGGCGCTTGATCATCTCCAAACATGTTCATTACAAGCTTGAGCGCTATGATGCCAAAGTTCCCGTTATGGTTTTAGGAAGCTGATTGCAATTGCAAACGTTGGCAATTTCATTGACCGAAAAGCCACGAGCTTAATAGCGCTCAGATGCGAGGTATTACCTGGGTATAAACCCTGGTTTTTCATAACCGAAGACGTCTTTATCGTTCGGTCCATTATTTCCGGCGCCTCGTCCAAGGCGGAGGGTGGTTTCGCCCCGAGCAGAACCCCCCGATATCCCATTCACCTGCGTGGGGAAGTGTAGCAAGCGTGGAAGTTGTACGGCATGACCGTACGCCCTGCCCTGCCCTGCCTGTCTGGACACTTGCGGGCGCGCACTATGACAAGGAAGGCGGGGATTACATGATGAAGCTACATGCTTAAACAAGATACATCGTCGTGTCTCTTAAATGGTTGATGCAGCGATTGCAGCCATTCAGTGATGGCCATCCGGCGGCAACGCAAGGGAAGTGCGTTTCCTTTTGAAACGTCGTTCTGGATGAAGCAACCATAAACCCTTGAAGGAGCACGAACGCATTTCAGCCAGCATCATCATGTGTGCACTGGTGATGTGTCGACAGTGGGCGGGATATAAATTTCTCAACTAAGCATCGCTTATGTATGCCGTACCCAACAGATAAGCCACAATACAGGTGTACGAGATATATATGATACGAGTCATCAGCCAAGGATTTCGAGTTTGTAAACCACCTTCATAAAACGCAATCTGGTTGGCAGCCCCACTGGAGACTGAACGGTGTTAGCCGTGTGAACAGATAGGTACATCAACGCTTGCAATCGCCCGCCCTCCATTTCGTACAGTAAGTTCACAGTACACGGAGTTCCCTTTCTTAATACTGCGGCAGACTGATGACAACTAAACAGATTTTTTGTCTGTTTAAACGCCGCGTAGAAAGTGCGTGCCTTACATCTAAGCGGATTGGCGGAAATTTTTGAACAGACGGAGGGATCTCCAGTTCTGACCTAAATATTTCATGTTAAGATAAGGCTTTAAATAAATAAGCTAAATAACAAGGGAGTTGCTTGCAAGTTTGGTGTCTCGAACCGGCGAGTCGCCCAGGCAAAGTTACGAAAGCATTCATTTAGGTACATGGGAAGCGCCGTCGGTTGCACCTATGGTGGGCGCCAGCCTGCTGATCTCGACTTGTTGCGATCTCGTGCGGCAGTTTAAGACACTTCACCAGGTGCAGCTGCTCTGGCGCTACCGCCGAGCGCCAAACTAAAACGTACGCGGCGGAGGTCTCAGTCGAGGCGCCATGCGGCCTCATATATGCTCCCCGCCGCCCGAGTAAAGATGACAAGGTCGAGCCGCGAACAAGACCCCGCCGCGAACCCTGCCTAAGCCTCTACAAGCTAGAGATGATGAGGGATCCGTGAAGGAATCAACTGGTACAACTGGCACAACTTGGTATTCGTCTAAGGGACCACATATCACGCACAAGCACCAATAGATGGAAGATTAAGGAAAAAGGCTTACTTGCAAAGTGTCTTGATTGCGCGACGAAAAAAATGCCGATACGCCAGCCCTTGCGAGCTTAGGGGCCGGACTGCCAGTCGAATGGAAAGTGACAGCTCCGCGACCTCCTGGGCTTTCGGAGCCTCGTAGCGCGATCAGATCACATAAAAAGACTACTATAGGCCCTTAAAAAGCATTCGCACATAATCTTTGCGTCTGCTTAAAAAGTAAACATGGCTTTTAACTTATTGATTGATGAATCGCAAAACCGTCGCAAGGCGCACCAGAGTAATAAGCGGCGAGCAGTCGCAAGCAAGTAACCAAACATATTTTACTGTTTCATATATAATAACCCCCTATACTACAACAACCCCCTTCCTTCCATTTTTCATATCGTTAAAGCGTATACTCTCTTCTATGCCGGCGGGATCTCCCGCCTTCACGTGTCCCGAGCACTTCGCCGTGCTTTCACATTATGTCGCTTCAGAAAGCACTTAAGAACTTAGGCTTACGAATATAGTATCAAGTTAGGTATGCGACTGACTACTACTACTGCTACTGTTACTGTTACTGTTACTGCTACTGCCACTGCTACTACTAATACTACTACTGACGACAGTGGCAGGAAGGAAGCCATAGGCAGTGAGGTCGCCCTGCCCCTTACATTCCTGCAGCACACACATTTTTTTAGACAGGCACACTTCAATTCAAATACATGTCGACCCTGGGCCCATGGGCTGGCTAATCTACAGACCTCCTACATACCTTCAATCATGCTTTGCATTATGCAAAAACACAATCACAATATTCAATCGGACTATTCACATATTCCACCTGTCCCGTAACGCGGCAGGGGCTCGAGCGGGGACAAACCTTTCCTACGGGGGTTTGGAACTAGGATAACGTCAGCAGTGAAGTAGCTAATGACGTTTGGGACCATCCCACGGGTCCCTTCGGTGCGGTGCTGCATCTTAGGCCCGGCGCCGGCTGGGGCACAGCGGGGGTGCGACGCAGCATTGCAACATCTATGCAGTCTTGCATGCTCATCAGCAAGCGGCATTCATAATTACGTACAACATACATAAGCCGCAGTACAACCGATGTATGTACATTGCATACTCGCTCAGACGTATCACCATGCGCGCACCTGCCGCCGCCAATATCGCTTCTTTGTCAGCGCCAAATAACGACATGAGCCCAACCTCACGAGCCCAACCTCTACGCAACCCCGAATGAGTCCCAAGCTGCACTGTTGAAAGAAGGCAGCCGGTCCCGTTCCGCACACCTCGTTTCAAAGCACATGCCCGCACACATCTGGGAAGAGGAAGGAGGAAAAAGCCCCTACGCGACAAGACCGGAACGCGTACTATTACTACCCCCCCTTTTCCTCCCCGTGCTGAAGAAATGGCCCTCATGCTTGCCTGCGGTCTTGCATTCCCTTTTGCGCTTCCTTTTCAAACACTCTTTGGAGTACGCAATTGGCCTTTACGTGGGCGGCAGCGCCAGAGAAACCATTTCCAACCGCCCTCAAAGACAGCTGCAGCCATTTTCATCGATGCTTTGTGTGCGTGGACCCGGGGCATTAGTCGCCTCATCCGTCATTCTGCCCTTTCCATGACTCCTTCCACGACACTGCTACACAGATGCAGCTTTCTTTGCGGCCGCAGTACGGCATTAGGAATGTTCTGGACGCAACGCCTCTAAGCTCTCCTTGGTCCCAACGGACGCCTCTTACCGCGACCTATGCGGTATGGCCATGTATTCAGTGCGTAGTTGCACAACTCATGGACGACCGCCACCACCCGCACTGACATACATAATGCCGCCCATCGCTCCCGGTGGTAAGCGTACATACTGACAGACGCATTCCGGCTGCTCAAGGGTCTTTGACGTCCCGTCCCACGCCGCCGGGGGGCTGGCGGCCACATCCCCAGCGCCAGCATCCGCTCTTATGCCGCGCGCACCCACCACGCCCTCTTCGCCCACTTCACCGTATACTCCCCAGCACAACCTCAAGCCAGCCGCCCAGCCTTCGCCACCTGGTTCATGCCCTATCTAAACAACCGAGGTACGCAGCTTTAATAACAGCTAATAACAGTATAATATCCGGGGGATCAGCTTAGAAAGAGCTAATGCTACTACTCTGAACAGTAGCAGCAGTTGGAGTAGAGCTGCTATATTGGTTCAGGGGCAATAGTAGCTTTACGTTACGTGCTCTCCTCAAAAGTCATTCGATTTGCATAAAAAACATTGAAACTTCAAAATTCTCAACGCTTTAACACACGCAATCGAGCGTGCCATCTCGTCTCGTCGCCGAAACGATTAGCGAAACAGAAGTACAGCAACTAGTTAAACCAGTTCGGAACTATACGCGACTAAGCACCAAAACCGAATACGCATGCGCACAGAGACATGGGCACAAGGATTCATTGAGGGTAAAATTGGCATGACGCTAGAGCGATGTGACGCTGCTACTACTCGGAGCTGTTTTAAACTGTACAAAGAGATAAGAGACGTACCGACCGGATCGAGCTCTTATAGACCCGCACGTAACTAAAAAACCCAACACCGGCGGCGCCAGCTCTTTCACCCCTTAGAACATGGATGCTTGCAGGAGCTCGAACTCAGCCTTTCCTAAAATCCTCAGCCGTACAACCTACCGACCAACCAATCAATAACCGAAATGATGCACTGCGCGACCAGACCAGACATCGGCAAACGGGATATTTCTGGTTTCGCGAACAGGTCTACTTCTGTCATCATTGACCGCGGACTGAGGTCATCGGGCGGACCTTCGGGCGCATAACGCCTTTCGTATACGGCATATGATCCTATTTCTGCAAGCCGGCCGGCTTCGGGAATTTTATTTCTGTTATTTTTCGGCACGACCCGAAACTCCCGAATCGTTTGCCGTTGTCTGGAGTCCAGTGCGACCTCAACATTATATTATAGCATGCGAGGTGCCGGGGAATTGGATTCCCGTCACGTAGATCGGTTCCCCCCGGTTACCTGCACATTGTGCCGTCGCCGCTGTCGCCAAGTTTGCGCTTCCTGCCGCCAGTAGCAGTAGCAGTAGCTGCAGCCGCGGCAGCAGCGATGGCAGCAGCAGCCGCAGCAGCACTCGCAACCGCCTGCCGCTCGACTTGACGAACCAGCTCCGGTCCTGTCTGTGTGGGTGGCTGTGGACAGCCCCAGGTCTGTGACCTGTCGACCTTCCTACGCGCACGTGACGGCTCCGTGAATTCGTTAGCGGTTGCGCCGCTGTCGCCCTCTTTATCTTCGTTGTACGGCATGTCCTCCGACGTATGATTATATCGGTACGATACCTCCCGACGGCGCTTAGAGGCCGCAGTGTTGGCTGCAGCGCCAATCGGCTCCTCTTGTTGCCGCAGTGCCAGTAGTTGCTGCTGCTGCTGCTGCTGCTGTTGCTGGTGGTGGTGGTGCTGTAGCAGCAGCCGCTGGAGGTGGAGCTGGGCTAGTCCCTGCAGCTGCTGTTGCTGTTGATGTTGCTGCTGCTTTGATGGCTGCGGCAGGGGCTGTGATGATGGTTGCGATGATGGTTGCGGGTACTGGCTCCGGGGATTTGTATCGGTTTGCAAGCCGTCGGCTCTCCCGCGCAAGGCCGCGGCAGTGGCGGTGGCGGCGGTGGCGGCGCCGCCGTGTCCCCACGGTAGCGGAGGCAACGGCGCCGTGCGGTTCTGTTGTCGGATGGTTTGCTGGGTTTTAAACCTCTCATCATCGTCATCGTCATCATCATCTTCGGCCGCCGCCGCTGCCGTTGCCGCCGCCGCCGCTGCCGCCGCCTCGCGGTGTGCCCGCTCGGATCCCGGGCACACCGAGCGGCCGTCGGCACCACCCAGCGGCAAGTCAAGCGAATCTTCCAGACCGAAGCCATCATTGCGCTGCAGTGTACGGATTCCAGTAGCCGGGGGAAACCGCGTTGGCAGAACATCCGCCGGCGGAGCCTGTCGTACAAGTGTAATCAGGTTTTCGTACGGATCGTACGAATTGTGAAGTGCACCGACGTCGTTGGTGACGCCAGGTGCGGGCTGGCGGGCACGAGTGGCAGGAGGCTTAGGCCCAGCGTCCTCGTGGCCGATACTGCTCGTACCTTGGGACACATTGTCGTACATGGTCGACCAGGGCACGTGCAGGGGTCGCGCGGGCTGCCGGCCGGCACCTGGCGCTGGTGCCCTATGGTTCTGGGCTTGGTACAAGTTGTACGGCTGCGGCTGCTGCTGATGTACCACAAGCCGGACGCCGTACACGCCGTTGCCGGCGCCGCCGCCGGCGCTGTCGGCTACCGTGACGGCAACGGTCCCCCCGTCGGAGCCGTCAGTAGGAGCCGGCTCATGTAGCTTCTTATAGGAGGGCCGTCGTAGCGGTGACGGAGGCGCTCCGTACGGCAGTCGAACAGCCGGCGGACCGTTGCCGCAGCCCCCAAACCGTGTTTGCTGCTGCTGCTGCCGCTTCAATGCTTCCTGATTCCCTGCGTAAACTTCATAGTCGTCGTTTTCGTTGCCGCGGTCTACTGCTACGGCACTTAATCGCGGGTTCCGACGCTGTAGCGCCGCACCGCCTCCCTGCAATCCTGCTGCTGCTGGCGGCGGCCACGGTGCCGCCGCTACAGCCACCGCTGGCGGCGACGTGCGCTTGAAGGACATTTCCGCAGCTGCAGCAGGCGTATTTGTGGGTGTCGTTATCGTGCGCCTTAATGGCGTTTTGGCCGGGCGTGGCGGCGGCGGCCGCGGCGGCGGGCTGTAGCATGAGGGGAACGTAACGGTGGCGTCGCCGCTTACGCCTGCGGCGTCATCATCAGACGCCGCTGCTGCTGGCGGCAGCAATGGTATGTCGTACAGGACCTGATGTGCATCCGTACGACCCTTTCTCCAGTGGTCAACGGCGCTGCCAGAACCGGTGCTGGTGGCCGCACCGGCCGTTCGTCGTGTGGGTGGCGGCGGTGGCAGCGGGACCGCATCCGCCGCTACCCCCGCCTCGTACCATAGGTTTGTCGTCGGCACCGTCACGTCGTCGCCGTCACTGTCGGCGGTGCCAATCCTGCCAATTCCCTTGGCAGTCCAGCTGCTGCCGCCGGCGGCGGCCAGGTCTCCACCAGCTACAGCCGCTGCCGCCGCCGCCGCCGCCGCTGCAACTGCCGGCATCCGCCGTCCGTTGGGACATTGCTGCGGCCCCATCGATCTTACAACACGTTGTGGCCAGCCGCCAGGGTACGGCGACCTTGAATTGTACGGCGCCATGTCGTACGGTCCAAAATCGTACAGTGAGCCGCCGGACGTGTGCACAATACGCGACCTGGACCACCCAGGGACTACAGCGTTACGCCAAGCTCGGATGAGTTGCGACGGCTGCGGCTGCGGCAGTAGCGATGGCGGCGGTGGCTGCAGCTGCTTTAGCTTCGCCGCCGGTGGTGCCAACCCAGAATGTCCCTGGTAACAACCGGCCGGTAATCCCAGTGTATGAAAGCGGCTAAAGTTCAGGACCTCTTCATCGTACCAACCGCCGTACACATCGTACTCCATGCCACCGCTACCAGCGGCCTCCCCCCCTGCCTCTAACGCTGCCTCCGAAGCCGCCGCCGCCGCCGCCGCCATGTCATCGTGGAAGAGTTCCTCAGGCAAATACGGCATTCGCGCCGTCCCCGCCGCTGCCGTCGCTGCCGCTGCCATGGCGGCGGCTGTAGCTGTCATCACCGTCCTCCGAGGCCATGGGCCGCCGCCAAGACCGATTGGGCACGGTGCCGTACCAGCGGCTGTTCGCATCGCCGCTGGGCTGGGCTGAGTGTCAGCCTGGGCTGCCGAGGCATATACGGCAGTAGCAGCAGAAGCCGTAGCAAAAGCAGCCGATGGTTTTGCGGCTGCAGCAAAGGTAGGAGACGCGTCCTCGGCGGCAGCTGCAGAGTCGAAATGGAGTTGATACTGGCCCTGATCACCCGCCTGAAGAACGGGCTCCCCAGCAATACAACGTTGGTGTCTTCGCCGGCCGACTCCCTTAAAGACCTGCGTGCGGTAACGGCAGTAGCATGATGATCTGCCGTACATACCCTCAGTTTATGTCGTCACAACATCCTACAAATTGCACTGTTGCGCGGAAGTTCAACCAAGCAAAGCAGCTCCCAAAGCATCCTGCCCCACAGCGCTCTCTCTTCAACTGCCCTCTCCCCCCTCTCCCTGCCGCCCCACCGGTAGGCTCAACCTCGCCAGCCAGCTGCCCAGGTGTTCCAAACTAGGCAACACGCGGATGGAGCGGTACCACTTCGCGGTCGCGGCTCCGCCGACCTGCAGGAGCGGGCGACGTGGGCAGCAATTAATTAGTAATATGACAGGCGTCGTACGGCGTTGTACGGTGGTGCAGGGTTGGGCAGGTCATGGTGATGTATATATGTATATATGATATATTGTATTGTATTGTATTGTATTGTGGTTACAGTATTTCCGCCGCCGACGCGGCGGGTGCCCTCACGAGCCGTGAGGCTCCAGAGCACGCTGTTGACGCTCATCAAAAACCTCAGTAAGGAAAGTAGCGATTTTCCTCGGATTGGTATTAAGAAATACCTTGCGCATATCAGTATCTTCAACGTTAATCAGAAACCTATTACGCAACTCAGTATACGCCTCACACTCCATGAGCACATGGTATTCATCCTCAACCTTACCCGACGTACAGACCTGACACGTACGGCACTCTCTCGGCCTATGGTGTCCTTTGTTGACCTCCAAAGGCCAACAACAAAGACGGAATTTGGCAACCATACGCAACTGGTTGGCCGGCAAATAAACACGCAAATAGCCTGTGGGATCGGAGCCCTCTCTTGATATATGATGTTGATGTTGTTACAGGGTGGTTAAGCTTCACCAGTGGCCTCCTTCCCGAGGCAATTCCCTGCTCTCCCCTGCTAGAGGGGCACCCTACGCCATTCACCCCATCCGACTTCAGAGTGTACTCTTTGAGTTTGGCAACTCACCACCAGCATCCAACCAAATCTAGCGGATCAACGGCGCCTCAACTTAGTTCCTGGTCAGCTCGCGAGTTGACTTTATCACGTCCTACACCGTCCACAAGATGGGGGGCCACCTCCCATTTCACCACCTCTCAAACACCCGAGAGATCGGCAGGCGGATTTGAACCCGGGTCGACCGGGAGCAGAAGTCAGGCCTTAACCTCTGCCAGCCGCCTGCCTATATATATATATACATTTAAGGGGGTCCGAATTGCATCCAAACCGACAACATGAGCAGTGGCGCCAAAGCCCCGACGCGTTCTTGTTACAATGGTAACCTTGACTTCCTTGACCTGTTTTCCCTTTTCGGCGACCTGCCCCACTAATGATTTGCCTACTTCGTTTGCCATGATTGCCGTACTTGCCGTACCTTTTCGAAATGGCTCCGTGTAATAAAGGTACCCGATTCTGGGGGGCACTCGATGCACTCTGTCATATCCAGGTAGCGTTGAGGATGGAACACGCCCAGCACGTTGCAAGTCACGTCCGGCCGCAGGTGTAATACAAAATTTCCCAACGTCACGGTACGGCGCTGCCGTACCAGCATTATTGGTGTCGTCGAGTTTGCCGCCGCCGCCGCCTCACCGTCATCGTCGCCGTCAGCCTCGTCATCAGCGCCACCACCAGAGGGGACCGTACGGCTATCCGCCGCCGCTGCGCTGGCAGCTGCCCTGCTACGTTTACCCAGCGCCGCCGCCGCCATGGCGGCGACTTTCCCGCGTTTGGCGATGGTGGCTGCGACGGTGACGTACACTGGCTCGGGCAGGTCAGGTCGCCGCGGCTCTTCGGGAGCTCCTCCAGGGGGGGAAGGCTGCGGCTGCGGCTGCGGCTGCGGCTGTGGTGGCAACTTAGGCGGCAATTGTGTTGGCAGTGGTGCCAATGGCTGCTGCAGCTCTGGCTGTGGCTGTGGCTGTGGCTGTGGCTGTGGCTGTGGCTGTGGCTGTGGCTGTGGCTGTGGCTGTGGCTGTGGCTGTGGCTGTGGCTGTGGCTGTGGCTGTGGCTGTGGCTGTGGCTGTGGCTGTGGCTGTGGCTGTGGCTGTGGCTGTGGCTGTGGCTGTGGCTGTGGCTGTGGCTGTGGCTGTGGCTGTGGCTGTGGCTGTGGCTGTGGCTGTGGCTGTGGCTGTGGCTGTGGCTGTGGCTGTGGCTGTGGCTGTGGCTGTGGCTGATGTCGTAAAGGCTGCAGCAGCGATATCTGCTGTGGTGGCTGTTTCTGCGCCGGCTGCTGCAGTGGCGGCGACGGCAGCACTGCTGGCTGCTGGGCCTTATGCTGTTCATTTCCAGGCAAATTATCCTTTTGCAGTGGCTGCTGCGTGATAATCTCCAACTGATCAGGCAGCCGTGTTGGATGTACGGCAGATGTCATGCAATGCTTCGAGCCATCGTACGGTTCTGACATAGCTTGGGTTTGAAGCAGCGGCGGCCCTTGTGGCTCTACCCGGGCCGAAGTCTTGAAGGAACCCGGTGATGGCGCACCCGAGTCTTGTTCCTGTTTCTGCTGCTGCTCCTGTTTTTGTTCCGGTTTCTGCTCCTGTTCCGGTTTCTGCTCCTGTTCCGGTTTCTGCTCCTGATAATGCGCCGCCGCCGGAGCCGCCAGACATGACAGCTGCAGGCTCGCAGGCGGCGGCGGATGTGACGCGTCCTGGGGCTGACGGGCCTGTGGCTGTTGCTGCAGCTGCTGCCCCTTCCCAGCATCGGCTGACAGATCTGGATCCGGATTTGTACTCACGCCTGGAACATCCTCCCCTGGCACGCCGGTAGCGGTGCCTGATTTGGCAATGCACCCTGGCGGACCGGGAACCCCAGGGTCTTCCAACAGGGGATCAGCCGCCGCCGCCGCCGCCGCTGCTGCTGCTGCTGCTGCTGCTGCGAGCAGCTCCATGCCACTCTCCCATTCGGCGAACGGAGTGGCCAAAGGCTGTCGGACACCGGGCTCGGAGGCGGCTGGAGCGGCCTGTCCGCCCAACTGGTTCTCACGGTGCGGCTGGCGGCTGACGCAATGCTCGGTGTTGTGCCTATCGTCGCCGTTGTCATCGTCATTGTCGTCGTCGTCGTCGTCGTCGTGCATTTTTCGAGGGGGACTTCCCGCGTCCGTGTCCCTTGCGGATCCTAAAGCTGGACAGGGGCCTTGGCGCTCCCCAGGCAATCCAGGCCGGCTGTCGGCGACCTCCAATGTCGCGGTCGCCACCGTCGAAGACTCAGCTGATGCAATTTGTACGGCATTTCCTGCCGTACGATTACATTTGAGTGCATGCTGCACCATGCTGCCTTCGCCTCGCGGTCGTTGTACGGCACTGTTCGGCTGTCCCTCTTCAGTGTCTTGCTCGTCCATATTCAAATCTGGAGTCTGGTTCGTACCGGTGTTGGATCCAAAATCCATCTCGCGATCGTTTTGGAACTGACCGCTTTCGCATCGCCAGCCACTAGATTGCCGCCGCCGCTGCTGCTGCTGCTGCTGCTGCTGGGGCGGGGGCGGGGGCGGGGGCGGGGGTGGGGGTGGGGCCCCCGGCGGCGGCGGCGGCTCCTCACGCTGCGGCTGCTGTTGGCCGCGCCAATCCTGGGCCTTCCAGCCTTCTTGTTCGATAGCTGAAGGCACCTCAGGCCACGACACTGCATAGTCCGAATCAGGGCCCTCGGAAGCCCCCATCCGTTTCATAGTCTCGGCGTCACCTGCAGAGGAGCTGTAGCCGGGAAAGCTGAATTGCCGCTGCTGATGCGGGGGCGGCGGCGCCGCCGCCGCCTCTTGTCTGCCTGTGTCTTGCATTTGGGGTCCGTGGTGATCTTGCATTTGGGGTCCGTGGTGATCCACAGGGTGAGCGCGACCCATGGGTCCCTGGCCCCGCGGTGCGGGCTGTGCCCAGGGCCCGCACTGCCCGGACTTCTGTGGCGAGTGGCAATCACGTAAACCAGCAGCTACTGCCGTGTTGCTAGCAGTGCCGTCCGACGCGATGGCTATAGCAGCGGCAGCAGTAGCGGCAGCAGTAGCGGCAACATCTGACGCAGTCACGGCTGCAACACCTGTGGGCGTTACGGGGCTGGACCCATTCGTTACATTGCTACTGCCGCGCCGGCTGACGCTGCTACGACTGCTCCCTGCTAGGGGTTCTTGTAGACTTACAACCTGCTGGCCACTCCAATCATCTCCTGCTGTATGCTGCGGAGGCTGCGCAGGCTGCGGACGCTGCGGAGGCTGTGCATGCGGCTGCTGCGCTTTCTGCGGCTGAAGTGAAGGCGGGGCCTCCAGCTGCTCTTGCTGCTGCTGCCGCGGCGGCGGCGGCGGCGGCGGTGGCAACGGCGGCGGCGGCTGTGGCGGCGGTTGCTGCTGTGATGTGAGGTGTGTTGCCGGGTGGACTTGCGGTTGTGTCGTCGAGTATGTGTCGGGCCGTGTCGATGATAATGGCGTTACCACTGCCAGCGGCAGCGACACCGGCGGCGGTGGGGGTGGCGGTGGGGGGGTTGGCGGTGGGGGCATAAGGTCACTTGGGGTGGCGACCTGGCGCCCCTGCCCCTGCTCCTGTTCCTGTTCCTGCTGCTGCTGCTGCTGCTGCTGCTGCTGCTGCTGCTGCTGCTGCTGCTGCTGCTGCTGCTGCTGCTGCTGTGGCGGAGACGCTGAATTCCGCTGTATTGGCGGACCGAGTTGCGGCGATTGAGTTCGCGTGAGCTGGTCGTGGCCAGGGGTCCCCCCTCGGAGCTGCGGAGGACGGACCGCCGGGGCGGCTTGAGCCGTCGTGTCATATGAACGCCGGTGGTGGCCGGGACGGACAACAGTGCCCCGAGATCCGCCCGTGTCGTACGAGGGAAGAGTCATCGGCGCCGCTAATGCTGCTGGCTCCGTGTTGGCGGTTGCTGCACCTTCCGATGCACCGTTTGCAACATCGCCTGCCCTCCCTTGCAGCACCTTGATACCCGCTGAAGCACCTCCTTCGACGACCTGCCCTATGCCGGACTGAACTCGTACGACCGTCTGAGGGGACGACTTCCGGCGGTATGCAGTCGGGAGCATGACTTCGAAAATCGGGCCGTGCTCCGTACAGAGTCCGCCGACGGAGCGGTAACTGCGTGAGCCGAACTCAAGCGGCGGTGGCGATCGCGCCTCCTCTGCCCGGCGTGAAGACATAAGTCCCAAATTGTATTTTTTTTCCTCTAGGAAAAGAAAGAGGGGAAAGGGTTTACTTTTTCGGGGACGAGGGACCTGCTGGTGCTTCGGGGGCTGTTCTCGGCTCAGCTCTGGTTCGGCTCTCGGTTCGGCTCTCGGCTGTATGCGTTAAAGCCCGTTAAAGGTGGAACGAGTCCAAACCAGCAAAGCCACGACATGAGTTTACGCGCACGCGTAGTGCATAGCGCATGTGGAACTTGGCATTTGCTGGGATGGATGAAAATGGTGGAAATGCAATGGGTAAGATGCCCGCCAGGAATCTACGCGTTTCGGTTGTGAAGTTGCAGGTAGATGGCGTTCCGTCCTCGCCTCCAAGCGATGGTCAAGTTGTTCCCTCACCGAAAAAGCTTCCTGTCGTACTGAAGCATGGATGCGGGGAGAAAACGAATAGAGTTACAGGAATGCGGTCGATTGCGAAATGCACACAGGGCGCGCGCTGGGATATGAATGGACACAAGTGAAAATAGGCGCAGCTGGTAAACTACAAACAAGCGTTGACACTGCATGCTATATTGCATTTGATTGGGACTTTTGGAGTACAGCTTGACCGAGGTCCCAGGCTGTGTAGGGACTACCTCACGGCTGTCGATAAGTGCGTCGGGCAGCGAAAGCAAAAGCCAGTTTGGCAGCAGCATAATATATAACCTAGTCAAATCCAATTTTTCCTTACATGGGCAGCAAGTCCCCAGCACCACCGGTACAGCCCTGAACAGCCTTACCGCAGACGAGCGCCGTCGGAAGTTCCGAAGCTACAATGTGAATTTAGTGGCCATTTATTTCTCAAACCAATGGCTTGCAAGAAAATTTAGTGTTGGCTAGAGTTTCGGAATAATCAAGATTGACGGCACTGTCGTCCACGCTTCACGGATTCTGACATCGCAATTTACTTATTCTTGGGCATCACATTACAGCTCTTCCCGAGCTACTATCTTCCTGTCCATGGTTTCCTGAACTTGGCATGCTAGGCGCAAAAACAACTCCCGTACACTTAACAATAAGCACCTAAGCACCTGGCTGGACTTGTGTCAGAGATAGATATTTTAGGTTATCAGAAATATTATTTGAGATTTTGAAGGATTCCCATGTTTTCCTGTTAAGTTGTTACATCGATTTGCATCTGTGAAGCCGAAACGAAGAACCGCGTATTGAGTCGAGACTTGAAACTATGCAATGTACAACTCGTCGCAGAGGTGGGCGGACATCTTGCATACTACATCAGCAGAAAACGATGTCACATTCCAACCTATCGTGGTATACCGTGTAACAGGTAAGCTCAAATTGTAGGGCGCCCGCCATGATTAATTCAAAGCCTTGCCCCAGCCCAGGTACCATGCCTAACCCGATTGCAGTTCTCCTGCCAGGCAAGCCTCCATACTTTGCATATTTAGGAACTTACAATAGGGATGTCTCATTGGATAGTATTCCGTCGCGTATGATAGGAGCAGCCAGCAGACAAAAAGGGCTTCCATATGTTGTCGTGACCTCAGGCCCTGTGAGCTTAAAGACATATGATATAATACAAAGTATGAATTGGATAGTAAAATGAACATTGTAGACGCCGAAAACATCCTTCCCAACGCATCCCGTGCATCCACGGTCAACTGCGTAAAATTTCCAAGCACCTCATGCGCGTCATTAGCTCCTTTTCCTACGCAGTGATTATATGCGCAATGATAGTGTATTTAAGCACACGTATGCCTTTATTTTAAGTTGGATAAAATGCAATCAGTCATGATCGCGCCAAGCATGCCTTGGCGCCAAAGCACAGTTCACTCATGCAAATCAGTTTAACAATATTTGCTTGGATTCTGTCAAATAGCCAAATCGTTTATTTCCATGAGGCGCTTACTTCGAGGGTCCGGGCAGGCACATTAAGCCTTTTCAGTTGCAAATATTTAATGAATAATTTACGAAGCTTACATCTTTATACAACGCATTATACTATTCAACGCGTCAAAGCGACTTTGCAGGCTTACGCCTGGAGTAAGCCGGTTACGGAGCCCTATGGCGATCACTTTATCCGTATTAACCCAACTCGCTCTGTGTCGCGTCTTGTCCAGCCCACCATTCCCAGCCCTGAAAACTTTCCTTATGTTTAATTCATTCGCAATGAACATAATAACAGATCTCCCTCTGAGTATCCTCCCCGAGATTATCCATTTCTCCGTATGTATGACTGCGTTGCCTTATTCGTCGACTATTCGCGACGGTGAGCATCTCCGTGCAGGTGCTCAGCCCTCTCTCTGCTGTTTGCTACAGCCTTCCCATCTCGAAGATTTCGATTTCTATCTCAATTACTGTTTAGTCGCTCGCCACCCACTTTCGCGGCCTCGTTTCCTTCGAAACGGCTCTCGAAGCGCAGGCTGGCGAACAAAGCAGCAAGACGCGGGAAAGGCTATGACACGTGCACGCATGGCGCTTCCGCATTATGCATTATCGCTGCAGCCCGCAAGACGCGTAAATTTCATTTGGTAGAAGACGCAGGATTTGGGCCTCGACGGGATCCCAGCGGGAAGTGTTGTTGGTAGCTTTGCCGGCGGTCGTCCATACGCCATGCGCATGGCGGGAAAGGCCACGCGCAAAAAGAGGCTGCATGCATACATACATAGCATTCTTCGGGAAACAGAGTATGAGGTTGCGTTCATGCAGCGGGGGATGGGTGAGATAATTGGGTCACGTCGGCTGCGTCTTTCCTGTACGAGGGACGGGGGAAGGGGTGGCCTACCCAAGCGTGTGGTAAGGGAGGATGGAGAGGGGGAGGAGCGGAGGACTGGTGAGGACGTGGTAATGAACAGTAATGTACAATAACAACGAGGGAGGAGGTTATGAGGAAGAAAGAAAGGAAGGATAGGGCGCTTGCCACCTTCCCCCCTGCCCCACCTCGCGATCTTGGCGATTTGCTACACCGCCGCCTTGAGTCATGACCATTCGATGACAACTCAAAGCAATACAGCATGTGCTTTATGTCGTTCTGGGTGCACGGGCCATGGTCAACAAATAATGCATAAACAAATTCATATTCTCGGACGGATTACTTAAATTGAAGTGGTCGGATGTGATGTTAATGCAGTCGTTATGCAGATGTTTACCAACATCCCTGCGGCGCGCTCTGATCTCGCTGGTCCGTCATGCCGTTGGAATCGGCCCTATGCGATTTTTTTTTGAAAGCGCGATGAGGGTCAAAGAATATTCGTTTATGTTGCTTTGTCTTGCCCTGAATCATCTTCTCTGCGCACCGAGGTCAATTGACAAAAGTGAGCTTGGTCAATTACAGCGGCAAACTCCAACGCCACGTATTGGGAACTAATGAAATAATATCAAGATCTTCAATTGGGAGGAGGCATGCCAACGCTGTAACAATGCGCTGAACATCTGGCGGTAAAACGATTATCCCAAACCAAAGGATTCCCACCTGGGACGTGAATAGACACATGGGATTGTACGTCGGGTAAAGGGCATGCAGGAAGGAGATGCATGATCTTTACCAAGACCCACGGCGGCCGCCTCAATACTTTTCTTAGTTTCACTGTAGGTTTTGGAACTCCCTGGTTCAGAGGCCGGAGACGCTGTGCCATCAGGCCTTTGTTGCCGAATCTGTATTTGGCACTGGGGCCCGTTACCGAGTGCTGGAAGATGGACGAACAAGGTCCTGGCTTTCCTTAACAGCTTACTAAGTAGGAGCGGGGCCCCCACTATAGCACGCGTGGTGATGACCTCATCACGCTTGACGCCACCCTTAAATTGCTCAGGGGGGGGGTATACTTAAACGGAATTTGTTAAGCGGCTGAACGCACGGTGTGAGTGTCCGGTTTTTGTACACAACCGTGATGACAACTTCCAAGAAGCCAGCTGGGAGCATTTTGACTCGACCAATGCCAGCGTAAATTTCAGCAAGCACCGGTGCAAACTCGCTCCGACGCACCTTGTATAATTTGATATGGGTACCACCTAGACCGGGTGCTTTGCCTGGTGAAGCATCCTTGAAGACCGCTTCCACTTCACCTCTGGCCTCCCAACTTCACATGCGTTTGACTCCAGGATGACTTCAGGTGGCGGTCCTGCAGCGGCCTTATGATGGCCATCCTGGCCTCCTCAGTCACATACGCTGCAGCGGAATGGAACAAATCCCTCCCCAGTAGTTTGCAACCAAATGCGACAGCTTCATCGTATCTGTAATAAAGATGCCTGTGCTGTGCTGCAAGGCTGAGAAAACTTGTAAAGTTTTAGACGGATGCACCTAGATCGTTAGCCCCATACTAGGCCGTTTTACCCTCTCATACCTCCACTGTATCCGAACCTCTGTGGCCTCTGCAACCCCTTCAGCCCTTAACACTGATAAACCGCAACCTGGACCGCAGTTGGCCGCACAGGGCCCGCCGATATATCTCGACACGGGTCCCGCCGCACTTCCGCTAATTAAGATTTAGCTGGTATTATCATGATTATTATGATTTTATCATAGGTAATTCCTCAAGCATGCGCGCATGAGCATGGACGGCGCATTGAGATTGACCATCAAGTGCGCGCGGTGCAAATCATTTTGCGCGCCTCCCCTTGTGCACACGTACGCATTCGCCGCTTGTTATAAGACCATATGCAAGGCCCCGTGGTCGCATGCCCGGCGCGGTGTATGTTTAAGAACGTAATGGAAATGGTTGGGTAGACCGATGGTTGGGTAGACCGATGGATAGACCAATGGATAGGTAGACAAGGACGGCTACCTGAGGCGGGTCACCGACGACCAGCCGGCATAACGGTACCAACCAAATGCGTGCGCGCCAAAACACACGATACACACACACTCACCCCGGCGCGTGGGCGACATTCGCTATATTGGATGAGGAGTGTTCAGTGCACGTTAGGGCAAGGTACCGCCCCCTTGTTGTCAAAACACCTACAGCACCGGGGGTCCTCCCTCGTAGGCGAGCAAGGATAGTACCGGTGGGTGGGTGGGGGGGTGTTGCATGGTTGGGGTTGGGGGTGCGTGACCCCATACCTGCAGAACTACCCATACGAGCCGAAGGCCCAAGGGCAATACCTGAACGCCTAAAAGCCACGTAGAACAGGAAACGGAGAGCAGGAGCCACGGAGAGCAGGAGCTGGAGCTGGAGCTGGAGCTGGAGCTGGAGCTGGAGCTGGAGCTGGAGCTGGAGCTGGAGCTGGATTAAAAGCTAGATGGTTACCAGGGGCCTACAAGTTCCGCACGAATGCGGGTCCGCCCGTAAAAGCCCCGGGTCGGACGGGAGACGGATAAGTTTTTGCCAAACGTTATTGTGACAACCGAGCGCGTGAGACGTTGTCGTACCATCCCTCCCTCCAGCGAGTGTTGTTGCTTTCGGCGTTCCGCACATGCAGTCACATGCAAGCCCACGTGCACGTGGATACATCTCCAACTCCAAACAATCTCCATACCCATCTCCACCTCCATGCATGTTCTTGTGGAATGCCCGGCTTACACAAGTACACGGCTGGCTAAATACGAACGTGACCTTGCGTTTCAAGGGCACGACATGCGCACGATTATGACCGAGGCCCCACCCCTGGCACTAGCCAGGTCCCTCTCTAAAGTCTGGGAGACCCGGCACGTAGCTCTAAGGCGCCGCGTGCTCAAGCGTAGGAGGGAGGACGATGATGGTCCACCACGTAACCGCGTAACCGTAAAAACGATTCACCGTCCATAGGGCCCCCCTCAGGCTTTTACGGACACCCCTGCACAAGTGCTTGTGCGGAACTTGTAACTTGTAACTTGTACAAATAAATGATTACCGCCGGCGATCACGGGTAATGTGCGGGTAATGAGAGAGGCAACGCTGGTGTGTCATCCCGGGGTTGAACGGCGGGATGGAGCTTTGGAGGTTGGACTGCCGCATTATGTTACTGTTTTTCACTTGCTTAGCAACAGTAACGTTGGGTTGAATGTAAGTAATAGGTATTTGGGAGTTGGCATGTTAGAGGATGCTTAGAAGTTAAATGAAAAAATTGATACGGAGGATGTGATTAGAGGAACTCAGCAATGCCTGCTGCAATAGCTGAGCCCCATGCTACGTGAGCCACGCTTGGCCCGCTGCAGACCCTCGGGGCGATAGGTCATGGACATTCAGTTACCTCATCCGACAAGGTTTAACAATGAGATATATTACAACAGAATTCTTGATGCAATTTCTGGGATGACTGGATGAGTCGGCCACGCTTACTTTTGCGATTTCTGTTAGGCTACGAAGGTTGTTAGGCTCTGGTTGTTTGCGGTTAATTCTAGCTGTCGGTACCAAAGCTTCACAAAAATGCGGTGGTTTTGCGTGGCATAGTCTGTCATGACTTTCCTGCATGTTTAACAGATAAATTATTAGGCTACGCTTCCACTTAAGTTATGTGCTTGGTCGCGCACAAGTTAGGGCAACCCAGCTAGCTTTGGCTCAGTGATTTAGCCACTAATTCTTTACAGAGGCATGACGGCAGGCCTTTAAAAGAACTAAATAAACACCTTCGCTCGCTATGGCAGCTCCCATGGCGGCGAAAGACTTGCGCACCGTGTTTATAAGAGGAGTCAGTTTCGACGCAAACGAGAAAGATCTCGAAGCGCTTTTTTCTGATGTCGGGCCGGTGAAGCAATGTTTCCTCGTCCGGGTGAAGGGCCAGCCGAAGCATCGCGGCTTCGGCTTCGTCCAGTACTCCTTGCCGGAAGACGCCGAGCGCGCTGTCACAGAATACAATGGAAAGAGCTTGAAGGGAAGAAAGCTTCAGGTGCGTCCGGCAGCGTACCTGAGCCGTCGCCGCAGACCGACGGTTCGGTGCACAATTCGTGTGTCAATCCAGCCGCTGGCGCAACCCAACCTAATTTTTAACCCCTGTGCAATTATTGTACTAGGTCGAGCTTGCTGATAAGCGTGCGCCGTTGGAGGAACGCAAAAAGAAGCGAAAGCTTGGTCAGGATTGCGGCGACGATGGGGGAAATGTCGCCCCCGGTGCCGCCGCCGGCGGCTCAGCGCCTCATCCGGCACTTCCTGGCGCGACATATCCCGCTGCTGAAGCCTCTACCGCTGAAAAGAAACCCAGAGGCAAGGACCCGGCGTCAGCGGCGGCGGACGTCGGGCAGCCCGACGGCGGCGCGGTGCCGGTAACCGCAGCGGCGACGCAGCCGCCCCGGAAGCGGCAGCGCGCTGACGGCGCCGCTGCCGCCGCCGCTACCGCCGCGTCAGCGGCTGAAAAGCACAAATTTCTACGGGCGGTTGCTGTGGGCAACTTGACGCCGCAGTCCATACCTCAGGCCATAGCGCTAGCTCGACGGGTGGCGCCCGTGGAGTCTGTTATGAACCCAGCGCCCGCGGTGCGGCAAACCACATGGAGACGAAACCCTAAAACCCTAGGCCCCTAGGCCCCTACCTACCGGCGGTTTTCCCCTCGGGGTAATGAGTTGTTGGACACCCGTTTGCAGTTGGTTGATCCCATGGTTCCTATTTGCGAGTGTCCTGAGGGGTTATTTCCCACGCGCCCTTTTGTCCCTTCAGCTCTTCCTTTTCCCCCTTCCCACCTATCAGCCTTTTCCCTGGCATCAGCTTCACTCGTCAGTGGTTCATTTTCCTTTTCTACCCCCGGGGCCCCCGGGTCACCATGTATGTCTGTCCTCTGACATGAGCGGTTTACCGCCCTCCCTTACGCTCTGGCGCTAGCTGATGAAGGCAGTTGACGGTTTCTCCTGCTATACTGGCATCCCGCGATTGCGTTCCCCTTTTTCTGGCCGCTTCCCATTTTTATGGTTTGTGCCTGCTGTACGGCGGCACGATGCGGTTTGCAGGACATCGTACAGCAAGCGAAGCTGGAGGGTGATGGCTGTAGCGGCAGTGTCGTCATTGTCGTGTATAAGACGGTGAGCGTTACTTGGGGCGAGGAGGGCAGGTCACGAAAAAAATGGCGGAAGGGGGGAGAGAGAGAAAAAAAGGGGAAGGGAGGGGGGTGGTAGGGGAGAGAGAGGGAGGGGAAAAAGAGGGGGAGAGGGAGTACTACAGTTTTCTGCGTGCACGTGTGTGTATGTGTTTTGTAAGGGTTGACATCTCTCACGTCTCCCCTCCGTCAAGCCATCAGGCGCACAACAAGAGAGCTTCTTTGCGTAGTGTGCGCAATATCATATAGTTCGCACTAATGTGTTTGTATCTTTACATGTATGTATGTATGTATGTATGCCTATTGAGTTTTCCAAGCACATCTAATTTCACACTGTGCCAATGAGTGAGTGAACAGTAGGGCACACGGTGTGGGGGGAGGGGCTGCGGCCTACGGTGTGTTTTAAGACACAGGCACAAAGCACCATTGTGTCCTCCTGGGAGTTGGGGTTCTGCACGCCGAGCCGATTTGCAGAGAGCTCTCCCTCCGCAGATCGGCACGGCCTTCTCCATAACTCTAAATTTTCTCTCTCTCTCTCTCTCTCTCTCTCTCTCTCTCTCTCTCCATCTCTCACGTACACACGCACACACAGCGAAGAACCCTATAACTATATAGGAATTTATTTTTTCTCTTCTCCCTCAATGTTACATTTTTCGTTTCCTTTTTCGTATACATTCCCCCGTACGTTCCGTACATACTGTAATTTCTTCCGTACGCAGGTAAAGGACGCCATGCATGCGGTCACTCAGCTTCACAACAAAACCCTGGAGCTACGGAACGGGGCTGGTGGCGGCGGAGGCGGAGGCGGAGGGAAAAAAGGGTCGCAGAAGGGCCGCAAGGGGCAGCAGCAGCAGGTCGAGGAGGACGGGGACGGCGACGGTGGAGACCAACAACAACAGCAGCAGCAGCAGCGCCTCACCACACTCTGGGCCCGCGGGGTGAAGGGCGAGGGGGCTCACGTGAAGCAGTGGAGAGTCATCGTAAGGAACCTGCCCTTCAAGGTCGGTCGTGTTCTGTGTGTGTTTTGCGGGTTGTGGTGTCAGGGGGAGGTGGGAGGGGGGAGTTAGTGAGGGGAGAAAGGGCGGGTAAGGTAAGGTAAGGTAGGGGGCGGGGGGGGGAGGTAAGCGGGGGGTTGGTGACCCCCCCAGGTCAGGGAGGGGGCTCAGAGGAGGTCCCAGAGGGCTGTCGCACCTGCAAGAGGGCATTTAAATTCTGGACAGGTTCCAAAGTACGACCACCACATTAAAAATAACCCAATCCATGGTTCTCTCCACGCTAGGCTGATAGGCTGATTTAGTGTACGGCTTCTACGATGTACTCTCCTTTTGGTGGTGGTGGTGCGGCTGCTCCTCCCCCCGCTACGGATGCGTGAACATATGTGTGTGCGTGTGTGCATGTCCGTATGTATCTCTGTATGTGTGTTCGTCAACGGGGTCCAGGCGACTGAGGCGGCTCTGCTGGAGGCGCTGACACCCGCGGGCTTCGTTTGGGAGCTCAGGTTGCCCAGGGGTCCGGATGGTGAGGGGGGGGAGGGGGGAGGGGGGAGGGGGGAGGGGGGGAAGAGGGTGTTACGGTGTTTTGGTGGTGGTGGCGGGGGGAAGGGGAGGGGTTTCGAGACCTGGTGCGCGCTGGTACACTTTATTTAGTTGCGTGTGTCTTATAGCCGGCCCCGGGCTGCTGCTCACCCACCAGATCCTTCCCCCCCTCACCCCCGGCCCCCCCCTCTTTCCCCCTCACCCCCCGGCCCCCTTGCCAGGCCGTCTGAAGGGTTTCGCCTTCGCTGCCTTCACGTGTCGGGCCCACGGGAGAAGGCCATCTCCTGCTGAACGAAAGGG
>NW_003307549.1:610764-634905 GCF_000143455.1 Volvox carteri f. nagariensis | reverse complement strand
GGACGAGGGGGGGGGACGAGGGGGGAAACNGCAACAACAGCNACAGCTACGAAGGGGGGCCCGAGGAGGGGGCCGAGGGGATGGGGGGGAAGGGGTAAACGCGGTGTTTAGATGCGGAACTGAGTCGCGAGACTGGAGGGTAGGATCAGTCACATGCACACCTCTATACTCAAGTGCTGTGTGTGCCGGCGGGGTGTGTATGAAGGCCAGCATGCATGTCTGTGTATATGTGTTTTGGGTTTTGCGTCGTACGACAGACCGGACGGGCTTGCAGGAAAGAGAGCCTGTTGTGGCATACGAAGGTAAGAGGTGTGTGTGTGTGGGGGGGGGGGGGAAAGAGTGTTGGGGTAAAAACCTCCAGGGTATGCTCTATATGCACATACATACACATGCACACACGCACACACTCCATGTGCGGTCGTACGACGATCGTCAACTTGCGGGTTGCCCGTGTACGGCATGTGTTTATTTTGTACTTCAGGATTTTATGGGCCGCATGGTGGTGGTTGACTGGGCGGTGTCCAAGACTCAATACCTCCAGGCCGGAGGGAAGAAGACGGAGGAGGAGGAGGGCGGTGGCGGTGCTGGTGCTGGTGCTGGTGCTGGCGGCGATCGCGGCGATGTTGAATCCGAAGATCCAGATCGGCCTACATCCGGTGGGTGGGTTATGCCTTATTAAGGTTTAAGGGTTTTATGGTTTTACGGTTTCTCTACGGTTTTAGGAGCGGGCGGGGCGCGCTGGTGGCTTGGAGAGGTGTATCGGCTCGGGTGGTGAGGGGTTTTTAAGGGTGGAAGAAGACGAACCACGAACGAATGAAGAAGCTGACGAAATTTACGGGGAGGGGAGGGAAAGGGGGTTTGGGTTTTAGGGGTGGGGGGGCCTGACCTCCTCGCGTTGTTTGTTTGTTGTTGCGCTTCAGTCTCCCCCCCGTGCATACACGTCTTTCCCCCGCGGCGCCCCCTCAGCTCCGACGCTGTACGCGCTCTGACCGTGTTCTGAGGCCCCGTATGTATGTACGTTTGTGTGCATGTATGTACGGTGTTTCGTGGATCTATGTGTCGTACGCAGGATCGGAGGACCCGGGCGACGAGGAGGGGGAAGGGGAGGGGGAGGAGGGCCAGGAGGTCGAAGAGGAGGACGGTGGCGTGGATGGTGAGGAGGACGAGGACGAGGAGGATGAGGAGGAAGAGATTGGGTTTAGCAGCGATGACGATGACGATGACGAGGTAGATGATGATGATGATGATGATGATGATGACGGGGAAGCGGAAGCGGAAGTGCGGGACAGTGAGGAGGAGGAAGAGGACGACGAAGATGAGGGCGAAGAGGAGGAGGAAGAGGAGGAAGAGGTGTTGGACGAGGAAGAGCTGGCGGCCAGCCAGGAGCGTGGCATGATCAGCAATGTACAGCGTGCCGTACGGGACGAGCACGAGGATGGGCAGCAACAGCAGCAGCAGGGCATGCAACAAGGGGCCGCAGCCGACCAAATGAACAACCGAATCAAGGGCCGAAAAGACACGGCCCCCGCCAACGCCGCGGCCACATCTGGTAAGGGTACTGCTGCTGCTGCTGCTGCGCCGCAAAGGGAGGAGCAAGAGCGGCCTCCGAAACGTCAAACGTGGCAAGGAGAGGAGGCGGAGGACCCAGGTAGTGCGTGTGTGTATAGCGTGTGTGTATAGCGTGTAGCGTGTGGTGTGTTTTAGGGTGGTTTTAGGCGGTGATGTTGGGGGGGGAGGGGAGGGAGGGGGAAGGAGGAGGAGAGGGCGGGAGAGGCAGAGGAAGTGTTCGGATGATTGTCGGGGTGTATGTGTGTGTACGGCGGGTATGAGAGACGCCTGTGTCGTTTACCCGTGATCCAGTCCACTTGGACATGCACGGCCCCGTGTTGAACCCCACACCGGGGGGACGAGGGGCCCCCGGACCAGGAACCTTGCAACCCAAGACAAACCCACACGCGCGCGCGTGTGTGTGTGCATCATTGTGCCTTTGAAATTTTTTATTCGTCCCCCTTTTTATGTGCACCTCCTTACTTCTCCTCCTTTCCCCCTTCTGCGTGATGTTGTACGTTGCCGTACAGACGCCGATGACGGCGAAGCACGGCCCACGACGGGTCCATCCAAGGCTTCCGCGTCGTCCCTCAGTACGACAGTATTCGTACGGGGTTTACCCTTGGACGCCACCAAAGAGCAACTGCAGGTGAGGCCAGTAATTGGGTTCGTTTGTTAGCTGGTAGTTCGTTGTTGGTTGGGAGTTATCTTAATCCGTCTATAGGAGGATATGCCTATCTCCCACTCACCCGCTATGTACCATCCCATGCGGGAAGAGCGAGAGAGAGAGAGAGGTTTTAGAGTTTGAATAAAAACGTTTTTGCTGACCAGCTCTATCCGAAAGCTGGTAATTACCCTGGCAGTCACCGTTTGAGTTAGTTGAGGCAGTTATAACGGTTGTCGTACCCGATGGTTGGTTGTTGCAGGCGCGTCTGGAACTTTTTGGACCTGTCAAGGCCTGCAGGTAGGGGTGTGCCTGTATGTATGTGTGTTCGAGTTTCAGAATTTGCCAATGTTTTTGATTTTGAAAGGATTTCGGAAATTTTAGTCAACGACGATAAGATAACGTTGAGCGCTTTGGCGCCCTGGAGGGTGCGTTTCACATTGTGATGAACACTTAACCGAGAGCTGTTCAGATATAACCAACTGTCAACTAAATAACCAACCGCTTTCCTTAAAACGAAGTTCAGGAAAATAAATAACTGTAAACACTCCGTTGCTGTTTGGTTGGTGGTTGCTCAGGTTGGTTATGGATAAGGCCTCCGGTAAGCCCAAGGGTACGGCATTCGTGGAGTTCCGGGAGGAGGAGGCGGCGGGCAGGGCGGCGGCAGCTTGCTCTCGCGGCCGGTGCGACTGGAGGGAGGGGGAGAGGCGTGTGGGGGGGTGGACGGAGGGACGTGTCTGTACATATGTACACATATATGTGTATATATACACATATGTACACATATATACTGTATACAGTAAATGGTATGTGTGTGGGAAAGAAGGTATGGATACACTAGCGTGCAAGGGAGGGTACCTTGATGTGAGTCATCCATCCATACACTCGTTATGTGTGGTGCCTCGAAGATTTGCCGTTCTTTAAGAGCTTTGAGTCATGAGCAGGTGGGGGTGTGTGGATGTGGACGTGTCTGGCGGGCTGCTGCTGCTGCCGTTGCCTGCAGACTGAGCAGCAGCCACGGCTGGTTGCAGCCACCAAGCGGCCTTTCGACCGACTGACTGCCACCAGTACGGCATACGACACACCACACTGGATATACAGACTGATGCCGGTTCCAGACACAGCAAATATGTTAAGCCGCGGCATAGAAACCTTGGGAGGTTCCAGGATCGATCCCGGGGGGGGGTAGGTGCTGCCAGGCTAGCGGTCCCTCTGGTTGAGCTATAGTCGACCTTCTCTCTTCAAACATTCGTTCAAACATTCGTTCAAACATTCGTTCAAACATTCGTTCAAACATACGTTCAAACATACGTTCAAACATACATCACCCGTGGCGTTATGAAGTAAGCAGCACCTTATGAGAGCGTTGTACCAGTAAAAGTCGCCGCCTTCAAGAACGCCTACTGATCAGTTCTGCTTCTTGTAGACTCTTTCCTTGGCAGCAGCTTCACTCGTTCGTGGTTCGTCTTTCCCACACTCTAATTATACACACACATGCACACATGTACATATGTATGTATTTACTTCGTTTTTTCTTGGGGGGAAAAGGAGCATTAGGGTGTTATGGGTTTTTGTCTTCTCCCCGGGCCCCCCTCCTTTCCGCGGACGTCCGCGCGTTTGGGGATTTGTCCATTACTGGGGTCGTGTTTCCAGCTCCCCATCATCGTAACCTCACAAGCCTTCACGAATTTTCCCCACCCGGCCGCACCTTCACCTTCAGCTCCTAACCCAAAACCCAAACCCTAATGCCGTACAGTCGCAACGAGGGACCTGGCATTACGTTGTCAGGTCGACAGTTGGATGTTGATCTGGCGGTTAGCGGGGAGGATGCCAGGAAGATAGCGGTGAGCGCGTATGTATGTATGTATGTATACATGTATTGGTGGTTGGGTGGTTGGGTGGGGGATTGTTGGGGTTGGGGTGGGGGATGAGGTCGGAAGGGTGGGGTTGGGGGGTGGGGGAGAGCCCGGGGGATGGAGGGGTGACGGAGCGCACGGGTATAGAGCACAGTGTGGTGACTTGCTGCGTTCGTCAACTCAGTGTTTTAGGGGTTTTCCATTTCCTTTTTCCCCCGGGACGTAGACTCTTTTTTTCCCGCTCCCCTCCTCCTTCCCCCTTCTTCGCCCCTTCAAAACACACACACACATACCATCAGACTGACCGAGTGGCCTCTAAGGCCGCTTCTAAGGACCGTCGTAACCTCTACCTGGCCAAGGAGGGGCACATTACGGAGGGCTCCCCCGCCTGGAACGGCATGTCCGTACACGACCAGTTGAGACAACGAGGGGAGAGGGGGGAGGGAGGAAATTGAGCAGGAAGGGAGGGGATAAAGGGGGAGTAACATGCCGCATAACTCCGTACGTGTTTCGTGTCTCTTGTAACCCCAGCTGTTGGACAGACAGCCGCAGCATAGAACAATACACACAGGAGCACATACATACATACATACATGCATACATAGATACAAGACATGAATACACACACACACACTCCTGGCGCGGCACGCATAACACGTCGCTGGAGACTAGGGAGCTCGCTTCGGTATGGAGTTATTCCCGTGTACCACCATTATCGGTATTGCCCTGATCGCGGCTCAGAAGGTCATTAACACACGCACACACACACATACATACACACACACACACACGCGCGCATGCAGGGCCAGGCGCAAGCGAGCCGCGGAGGAGAAAAACACGAAACTCCGGTCGCCCAATTTCGTCATCAGTCGTACACGTCTGTCAGTGCGAAACATCCCGCCAAACTGGACGGAAGGGCAGCTGAGGAAGATGTTTGCGGAGGCTGTACGACAGAGGGCCACGAAGGAGAATCCGCGTGTCGTACAGGTGCCGTTCACGGGGCCGATTGCTAACACTGTGGGATGCCTGTTGGAGTTTGGGGGGGAAGGTCTTGGGTTTTTGCTAGACATAAAGAAAAAGGCGAACGGGGTATGCAGTGCTCCGTGGAAGGAGGAGTGTGTTTTTCGCGTGAAGGTCCGCTTTCTCAGGTTTTAGGGGGTTAAGGGGTTTTTCTCTCTTCAGGGTTTAACAGTCACCGGGTTTAAAGGGTTTGTGGCAGATTTGTGTTTTGCCGTAATCGTCGGGTCAAAAGGGTTCACAGCAAATCGCAAAAGCCGAGGGGGGGAGAATCTTCGGTCTTGACAGAACGTCGTCTCGGGATTGACAGAGCGATGTACGATAGGCAGTAGCGGATTAACTGCCTTGCCGTTCGGTTTCGATCTGCCGTACAGGCCAAGATTCTACGGGAGCAGGACAGGTACGACGCCTCCGGCGCCCGTAAATCGAAGGTGGGTTTTAAACTTTTTAAAAAGTAAATAATGCATTTGCTGATCGTAGCAGATGTGCTTGTGAAGGGTACCGGCATGTTTAGGGGAGGGTCATAAGGACCTGTAAAACCTGTGGGGTCAGGACACGAAGTATATGCACAATAAGACATACGTACGTACGTAGTACACGCACATGCTCGCTCGCACGCGTGTGCGTGTGTGTTCATGCATCCTATCTTGCCGTACACATTTTCTGCCCATTTACGACAACCGCGGACTGGATTTGAAGACCGCGGACCGCGGACTCGCTGCCCCTTCCCGCCACAACACCGCCGCCAAGGATTACCACGCACCACCACCACCAACAACAACAACAACACAACTACACCACCATTTCATGTATTATTCTGCTGAAGAAGAAATCATTGACCGGATCGACCGAATTATCTGGGACCCAGCTGAAGCTTGCGTTACAAGATTACAAGATAAAACACATCTTCTTCCCCTTTCCCCTTTCCCCTGGCCTTTGGGTGCACTGCCTTCTGTTACCTCTGTATGTGTGTTTTGCTTTCTCTGTCTGTATGTCTGTATATCTCTCTGTGTTATTCTATGTATGTATGTATGTATGTATGTATGTATGCATGTATGTATGTATGTATGTATGTCCGCGTGTAGGGTTTGGGTTTTGTTGAGTTTGAGAGCCACGACCACGCCCTCGCGGCTCTCCGTCAGCTGAACAACAACCCAGGGACTCCGTGGGGCCGGGAGCGGAGACCCATCGTGGAGTTTGCAATCGACAACGTTAAGGTGGGATTTAGGGTTTTGGTTTGAACAAGAAACGTTCCGGTTTTTGGGGGGGTTTGGGGGTTCGGAGGGAGGGGGTTAAGAGGAGGTTTTTTTTGGCCGGGTTCCGGTGCCGGGCGGGGGAGGGGAGTGTTGTTGAGGGGGGGGGGGTGCCGGATTGCGGTAAGGCGGTAGGGGGAGTGGGTTTGGGAGTCGGTTGGTTGGTTGGTTGGTTGGTTGGTTGGTTGGTACGCCATTTGGTTGTGCTGCGCGGATATGCTGTCAGCTGTCAAAGTCCTCTTGCACTTTTCCTTGTTGCAAATTTGGTGATTGTAATGACGATTGTGATTGTGATTGTGGTGGTGATATGATGTTGGCGGTGGTGGTGGGATCCAGGTTCTCAAGAAGATCGAGCACTTGAGGGAAAAGACCAAGGCCCGGCAGCAGCAGCAGCAGGGGCAGCAGGAGAACGGAGACATGGCCAACGGCGGCGGCGGAAGAAGCGACAGAAGCGGCAGCAGAGGAAAAAAGGGTCTCGAAGGAAAGGGGGCGCCGGCTCGTGCCGGGGTGGTGGAGGAGGAGGAGGAGGGGGGGGCGGATACACAGCCGACGGTAGCGGCGGACAAGAAGGGCAAGAAGGGCAAGAAGGCAAAGACTACGGGGGCGGCCAGAGGGGAGGAGGAGGAAGCGGAGGAGGAGGCGGACGCTGACGGCGGCGCGGGTGGGGACGGTACGGCACTATCGCAGCGGCAGCGGAAACGCCAGCGGCAGAAGGAGCGCGTGGAGCGCAAGAAGGCGCTGCTCAAGGTGCGGCTCCTCGAGAGCGGCCTGTACGGAATACGGAATGCTTAGGTTGGGGACCGGCCCGTCGTACAGGAAAACGAACAAGCCCTTTTTAGAGCGGCGACTTCTCGGTGCACTTAGCCTGAGTGCATATTCTTAAGTGCTAAGTGTGCGTGCACACTCCTACTCCTATCCTGCTTTTCTGTCTGTCCGTCGGTCGATTCCTCCAATGCTTAGCTTACCACATGTCATCCTCACCTTTCACCACCTGGGCGCGTACCTCGCAACTGCCCCCGCTTTGTTGCGCCCCCCTGCTCCCGCTTTCCGTACACCGTACGTGTCGTACAATGTCCGTACTACTGCCTGCCTGAACCTCCCGCAGGAGGGCGGCGTGCAGGCGCTCGTGGAGGCGGTGGAGGTGGACCGGAAACAGCGCCAGCAGGCGGGTGATGGGTGGGCGTATGTGGGGGTGTATGTGTATTGTATCCCCCTCTCACTCACTCCTTACTGCCCGGCATTCCCTCTGTCTTACTTTTGTCCTTCTGGTCGGCCCCTCCGCGTGGCGGGTTTTCCTGGGGAAATACACGCACGCGCACACGCACGCACACCAACATACACGAACACACACGTAGGGTGGTGGTGCTGCTGTCGGAGGAGGTGGAGGGAAAGGCCAGACTGCCAAAGGGAGCCAGCCCAGGAAAGTGACCCCGTCCCAGCAGCAGCAGCAGCAGCGGCACCAACCGCAGCAGCGGAAGCGGAAGGCTGAAGAAGAGGATCTCGATCGCATCGCGCGAGAAGGCCTGGCGGCGGAGGCGGCGGCGCGAGGTACGGCAATCGGAAAACACAGGAGTGGCACGTGGGGCTGGGGGGACACGGCTGACCTTTTTTTCCCGATTGGAATGATGGATTGATGGTGTGGGGTAGGGGGTGAATGGGGTGGTAGGGGGTAAACTGGACACGGGGTGTAATGTGAGTACGCGTCGCCCTGTCGATTGTGATTTTCTCTTTATGTACTTGTTATGTGTAGTTGTTCTCGTTATGTAGGATTGGTTTGTTCTGCAGACTATTGTTATCAAAGTTTTCGGCATTTTATCGACGATAACTCTGATTCTCATTTTCACGTGTGCTTGGCGCTTTGAATGTCCGCGGCTGCCGGACTTTGCTAACTCTTTGTGCCCTTCGCAACGGTTTTTGCACCGTGTTTTTTTCGGTGTGTCTTTTGACTGTTAGATTCGTTGCTCTACCTACGCTTCCGTTCATCGTTCATCCTATCCTACAGGGGGTGATGCCGCCGCCAAGCGCCGGCGACGTGGTGGCAAGGTCGCGGGTGAGGAGGGCGAGGGCGGCGGCGACCGCTTAGATCGCTTGGTGGAACAATACCGCGCAAAGCTGTCGGGCGAGCGGCCCAAGACGAAAATTTCAGATTCAAATTCAAATGCCTCGAAAGCGGGCGGCAGAGGAGGCGGTAGGGGGGGAAAAAAAGGCGGCCCCAAAGGCAGCGGCAAAGGCGACACGGCAAAGGCGGCAAAGGGTTCCGGAGCCAAGGCCGGCGGTGGCAGGGGCGATGGGAGCTCTGGAAATGTGGCCGCGTTGGTTGCGGGAGCGGCGTCTGGGGGCCTGCGCCGCTGGTTCGATGGGTAATATAGTGATGATGAGGATGAGGATGATGGCGCCACGCTGTGGACGAGTGGGGGCGTGTTCGGTTTCGGAGCGGTTTACAGCGCCGTCTTGCCACCTGAGCAACAGTATGTCTCTTTTATACATTTCTCTGCTTGGTTGGTAGTTGGTTCGGAAGATGGTTGTATGGAGAAGTTGGCCAACTGTCCAGGGTAGAGACGTTTTTGCGGTGGTGGGGTTGTTCGTCCTTTGTATCTATCATTTCACATCATGGCCAACAGCTAATGGTTTGTAGATGTTGATACTTCCATCTTGGGAATAGAATTGTATTACTTTCACTTGGCGTACACACACACGCGCGACAAATCTGATAAGTTTTCTATGCCGTAGAAGGTTGAAGAACCCAATGAGCAGGGAAATGAGCTGTCGCCGTTGCTGCTTTTCAGCCGAGGTTTCTAAGCTTCACCGGACAGGCATTTCGGATTCCAAGGCCTCTGCCCACCTGTGAAAGCACGCATGTCTGTTGTGCATTTAGATGGCTAACCCAAAACGGGAATAACGGAACTCAAAACAGAGACATCCATCACCCTTTGCCAGCAACCGCTTTCAATTATTTTAAAGCATTGTCTCACCGTTTTAAGAGAGCTGTCGGATACAGAACACGCGGAAATGCCGCCATCCCCCCTGTGTCCAATAACACCGCATCTCGCCCCCTGACATGGCAAGACCTGGCCCGGCGACCGTCGTCCAGGGTGTGCCGTACAGCACGTGGCGTGCCGTACGGCGCTATAAAACTTCTTGACTGCTGAGGCCAAAGGGAGCACAACACCGGTGCCTATGCCGTTCGCCCAGAAGCCTTCTAAAAACCACCTCATCAATCCTCCATTACTCCCACTCCTCCCGACAGGCGTCTTGAGCAGACCCCCATCATCCCTGTCACCGTCTTCAACCTGCCACCGCTCCCATTGCCAGCCCTCAATCCGCCTCCATGGGCGCCGGCCCCTCGTCCTCCCGCCGTTCATCCCCCTCGGCTGCGGCTGCCTCTGCAGCCGGAGGGGCCTCTGGCGCCTCGCCGCCCTCCGGTGCCGCCTCGGCCTCCGCCTGCATGGGCTCGTCCTCCTTGAGCGCCGTAATGTACGGCTCTACCGCCTGATCCTCCAAAACTGTAAAGCTTAGGTCCTTTCCAACCACCGCAACGCTGCAATTCGCGTCCGTGAGCTCGCCCTCGCTGAGACTGGCTTGCAGAGCGCGCAGGCTGTGCTGTACCAGCTCGTCCAAATTTGCTCCAGGGAAGGTCTCAAAATGCTTCTCAAGATACGTCTTGGCGGCCTGTCGGGTACCCCAGCACCAGAAGATAAAAATCCACACTCCCTTAAATTGCAACGCCAAACATTTCCCGCACCAACAATCCGACCCCGACCCCGATTCCGACCTCAATGAGACAAACAAACAGACCGGCGCCGCAAAATACGCACGGGCTTAGCCACTGACCTGCGACCGGGAACCGATGGCCATGGCCTTGTACTCGTAGTAATTCCCAGAGGGGCATGTGGAATACAGGTGCGGGCCCTGGGAGTCCACTCCCGCCACCAGCAGTCCCACACCGTAGGGCCGCTTCCAGGACCGCTGAGTGCACACCTGCGCCTTGTCCGCCACCAGACGAACCAGCCGCCCCACGGGCATGGAGCTCTCGTACACGTACCTGTATACATACATGCGCGCGATGAGTGCGGCGAGATTGTAAAAAAACAAAAACAGAGGGGGAAGGCGGGTGGTACGGAATGAAAAGTACGGCATGTACGGCCGGGGTATGAACTCGAGGATAAGATGTAGCTCGGAGTTGGCAAAGGTTTGCCCAAGGTTCCTGGCTATAGCTGTATCTCTTTCATTCACGAAATTTCAAAACTAGGTGGCGAACCCCACCACCCCGCACCTGCTGAGACCCACTCAGAAACTGACACATCCACACCCATACACGCATGCATGCTCTAAACCCTGAAAAAAAGCCAAACCCACATAGAAATGGACCGCACGCACACATACGTACCTGTGGTTGATGCACTCGTTGCGCATGTACTTGCACAGCGACCGGCCATCACCCGTCAGACCCGCGATGGCAATTCCAAGGTGGTCGTCAATTTTGAACACCTTGCGCTGAAAAGACGACAGCTCCGACTGGGAGCGCTTCAAGGTGGCCAGTACGACATGGGTATCGCTCTGTACGGAAGGTTGTGTGTATTGGGGGATAGTTATACGCCGGCGTTAAAGAAACAACTGTTGCCGATGGCCCGAGTCACAGCCCCCTCCCCCCCCTTGAACCCGTTGTTCACGAGGGGCATCACTTGCATTACTGTTTTGCTTTGGACCATCGCTGTGAAATGAAAATCCTTGACGAGGGGTCCTTGAGGCTGCAGCCCGCTTCGTGGATAAACCCGGTGCTGTCGTCATTTCCCAAGTTTTTCCCGTGGGGACGCAATCGGGTAGGAGGGCCTCACCTTAAGGCCGACTGTACAGCTGCCTTGCTTTACAGCCTCCATGGCGTACTCGACCTGGAAGAGGCGTCCTTGCGGACTCCATGTCGTGACGTCGGTATCATACTGCGGTTGGAGTGGAGTGGCATCGCGTGAGGCACATCAACGTAAGCAGCAAACAGGCTATTGATCAGGCTTATAATCATGCCCATGCACACCTGGTTCCTAAACATTGTTGCTAGCCTACGGGCGCAGTGCGCGCCCAGTGGGAGCCCAGATCTCCAAGGCTAAGTCCGGGGACAAAAGAGGAGCAGTACAAATAACTTCCAGATGGTGCTATGTTTGAGAAAAACTCGTCCAATACCGATAGCGACTTGGTGCGTCACGAACACTATTCTTCAATGTATTTGTACGGCATCGCTGAAAATAATGTCACGACTTGGCATTTCCTGAACACCTTGCGTGAAGTTTCTCTGTGTTCTTCCATTGCTTGTCCTTCCTTAAGGTCCGGCAGAAAGTTCTAGCCGGCCCCAGCCTAGCCTGCCATCAGTGTCCATTTCCGAGACACCTGTTCATTAGGTCCCAGGAACCTTGACTATGGGCAACAACTTCTCTGTTCGCGCTGATGCTGAGCCTCAGGTGGTTGAGGTGCGCAAATGGAATTGGCGTGCTGTTTCGGCATAGGCCCTCATGCGGAGGGTTAGTTATTGCAGGAGGAGCCCGTCGCCCCTCCGCCTCCGCCTCCACCCAAGAAGGCAAATGCCAAGCTGGTGACGCTTGAGGTGCGGCCGTCTGATTTGCTACTAGCCGCAAGCTTCCTTTCTTGACGGGGCTGGCCCTAAACCGCAGTCGCTCTCACCAGAGGAGCTTGAGGAGCTCAAGAGTGAAGTTGTCTCGGACATCGTGACCAAGCTTGCCGGCGAGGTATGGAAGCATGCTCCTTTGGGACCGGTATGTCGGTACAATCAACACTTTTGGTACTTCTCCGCAGGACGGCGAAAAGCTCCAGGACCTGCTGGAGCCGGAGGTATGTAGGAAACTCAGCATCCTATTCCGCATGGCCATCCGTCTATGGGATTGGAGCTGACCCCGCGGTCGTCATTCACTTGCAGATTATCACCGCGCCCTACGACCCGCGCTTTCCGAATCGCAATCAGGCTCGGCATTGCTTTGTGCGCTTCAATGAGTACTACAAGTGGGTAATTTTCTAACGCCGCTCCGGGGACTTGCTGACACCGGGTTTGGTGACTCGATACATTCATCCTCCTGACAGGTGCATCTACGAGCGTGGCGAGGACCACCCTCGCTGCCAGTTTTACCAGAAGGCTTACCAGTCTCTATGCCCAAGCGAATGGGTGAGTGTAGGGTGCGCATTGGATGTCCAAGAGTGTGGGAGTCTTCCCCCTGCTGATTCGTGTATCCCATCCTACCTGGTTCCGTTCGCTGATTTCCCCCTTGTCATTCTGCTTTTGCCCTGTTAACTGCGGTGCATGCTGCTCATGTCACAGCTTGAGAGCTGGCAGGAGCTGCGGGAGAAGGGTCTGTGGACCGGCAAATACTGAGCGGAGTACGTCGTCACGCAGTTCCGTCGTTTATGATGGAGACTGGATTGGATTGGATTGGATTGGGGCCTTCGTGGTGCTGAGGCCGTGGGCGCCATCTATTCCACAGCTTAGCAACATTCCAGATGCTAGATGCGGCTTGCGGGGGACTCTAAACATGGCCGGAGGAGATGTCGGTATACTCTTGGCGTGGCTGGTGCTTGGCATGGCCATGGGGCGCAGGGATTCAGGGGAGGGGAGAGATGCTTGTTACCGGGATGAATGTGATGTACCAGTACGGCGTTCTGGGTCGTGCCGTGTCGCAAAGGTAAACGCTGCGCGCGAATGTAGTATTTAGATTTATTGTTGTATGAAGGACCGGACGGTCTCGTGGCAGACGCTGTAACTTGAAGTGAACTTGGTGCGAGGTTGGGGCCCCAAATGTTGCTCCGACCACACCGCGTTATGGATATAATGGCCTATCAGCCAGGGTCACATGTTCCACAGTGCGCAAGGAAGCTTAGTCATAGCGTAGTTGTATCACGCAGAGACGGACGCCTTCTCGTGCCAGCCAGGGCTCGGCCTGAATCGCAATTACTTTCTGGGAAGGCTAACCCCGAAAAAACATTGGCAAATTTCGATATGGAGGTACCCCTTTTGTGAGCTCGAAATTTTAACGAGGATTGGGTGTGATGGCTCCATCAAAACTGTCCGCCAACGGCTTGCAGGGCAAAATGGCATTCCTTCGCGAGGACCTAAAACATTTGTTTGACGACAAAGGCATAGACGCCTCTGCGTAAGTTGGCAACTTCCTTTCTGTGGTATACACATTCGTCTATACAGGCAAGCTCGGCACATCATAACCCTTTAAGCTCTTCCTCTCTAGGATAAGATGCCTCGCACGTGTCTGATTGCAAGATGCATTTACTTTTTGGAGCAACCTTGTACCTTCTGCAAGTCCACAGGCATGCCATGCCACAGAGGAAAGGCTAAAAACACGCCTTGCCACAAACTGATCTTCCTAGCCTCATTGTGCAAAGTCCTCTGGCATTTTCTATCTCCGTTGTGCTACACACCAGCCCCCGTCAGGGTTTTCTTTATCTGTTCTGTCGTACGTCCTGCCGTACAGGGCCGCTTGACCTTATTCCCCTCTAAATCTTTCTTCCCATCTCTCGTCCTTTTCCCCATGAACGTGAACCCCCTCCCCCTCCGTTCAAATCCATCAGCTACGAGGCAGTGGTGGACTTCCGCGACCCCATCACGCGCTACTCCTCTCTGTCCGGCTACCTCTTCAACATCGCCTTTCTGCGTGCCGCCTTCGACCCACGGTTCACCCTGCACGACATGCGGCCTTCATTGGACGAGCCGTACGGCATCACCACCCGCTGGACCATGTCCATGCGCTTCACACCCGCGGCTGTGCTGCCCACCCGCACGTACTGGAACCCCACCATCACCTTCACCGGTAGGGCCTGTGGGGACATGGCCGTGTACCGGGGGTATCGCTCCCATACGTATGGGGTGGGGGCCCAAACACGTGATCGCGCGGCGACCGGTCTCGGGCCGATTCGGTCTTTATCCTACCTCCCTTCTCCTCGCCTTTTGTGTGTCTACTCCCCTTTGCTCTTAACTCTTTTCCTACGGCCCCCCCCCTTGAATTGAGTTATAATTGCATGTTGCATCATGCACTTTCTCCGCCTTTCCCAACCCCCGCAAGCGCCTGAGCAACCACACCGCCCGTCCTCCCAGCTTGCCCTGGAGGCCCTGGTCCTGGTGCTGGTCGGGATTTGCTCTCCTTATAACACCTCCCTCCCCCACCCCACCCCCAGCCAAATCACTTACCTATCGCCCCAACCCCCCTCCGTGCCCATCCAGGCACCTCCACATACGTCTTCAACCCCCTCAGCGGCAAGATCTTCAGGCACATCGATACATGGGACTCCATTTCAAACCAGGTCTCGGCAGTTGGTGGTTGATAGTTGGTAGTCGGTTGGGTTGGCGAGTGAATGAGTGAGTGGATATCCGGAGGGTTATGATGCGGGGTGGGCCAGGTCGGAGCACGGGACGGGGAGGAGACGTGTTTTCCTGACACGGAGGGGTTGGGAGGGTTTAGTGGAGGGTTTTAGAGCTGCGGGCGGGGGTGGGGGGCCTGAGGACCCTATGTATCCATCTATTATCTATTCACCTAGCTAGCTAGTTAGCTAGCTCCTCGTCGCACACTCCGTGGACAGCTCTACCAACGCGTCAAGATTTAAACGCAGCGTATTTCTGAATGCGGCACATCGAATGGTCATTACCCCTCCTCCATCCCGCACTCCCGAGAGAAACCCGTACTCCAGTCGGCCCCTAGTGTAGGGCCTTTTTCCATGGGCGGTGTTGGCCATCTAGTCGCTTGATGTGGCCCATCCCCCGTTGTTGTTCCTCGTTTCCTGTTGTGTTGTGCGCGTTTTGCATACTGTATACGGCAAATATTGGGCTTTGTACGACATATCGGAAGGAGTTTTTTTCGGTGGAAGGTTTCATTGACTTTTTCAAGCAGCTGCTGTCATTCTACACCACCCCTGATCTTGAGACACCGGAGTATGCCGTGCTCAGGTGCGTCGTGTGTGTGCATGCATGTTTGTGTGTATGTATGTATGTTACAGGGTGGTATAGCTTCACCAGCGGCCCCCTTTCCCTTGGAGGCAGTTCCCTGCTCTCCCCTGCGAGAGGGGCACCCTAATCCATTCACCCCATCCGACTTCAGAATGTATTCGTTGGGTTCAGCAACTTTCACCACCAGCATCCAACCAAATCTAGCGGATCAACGGCGCCTCAACTAGTTCCAACTGTTTGTGTGTATGTATGTATGTATGTATGTATGTATGTATGTATGTATGTATGTATATCCGGAACCATCTAACCGTTAGTTCCCCCCATCCTCCCTCCCTCCCCTTGGCGACAGACGCAACCGCGACTACGAGGTACGACGGTACCAGCCGTACACGACAGTTGAGACGACGATGGAGGCGGCGAGTGCGGTGGACCAGGAGGCGCTTCAGAGCGGCAAGGTGGGATGAGGGCGGGAGCGGATGGGGGGAAAATGGAAGAGAGGAGTTCAAGTAATGGACAATTACGAAGGAGGAAGAGAGAGAGGAAAGGTTGTTGTTGGGAGCCTTATTTGCGCGTAACCTTTGCTTTCCTGCCTTACCAGGCCCTTCCCCCCACACCCACACTCCACCACATATAATACTGTTTTACCCTGCTTTTCGTCCCCCCTTCCCCCTCCACCTTCCCTCCACCTTCCCCTCCACCTCCCGTTTCTCTTCTTTACCCACTGCGAATCCTTCCTCCCCCCTTTCACTTGCCATCCTACTTCTAAAACCCTCCACATGCATTGCGACACGGTACGGTACGGTACGACGATGTTCCTTCATCCTTGGCCCTACCGCCGTACGGCAGGTTTCTGTCAACCCCGCTGGCCCCGGCTTCCTGGGTATCGGCGCCCTGGCTCGTTACATCCGGGGGGATAACGATCAGGCCGCTCAGCTGGCCATTACCACCCCCTTGCTGAGCGACTCCAGGGGAAGGATCCGTTTTGTGATTGGCGAGTCAGATTTGAAGGTACGGAGTGGGATTTGGGGGGAAAGGTGGGGGGGAGGCGAGGGAAAGTGTTGGAGGAAATGCGCATGTGCCGTACGTAAAACAAATGCCGCTATTTGCGGCTGCCGCAATTTTCCTAATTACATAGCTCGCACTTGTTTCCTAACCTGAGACACGGTGTTTTTTCTCCCCCTTCCCCCCACTCCTTTCCCGAGCAGTCGTTTCCCTCCCTGCCGCAATCCAGTAATCCCTCCGTGTCGCTGGTTAGACAGGAGGGGGGGGTGGTTGCCGCACGGACGTTCGGTGGCTTTTCAACAGAGGAAGAGGCGGCCAGGCAATTGGACGAGCTCAGGTGGGACGAGCAGTGCCACAAGGCCGGCTCTTCTAGGTGCACATGCATGCATATACATGTTGCCACATACATATGTATATACATGTACGTATGTGTATATGCATATGTATTTTGTTTGTGTATTCCTCCCTCCGCCCCCCTCCACTTCACTTGCCTGTGGTTCCCCCCTCCGCCCCCCCCCAGGGCCTCCCTGGAGCGAGACGGTCTCAAACCCGCCGGCCAAACATGGACCCTGGCCCGCTATAACGACCCCGCCACTCCGGGGCCCTTCCGGCGCAATGAGGTGCTACTGCCACTGAGAGATTTCGACATCTGGCAGTAGCAGGGCAGTAGGGTAGTAGGCGTTAGGAGCTCGGTGCCAGGGATGGCTGATGGCAGTGAGATTTGGATTTAGTACATGCCGCTTGATATAATATTTGTGAAAGTGCGTGTTGTTGGATGGGCAGTAGCGGTGTATGTCATGTTACGGATTGCCGCATCACGAGAAGGCTAACTGTTCAGTAAACAATGATTATGCTATGGCGGCTGCTTGCTTGCGACGATCCAAACAGGTCTACGCCGCCGTAGCAAGTCTGCCGACCTTTGTTGTTTGAGAATTTCATTGACGAGTGTGTACTCCAAACGTGGCGGCGTTCTTCTTGTGCTTGCACTCCTATGCCGTACGGACTGCCCTGCGAATCAACGGGGGGTCAACTGGCTGCACCGGGGCCGAGCCCCTTTTTGGCTTTGAAAAGCCGCCCCCCTAGTCGGGCTCAAGTATGGGCCATATCCGTTTGCCTCTTATCGTTTGCGGAAGCTGACAATCCACCGTCTCAATGCTAAGTGCCGTGCCCTGGTCGCCAGTATGCCTGCCTGTCGTGTAGGTTGTATGCATGCTCGTGTTGCAGCGGCCTCCATGGCAGGAGTGTGCCGGGTTGACAGTGACTGGATGCTTGCACAGCCTCCAGTTTCTTGAGTTCGGTCGTTTCATTATCTTCGTTGTCGATCCAATGCCCCACCAGAGGCCATTACTCCTCATCATGCCGTGGAGCTTGATGTCGGCCCTTGTGTCTGTGTGCACCTGTGGATTGGCTCAAGTCGACCCGGGTGCCCAACCGATTGCTCAAAGCAGAGCTACCATCACCATCACGAGGTTCTCCATTCTTATGTTCCTTCGAGTTCTCATATGTGCTCCTGTTGTGCAGTAGATGCAATCATTCTGGTGCTCACACAGTGATGTGTTTCATTTTGAACCATGCTCTGCTGTCTTAAGGTTGTCTTTGCTGGAACATCTTGCCTTACGTGGTTAGCTGTCTGCAGTCCATATGTAGTCATGCCTTAGCGTTGTACCTGGGTGCATTTGCCTGAGCATCCCCACTGTTGTGATGTAAGCAGTTTTGTTGCAGTATGCAAGAGAACCTCGTGCTTGCAACTGTAATGGCAACGCGGACATTGCAGCTTTGAAAGACTAGGGAAGTGTAGGGAATTAGTGTTCGTTACCGAGTAGGTTTGGTTTAACTTTGATCAGTACGACCTTCTGTTGTGGCAGGCCTATGTTGCCAGACTATTTAAAGCATCCCTATACCATTACTTGTAAGCTTCGTACTCTTCTCTTCCTTGTCTCTCAGCTAGCGTCTGCAGACTGGGCAAGCTAGGAAGTAATTAGGGTTTTTAACTTCCCTATATGTAAATTTTATCTCAACTAAACTTCCTTAGAAACTAATTAGGTTTAGTTGAGAAGTTTAGAAATCTCAACTAAGGTTTCGGCTACTTTCTGGCGGAAGGGTCGTTTAGGCTGAAACTTAGGAATTAGAATCCCCATTTGCTGCTTATTAACGATAATTCAATAGTTTTGCGCTGCGTTGAGTGTGCGCAGCGAAAGGTGCTCAGTTGGCACACGGGGCAAGGGACCCACGGGACACCACCGCCTGCAAGCCACTGCACACCCATGGAAACGAGCATTATATAGCAAGTAGCAAGCCCCTAAACACTCCAAAGAACACAGCGATTGGCAAACTGCTGAACTGCACACCACGACACCAGGCACCACGTGCCAGTCGGTGTACCCCGCCGCCCATTACACACGCGCGCTCTTCTCATCCTCTGCAGCCAGCAGAGTCATCACCACCTCCTCGTCTGACAGGCGGCTGCCCTTGCCCTTGTTGGAGTCGTCGTTCTGGCGAATGTAGATGAGCTTCTTCGCCCGCTCCTGCGACAGGCGGTTGCGAGCCTTGCTGAAAATGTTGCCCCACAGCGACCAGTTGAACTCAGCAGCGCAGGTGGTCGTGTGCATGCGCAGTACACGGTCCGCCACGTTTGCCAGTGCTGGGTACTGCACGGACATGTGCTGCGACCAGAACATTAGCCGCGCTTCAATGCCCGCGATCTGCACTGACACTGTGGTGGAATTGCCGGCCTTGCTCTCCACAGTCTTGCGCGCGGTCAGCACCTCCATGTGCTCCTTGCAGTCGTCGGGGACGCCCATTAGGGCGAGCGTGCCCCACTAAGAAGCATCTCCTGAAACACAGCAGGCGTTGGAGAAGGAGGTGAAACACAACAGCCTGTTTAAAACACGATGCAATCTCACGTGCTGTCAGCAGCTAGATAGGATTGATGGCGTTCACCAAGAACAACACGAACAATGCAGCCAGTGCTGCAAACACACCTTGTCCGCCCGCCGGTCCTCTTCCGTTGCACCCTCGCCGTTGCCCGCATACACCTCAGCCGCCAGCTTACGGGCGTCCTCCCGCTCCTCCTTGCTGAGCTCGTGGCCGAGTACTCCTTTGAAATTCCCTGGCCGAGTACTCCTTGCCATTGTAGGTGTAAGTATCGCGCTTGCCCTTCGGCGGCTTGCCAGAGGCTTCACCGACGTCAGCCATTGGGAATGTAACTCAGTAACTATTGGATGAGTCCTCAGACAGCTTCATCTACAGTTTCTCAGGACTACCTAAAGTCGCTCCTCAGGTTTCGGAGCTGCCGTACAACTAAGGCGCCAAAAAATTCCATCTAATATCTCAGTTTAGTTTCTAAAGTTTCTCATCTAAGTTTAGAAGTTTAGGTTTAGATGACTTCCAACCCTAGAAGTAATGCTTCCTCCAGTCGCCAACTGGAGCCGGTTCCTACACACATAGTTCGAAGACATACGAAGAGAACGGTGACCGCAAGGTGAACACTAGTATAGACCTCCTAGGAGGTCTATAAAGTGAAGCAGACATGTCAGTTAGTTTCAACCAACGTGAGTTTGTCGCAAACCATCCAATTCTTGATGAACACCCAAGCAGCCCATTTGTGACCCTGACATGAAAACCAAAACAAAACTTAACAGGAACTCACTTTTTATTTGGTGATGGACATCCATTGGTCATGGGGTCCGGCTGCTGCTCGAAACAGCTTCAAGACACTGCTCTGTTTTCTCCTCGACACTAAAATACATATGCTTTGAAACACAGGTAGCAAACGGCGAAGAACAATTATATATTACAGCGCTCATCATGCTTGTGTGCAACATCACCGGACTGTAACCCTTGAAGCCTGTGAATAGCATACATGTCACTTCGGTTGGTCAGGTTGAGGAAACTCCTGAGCACTTCCCCTGTTGCATAGCCAAGTCTTTAAAAACCCTACCACCGATCTACCTACCTACCTAACTGCCCGCCTACCTACCTACCTACATACCTACATACCTGGCTGGGCCATTTTCACGGGTTGAGACTTAGGTGAGAGCTGATAGGTGGTAGGTAGGTGGCTAATAGGGAGGAGGTTGTAAAAACATCCTAACACCCCCTGCAAACTTCGTCCTGCTACCATACTTGCCAACACCCCCCCACACACATCCCCACACCTCGTGCACCATGCCATCCGGGAGGGGTACAGTGCGGATGGGAAGGGAAGGGGGAAGGGCTGATGCGGGTGAGGATGCCCCGCCAGAGAAGCCAACGGACGAGGGACTGTGAGAGAATGGCGACAGACGGGACAGACAGAAGGAGAGTGGGGAGTGAGAGGGTCCTTGAGTACTCTTCCAGCAGGACGCGGAAGAGGTATATGTCGTTTACAGCTGTCCTGGTGCGGAGATGGTGATGGTGGTAGGGTTTGGGAGGGTTTGACAGAGGGGATATATCCTCTGGTCTGCTCTGCTCTTCTCTGCGCGAGGGTGCGTAGTGAAGTAGTAGCAGCCTGCACAGGCAGGCCGCCAGCGTAGCTGTTTGCTTGGGTACTGGGTCAAGGGCCAGAAGAGCTAGCAATATTACGAAGGTTTAGGAAGGCCATGCTGCGCAGCATGTCCCGTCCTGGGCTCGAGGTGGCGGAGGGCTGCGAGTAGGAGGGATCCTCGTTTACATGTAAACTTCATGTGGCCACTTCAGCAAAAGGTATTGGCTTAAACTTGCCCGAGCGCAGGCATAACGCAGTGTACAATCTATATTTCATAGTACACATTCTTATTCCTCGGTAAGTTGTTATCGTCGTACGACTAATCTATGGACATGCCGTCACTTGCAGATTATCCCTACTTGCAATAAAAATTGGAGAAAATAAGTAGCCAGAGAGCCCTGGCAACTTTAACTGTCCTTGTTATTTTGTGCTATCTACTCGTAACAGTTGACGCCAGGGTCACGTTGTCAGTGGCAGACGACCAGGCAGCGGGACGAGTGCATTTCAGCCTTTCAGATTTCGTTCTGTACCTGGGAAACTGTAGATGGCGACTAGCTGCATTATCTCGCAACCTTCAAGTTCTTAGCTTTCGCTACGCAAACGTCAGTTTCTGTGCAGCTGTTAAAGGGCACAGATGAAATTTGCTTCCAGATGTATACTGGCAAAGAGGGCCTCGCAACATGCTCGGGAAGAATGCGAGCAGGTTTCCGGAAGCGAAGCACCAGTCTACAACATCTTAGGCCTACCTGCTGACATCCTTGAGCATATCTGCCATTACCTTAACGTACGAGACGTAATAGCGCTTTCTCGAACATGCAAGCTTTGGGGAGGTGTTGCGTCGTCACCTCGCGTCTGGGCAGGCCTCGTGCAGCGTTCATTTTTGTTTGAGGAGCTGCCTCAAGGTAAGCGTAAGGCTGAAAGATTGCTATGCATAATCAGGGCTATTATGGCGATGCCTGTAGCATTGGGCGTTTTCAACCCTGGCGCACCGATTTCCGACTGCTTGCAGACCTCGAGTTCCTAAGCTCACTAGATACGCAGCATATCCGAGCCCAGTTCTGGCAACTCACTCGGCAACGCCCAGCGTTTCTTTCCGATGCACCGCGCACGTCGGAGATTCTTGAACGCACGGGGTCCCGTTTTCGAAAGGTGGGGTGGCCGCGGTAAAGCAGCGCGGCGGCAAGGCCTCGCCAACGGCGCAGTTCGCCTGCAGATATTCCTCATTTATTCCCCATGCTAAATCACTTGATCTGCTATGCTTTTCATCCCAAATAATAAACACTTCCCTATCATGGCCCAGCCAAGACCGCCCTCGTTAAGTCCACGACGAAACATTTAAACGAACCTACCTCACTCGCTCAACCCTTCCCAAACTGTAAAACCCTCACACTCTCACCCGCAGCAACTCCGTTCCGCTATCCCTTCCGCGCTCGTGCGTTGGGGTTTGCCCACGTCTGGCTTGCTTCCGTTATTTCCCGCCCAACTCCCATTCCCCTATCACTCATCTCCCCCTCCTCCCCCTCCTCCCCCTCCTCCCTTTTTTTCTCCCACATCCCTCTTTCTCTCCTTCCAGATTCTTCACCTAGACGGCCGACGCGATTTTAACTTCACCACCGTCTTCCGCGACGTCCCCCCCGGACATTACTACGTCATATGGCGTGTCATGCTACAGCCGGGTTATGTGCGAGGCTACTGCAACTTCCGAGCCGTCTTTAGTCGCCCATCCGACCCTAAAGCAGTTGCTACTGCCGCCGCCGCCGCAACCGCCGCTGTAGCGGGCCCAGCCAAGCATCTTTGCAAGCTCCCGCACAAGTCAATCGCTACCGCCGCCGCCGTCGCTGCTACAGCCGTCAAGCACCGACTGCTACTGCCCCTCCGTCGGAAGAGGCAAGATCGGCGACGGCGAGCGCAGGAGGACGGCCAGTCAGGTCTGTTAGCCGGGACGGACGTGGAGAGGGCGGGGGGTATGGAGGGGGTGGAACAGGAGCAGGAGATCCAGGACGATGGGTCGGGAGGTGTGAGGGGCCGCAAGACAGCGAGGGCGTTGCTGCTCCGGCTGTGGCCGAATGGGGCTTGGGGCTGCGGACGACTGCGAGGCGGCGTCAGCTCCGCTGCGGTCGCGCCGATGGTGGGAAGGGACGAGGACAGCGCCGCGACAGCGGCGGCAGCGGCCATGGTGCTCATGCAGCATCGCAACCATCAGCATCACCAGCATCAGCATCATCACCTTCAGCCCGGACAGCAGGAGCTGCAACAGCCACAGCAGCAGCAGCAGCCAAGGGGCCAGGCGGGTCAAGAGGCCCATAATGCCCCAAACCACCTTTACCACCGCTACAATAATAACAACAACAATAACGACTATCCCGAAATCGAGCCGGAGACTGTGGCGCCAGAAGGGAATCCGCAGGAGCAGCTACCCCCGCCGCCGCCGCCGCCAGTCCGGTTATCTACTGTCGCCGCCGCCGCAGCAGCAGCAGCAGCAGCAGCCGGCCCCACCGCTGCCGCTGGCGGTCCTGGCGGCGGCCCTCAAGCGCAGCTCCTTCACCGCGCCATGGGCCACCTGGCCGCTGCCTCCACCAAACGCGACGCCGCCTTGGCGAGTGGCGGCGGCGGCGGTCCTCGCTACGTGTCGCGGTGGATGGCGCCGCTTTGGGGCAGCCATACCAATGCCTGGCGGCAGCTGGATCCCGCGGGACCGCTGGGGTGCGGCGACTGGCGCAGCCTGCAGATGGGCACGTTGACGCTGCGGAGGCGCGCGGACGCCCACTTGCACGGCGTGATGGTGCAGTTGCGGCCCGCGGACGGGGCGCAGATGGCGGCGGCGCTGCCGTCGGGGGAGACCCGCTGGCGGGGCCTGCTCGTGGACTATGTGGAACTGGTGGGCGTTCACTGGGGGAGGGGGGCGTTGTTGTGATGGGGCCTTCGGAGAGATTTTGAATTTAGTGGGTTTGGGGTCTTCGGGGGTTTTGCATGGAGGAAGGAATAAAATTAGTGGAGGGTTGGGTTTGGGTGAAGGGTTTCGTCTCCGCGGTGTGTGTGTGTGTGTGTACGTATGTATGTCCTAAAGAGGTGGAAGAGAGCCGAGCGTTTGGAGCTAGCAGCGTTTGGAGGTTGTCTTTCTTGGGGGAGGGTAGTTGCCTTTTGACTGGCCGCGTCTAGAATTCTCCTCCATTAGTCCCCCTTCCCACTCATCACATGCTCCATCTCCTTGGTAGTGTTGTTTCGCGCACCTCCCGCACCCCCCCCTCCCACAGCCCTTTCCTGACCCCCTCCTTTCCTGCATGCGATTTGCACCCCTTTTCTTTCTTCCTAGGTTCCTGCCCGCCAGGGCAAGCTGGTGCTGCCCTCGGGTCACCTGATGAACCACCAGCGGGGGGGGGGAGGAGGAG
>NW_003307549.1:598574-609803 GCF_000143455.1 Volvox carteri f. nagariensis | reverse complement strand
AGGAGGAGGAGGAGGAGGGGGAAGAGGTGCATGTTGGCGACGGTGGTGGGGAGGCTCGAGCTGGATCCGTCTAAGGATGCATTTCGGGAGCCCTCGCTGGTGTGCCTTGGTGGACAGGAAGAAGGAGGCAAATGCTGTTTGGAACGTTTTTGATAAATGGAAAATTTTGCATTTACTTGCTTTCATCTGAGATTCCTTGTTGGGGAGGGTTAATTAATTTCGACTTGTCCCATTTTTTTGTGGGGCAAATGCAAATCCACACACACACACACACACACACACACACACACACACACACACACGCCTGCATGCATGCATGCATGCATGTCTGGCCTGATGTGGGCGCCCCTTTGCTGAGTTTTTTTGGCGCGCTGTTGCTTTTATGCTTGTTAGGTGGGTGTTGTGACGGTTGGTGGTGGTAATTTTTGTGCTTCGTGTGTTTCTCCACCTCATCTAGGCACACGCGCGCGTGCACATACACACACACATATACATACAGGCGCGCGCGCGCCACTTGAATTTGCGGTCCGCCTCCGCATCCGTTGGATATTATTCTTTGGAAGGACGGGCAACACTTTGCTTATGTTGTTGTTTACAGGTGAGTGAGTGATGCTGGATCACTTTACCTGCTGAAGTGGAGGTGATGGTGGGCCTCGTGGGATTGTTGGTGTTGGGATATACGCGGATAGCTTCGCGCAGCACAATGTAATGTTTATTTATTGCGTAGACTTGGATACTGGTTGATGTTATCACTTTTGGCGGAAACCATGTGTTTTGTGGCGAAGAAGTAACTGTGCAAGATGGTGCAAATTTTCACGCTTTTCTCCCATTTCCTTTGGCGTCTGTGTGGGCTACCGGGCGCTGGGAGGAAAACGTTGGCGGCGGTAATAGCGGTGTCGGGAAAAAGGCAAGGTTGTGGTTGTTGTTGTTGTGTGGGTGGTGATGGTGGTGGTGACAATTTGGTAGTGAATTTGATCGGGGGACAGTTGGATCATGAAACCCCACGCAGCCGCCGTTGTCGCCTCCGTATGCCTCTTGTGGGAATTGTTTAAAAATTGCCCCCTAGGTTGGCAAATGTCGTGGTGCTGGTGCCGGCGGTGATTCCCCGTTCTCATCAGTTGCCCGGTTTGCTGCAGCAGTAGCAGCAGCAGCAGTAGCAGACACACCGGCACACAGGGAATCACCAAAAAGAGACAAAATCTAGGAAAAGAATGTGGCCACCGAGTAATATCGGCCCACACAAATACACACAGAGAGGCCTCCAGACGCAACGCAGTTTTGTGTCCGTCCACGTCTCGTCTCTCAGGATTTCACCTCCAGGGAAGCGAAACTGCGCTCACCCACACGCATAGAACCCTCGGATCATCCACAAAACACCCAGGAAATCCCCTCATTTCTGCACTCCCATAAATGTTTTTGAAACAAATCTACGGCAAGATATACCTAAAGGCATCTCAGAAACTTTGCTTTCGTTGTGTCGCCATCTAGCGCCCGCGCTCAAGACATCCAAGAACACCAAAACAGAAGCAGGGACTAACTCCCAACAAAACAGTGAAAGGGCCTTTGTGCCTTTTGCTTGGCAGCATTTAAAAGCTCCGAGGAGTCAAGACAACCGTTGAGAACCGGACACAGAACCGGGAAACCGTAATCTCGAGGAATACGAAAGTTGTTCGTGTGGCGGTAAAAACGCGGCATACTGCGTACATGCTCCCCGACGCGACGCAGCTCGGCGCACACCTAAAACGCCCTTAATCGGCTGTGATGATTTGACCACGATGCAGAGCCCGCGCCGTACTACCATGCATTCTCGGTACCATGCACGACGACGTACGATATGACATCACATAACCGTGCATTTCTCTTTCTCTTCCGGTTGCCCCTGCTCCTGCCCGCTTCTTCCCGATGGGAAACGCCACCGCTGCTGCTGTTCCTGCTGCTGCTGCTGTCGTTGTTGTTGTTGCTGCTGTTGTTGCCGGTAGGTGGTCGTGAATGTGCCTCCACGGTACGATCCGCCGCCACCCGCCTGCTTTACAGACGATCACCGTAACCACCACCACCATGACCACACATGCACATACAACAGCACGGGAACGGAACGGACAACAGGCATACAAGTGAAAGAGGCGGCACCGAGTCTACGTGGCCATAACGCGAGGAGGTTGCGGGGGGGCCCATGCATGCAAAACAAACACAGCGACGCTCTTCAGCTCCCGAAATCCTCCCGCGCCACGCAAGTTCATTTAAACTGCAGCCCGCCCACTCACCCGGCCTTGTTGAGGGCCCTGCTGCTGCTGCTCCTGCCGCCTCAATCGCTCCCCTTCCCGCCGGATCGCCGCCGCCTGCTCCTCCTCTTCCTGTTGAAGCCGGAGCGCCAAGGCCAGATCGGAGTCCAGGTGATGGGGCTGCTGCTGCTGACGCTGATGATGTTGATACTGTTGCTGCTGATAGTGCTGTTGTTGCTGATGCTGATGCTGATGATGTTGATACTGTTGCTGCTGATAGTATTGTTGCTGCTGCTGCTGCAGTGGCGGTGGTGGTGGTGGTGGGTGAAGAAGTACCTGCTGGTGCGGCTGCGGCTGTAACAGCGGTGGCGCGATGGAGTGGGGCATGAGGCCCGCAGGCCCCGCCACAGCCCCAGCAGTCGCCGGCTGGGGCGGCGCGGTCGGACGGTTTTCCAGCTCCAGACCTGACACGTCCAGAAACGTGTCCCCACTCAGGTCCTCTAGGGCCATCCGCTCAGCCTCGTCCTGCGCTAGTACGGCAGCTACGGCAGCCGCATCCGCCTCGCTCATCAGCACGTCTGCACCTACACCATCGGCGATGACGATGGCGGGGAAACAGGTGAAAGGTGTAAGAAGGCTGAATTCCTGGAAACAAATTGAAAAGCCCTCGCCAAGATATTCAGGACTACTAAACCTTGAGCTTGCGAAAGCGTACACAATTCTCCTCCCCTCCCTTCTCGTCGTGCTCCGCCGCCTCTTCGTTTTCCATGCTTCGGCTTCCGCATGTGCCAAATTGATGCAATATATATAAATTGTTTTTGCCTCTTCTGCATGGGCCTTAATAATATTATTATACATAAATTATATACATAATATACATATGTGTGTAGGAGGGTGGCGAATGGATAGTAATCCACCTGTTGTCACCATGCACCCTTCTATACACACATGAACAGTGGCCCCTCACGCCCCTCCCCTTTCCCCCGGGCGGCTTTGTTCGTTGGAGCTGGGCAGCAGCCCTGGCCAGCGTCAGGCCGGGCAAGATACTTGTAACAAACATACACACATACACCGCAGAGTGCGCCCACCCAGCCTTCTTTGCAACCCAAAAAAAACGAGCAAGTGTGAAACCCCTTCCTCAGCTTGAGCAAGAGCTTCACATACAGAGTGCTCACCACATACCTGCAAGGCCAGCGGAGGCGGCGGCCCCTCCCTGGGGCTGACCCTCCCGGTGCGGCCGAAAGGGGGAAAAGTCGGCGCCGCAAAACTGCGTGTCGCCCGCCACGCTGGAAAGATGCTCCCAAACCACATCAGCTGTCATTTCCATACATGCGTGCGTACGGCATGGTGAGGAGCACAAGCATGCGACGCGTGGCGCAAATGACGTGGGATACATGACGCAGGGGGGGGCCCCGCCGGGTAAGAGGGGACGGATACGTTGTGTGTATTTGCGTTGTGTATGTGTGTGTATGTGTGTGTATGTGTGTGTGGTGTGTCTCAGGCGAGCGAAGCGTGAAGCAAAAAAAATAAAAGACTGAGTGCTCCAAATGCTCAAAACATGTACTTCCCGCGCCCTCAGTTTACACGCGGCGCCTAAAGCTGCAGCAGCAGCTGCAACATCAATGAATCCACCAGTCCAAAAGCGTCCCACCGCTCCAATGGTGACCCCGGTACTGGCGGTGCTGGCAATGGCGACAACAACAACAACAACAACAACAGCGGCGCAATCCGAACTCCCCCCCCAGTCCCCTCACGTTCGTTAAGGTACCCCTGATCCGTCACCAGCAGGAAAACCTGGTGGGTGCTGCCGTGCTTGAATACCACAGAGAAATGGTTGTTGCGGAAAAACACAGCCAGCCTGCCCGGCAGCAGCAATGTAGGGGGCAGGGCGGCGGCGGGGCGAGGGGGAGGGGGAGGGGGGGATTAGATGTAGCAATACCAGCAGGGGAATACACAACTGTCGGACTCAAAGAGCATGAGAAGGAAGGCCATGCGGCAAACAATAAAGAAATAACCAACACCGTACCATGCACGGTGTTGAGAACGGAGAAAGGAGCAGGAAGCGGGCAGGAAAAGATTTCTTCTTCTTCTTCTTTTGCTTCCGCCGCATGGGAAATAAAGTGACAGCGTTCCTAAAGGTATTTCCCTCCTGAACTTCAATGCATAACTTTCCTTTTCTGAACCTGCGTCAAATTTCCGTTCCTAAGCTCCTAGAGCCCTGTTCAGAAAATATGGGATTTCAGCGGACCCTAAACCCCAACAGAAGCAGCCTACAGACTCCAACTCGCACATACATACACACACACCACCTCCACCCTACTTCCCAAACCCTTCCAGTGTTTGTTTCAATAGTAGGCATTACTGCGAATTGCGGACGGCAGTTGCTACTTTCATGACTTGTGTGTCTCACCATACAATGTCCCCACCCCACCCCACCCCAACCCCATTGACTGCCAACCTAGTTAAGAGAGCTCCAGAGGCCATCAATACATCCACCACCCCCACCCCACCCCATCCGACCATGACCACCACTACAACCTCCCTAGCGTGACCACCCCACCCTACCCCACTAACCCCACCCCCACTACCACCATCACCACCACCACCCCATCACACCACCAGCACCACTCCAGGGGGTCCCGTAACTCACTGCGAAGGCCGTAGATCGCTTCGTAGCGCCCTCAATCCGGCCACCGTTAACTGCGAACAGCTGGCTTCTAAGAAGTCACGGGCCACCATGGCTTCATAGATACGACGAGCAACTTGGCTTGCGTCTTCTTCAGCTGCAGCTGCTGCTTCGGCAGCAGTGGCGGCGGCAGTAGCGGCAGGTTGCCGAGCCGCCGTCGTGTCCTGGTCAGGCCATCCTGATGGCGGCAGCGGCTCTGGCGGCGGAGGTGGTGAAGGTGGCGGCGGCGCCGGCGGCAGCGGTGGCGGTGGCGGCGGTGGCCGCCAGCCTAGCAGGTCTGCTAAGTCTATTAGCTGCGACGTCTGGCTGCCACTGATGGCAGCCTCCGCCGGCACCGGCGCCTGCATCGGCAACGGTGCTGCCACCGGGTAGGCCGTCCCCGGCGCCTCCGGCGGCGGCGGTGGCAGCGGTGACGACGCTGTACGGACGCAGCCATTTTGATCGTCGGCGGATGGGGACGCTGCGTCCCCTGTGTCACTGCACCGCGATGGAGAGGTGCTGTCGTTGTTGTTGTCATGAATGTTACTGTTATTGCTGTGCTGCGCTGCCGATGCTGCTTGGGGTGCTGCTAGGCATGCGCTAGCGCCTGCAGTAGCTCGACTTGACGACGTCCCGGTCGCGGCTGCTGGCCCTTCTCCGCTGCCTCCTTCTGCTCCTCCTCCCCCTGCTTCTCTTGTAGTCGCAGACCACCCCGCTGCACCTCCCGCTTCCGTACCTGCTGCCGCTGCTGCGACAGTGTCACGTGAGCAGCTGGGCCCCTCTTCGACAGCACCGGGACAAGGGGCTCCACCGCCACCGCCGCCACCACCCGCAGCCGCTAACGCAACGCCCCATACCGCAGCCCCGCTTGGCAGCGTCACGGGAGACGGTAATGTCCCCGAGGATTGCTGCTGTTGTTGCTGTTGTTGTTGCACGGCTTCCATAGTGGTGATGATCATCTCAATGACTTCGTTGTAGCTGCGGTGGGCCACCACCCGCGTCGTCTCCGCATCCTCGGGGTCCACCAGCCAGCCGTGGCACAGCGAGATGTCCAGCAAGTCGAAAATGCTCACGAACTGGGTGGGCTCGAAGCTGTGAAAAGGGGGCGTGGGGGAAGGGGAGGGGGATTTTAGGGCAACTCACATGCAACAAGCGCAAAGAGCAAAGCGCAAAAAATAAAGGTGAAAGGATTTTTTTGGGAGAGAGCATCGGGGAATGGAATGTTCTAGACGAGTGACGCAGATACCAGAGATAGGCGCATAGAGAGGAGAGATAGGAGGACCCGAGCACAAAGTCACATCAGGATTGGTGACTTGGAGCTAGTGGGCCGGCTTGGGGAGGAAATCATACGCAAAACCGCGTTGGTGGTGTTGGGGAGGGAGCGGGGGAGGAAAGGAAGGGTTAAGATGAACCACAGACGAGCGAAGCAGAAACCAGAGATAACGGGATACCCCAGGAATCGACAGATAGGAGGGAGGGGGCCGACTTTCTTTCATGAAGTGATTTCGTTCACTTTTTTATTTCTACGAAGCCATGTGACGCTAGGGGGAATTGGAATAGCTAGGAGAGCGCCGAAAATGATTTGCGATGTGGGTCAGCGCCCTCTGAGGGTAAGGAAGCGCCGATTGACCTTGAGGAATGAGTCCGGGGTTTATTACAAGGGTGAAGCACACCAATCAACCTTTAGGCTCAAATAACGCGTTCGTGAGCGGATCCGGCCCTAGGCTGGCTGGCTTTCAGGAAGAACCGAGTTTGAGATGTGGGTCAGCGGAGATCGGGGTCGACGGGGGTTTGAATTGAAACGCCTTTCCAGGGCGGGCTTCAGTTGGCATAGCGGGACAGATATGGATCACATATCCTTCTGAATACGGGTTTCGGTGGAATGAGATTTTGTTGGGGATAGGGTGGCTGGCTTGGGAGTCTGAACGGACGCAGGAGCGTCGACACCCGTCTCCATGTCACAGGACAAGTTGGCCTTCGGATGAAACCCTACACGCACCCGAAGACGCTGTTAAAGCGCACGTTGACGTCCATACCCACAGCCAATTTGTGCAGACTGTCCAAGCTGTCTGACAAGTTTTGCTGGAGGTCAGCCGCGAAGGCGTGTCCATGGCTACCGGTGGCCGATCCCAAATTGGAGTCCACCAGCCGCTCCGCGACCATCTCAATCAGGCGTTTCTGGCTGACGGTGGTGGCTGAGGAGGAAAGATCGGGAAGTTGGTTGCGCAAGGATAGGACGTTTGCCTGGGTGGTGCGCGGGAAAAGGATGGGAAAAAGCAGGTGGTTGGGGTCAGAGAAAGGGCTGATGTAGCTAGGTGGTGGTTTTCAGAGGATGTTGGGAAATAGGCCAGTTGTGAAACACACATACGGTGCGGATACAAGGTAAGTGCCGTATGAAAGTGCAGGTGACGTGATCGTGCAGATGTGTCTACGTATACACGGAGACGAAGACGCACCAGCGCGAGGAGCGGGCACGGTCCATTATGACTCTGCATAAAGATTGGTGTGGCAGACCGTCCGAAAAACTGGATGCGCTTAATGTTGTATTGGTCGTCAGCTTCCTCCATTTGTGTCAGTGCCCGTTCGCGAGCGATACGTGTGGCTTCACTCTTGTAAGGCAGGTAGGCTGCTAATAAACAGTATGAATATAGAGGCGCCTAAGATGCCCTGTGTGCTGCATTTGTTTTGACCGGCTCCAAGGGCTAATAGTATCCATCCGCAAGAGCACTTTTGTTAACGAAGCATATACTGTAAAGAGCGAACGCGATGCGGTTGTGAATTGGATGAATGAATGCCATGAGCGTGGGGAACGAGACTGCGTGCATAAGGTTGGTTGGCACTATTTACAGTTGCACGGCAATGTTGGCATCCCTATGGCTCTGAGATTTTTCCCACGCAAACAAGCAGCGCCATAAACATGACGCATATGCCTCGTTAATTGCTTTTAGGAGTCGCTGAATATCTCGAGGATCTTTGGTGCCCATGCACATAGCTTAGTAGCATCCAAGCACAGCTGTCATGGCGCAGCAATTGTTCGAACAGTGGTTCCGTATCGCTGATGCAGACAAAGATGGAGCGGTTGGAGGTGGCGAAGCTGTGTCATTTTTCATGCGCTCGGCACTTCCGCAACTTGTTCTTGGGCAGGCAAGTAATCGATAACATCGATCACTATACACCCGCACGCAAATCTGATGTGCGTCTTTGTTGCGGTCATGGCCTGAATCCTGGCATTTCTGCGCCAACTGCACAAACCTTCAGATCTGGGAGCTTGCTTCTGGTGGGGCTCCAAAGCTTAATCAAACTCAGTTCTCGGCGGCAATGCGCCTGGTCGCTCTAGCGCAGGTAACCTAGGAACCTTTGCAATCTGGCATGGACTTGATGCACCCAGCAGCATCGTGCGGTTTCATTGCCCTGCCGCACGCAATCGGGAGTGTCTCACAACTGCACACATCTTTTGAAATCCGGACCTATGGCAGAGGAGGTTACAATGTTAGTAGGGTTACGAGCTTGGCATGCGCAAACCTTCCGGGGCACCAACTGCATTCTATCCACCGCAAAGCAGCGGCAAGCAAATTCTGAAGGTCGACAGCAGTTGTTCCTTTGCTTATGATTCCACCCACCCGCTCACTGACCTGTCATTTCTCACGCATCATCCAGGCACGCGGCGGCCAGCTGCCCCTAGACCAAGCCCGCGCGGTCATAGCCGGAGTCGGCCCAGCCCTGCCACCTCCCACTCTGCAAGGCCTCGACCCATCTGGCGCAGCAACAGGGCAACCCGGAGCCCCTTTCATTCCCTCCGCAGCGACAGCCACGGGAGCTCCCAGGCCTGTCGGCGTCACAGTTTCCACAGCAGCTGCACCGCAGTACGGCGCCGCCATGGGTGCCGTACCTTCCCCGTATAACGCACAGCTGACGGGAGGACCTGGCAGCAGCGCCGCAGGTTTGCTTCGGCCAATCGGTGCGTCTGGTGGTGGTAGTGGCGGCGGGGCTGCTGTGGGAGTTGCTCCCGGCGCCATGCCGGCGGCGGCAGCGGCGCCATCGGCGGCGGCGGCGGCGGGTGGTTATCCTCTTCTGGCGGCCTCTGATATTCAGCGGTTGCAGGCTAGTTTTGTGCAGCTGGACGCTGATCGTGATGGCTTTGTTACGGTAAGGAAAAGGGCAGTGTGTCCGTAATGAGAGCGTGTGGGGGAGGACGGGGCAGGGCCGCGAAAGAAGCGAAAGACGGAGGGAGAGCATTAGGGAAAGAGATATACCCTTTTCAATGTATTCAATACAAAGGCGGCTGGCAGAGGTTAAGGCCTGACTTCTGCACCTGGCCGACCCGGGTTCAAATCCGCCTGCCGGCTCCTCGGGTGTTTGAGGAGTGATGAAATGGGAGGTGGCCCCCCATCATATGGACGGTGTAGGACGTGATAATATCAACTTGCGAGCTGACCAGGAACTAAGTTGATGCGCCGTTGATCCGCTAGATTTGGTTGGATGCTGGTGGTGAGTTGCCGAACCCAACGAATACATTCTGAAGTCGGATGGGGTGACGGATTAGGGTGCCCCTCTAGCAGGTGAGAGCAGGGACTGCCCCGGGAAAGGGGGCCGCTGGCGAAGTTAACCACCCTGTAAAAAAATATATATATGATGAAAGGAGCTAGGTAGGAAGTTAAGGTGGGGAGAAAAAGAGGCACGCGTGTCGCTCCCGTGTCGTACACTTACATCATACGTCGTACCCTTCGGTATATAAGAGCACATAGCAAAACTATCTTGAGCTTTTTTGGCTCCCATCTAGCTGCTACCTGGTCAGCGTTCGGGCGCGCATACGGGGGGGTGCTTGCTTCCTAAAGCGCGCTGCTTGAAAGTGCGGGGCTTTACTCTCCTGCAATGCCGAAGGAAGCGACTGGTGATTGCTTCTTGCCGGGGGGTGTTACGCTGGCACACCGCCGCCGCCGCCGCATAGCTCCACAAACAGTGTGCTGCTTTATTGATGTTACCTGCCTGATGGACATACATACATATATACATACATACACACATATATTAACATACTTGTATACATGCAGGGCGCCGAGTGCTTCGGCTTCTTTTCCCAGTCGGGTTTGGAGAAGCCCGTGTTGCGGGACATTTGGAGCCTGGTGGCTGGCAACGAGAGTCGCCTCTCCAGCGCGCAATTCGTAGCCTTCCTCTACCTCATAGACTGTGTCAAACGGGGATTACCACTGCCCAAGTACTTGCCGCCAGGACTGGTGGGATTTCCGCCTGTGGCACCAACGGCTGCGGCGGCGCCGCCGCAGCCAGTGGCGTGGTCCCTTCAGTCCCAGTTTGGTACGAGCAGCAACATCACGGCGGTGCTGGCGGCGCCGCAAACGACGTCCCTGCCGGCGCCGCCGCCGCCGCCGACCCTGCCGGCCAAGTTGGATCTGGCGGCGATGGCTGGTGAGCGGTTGACGGCGCCGCCGTCAGCATCACAACACGTCTCCCATGTGCCGGCGGTGCCGCCGGCGCTGCTTGCCAATGTGTCGGCCATGGACCGGTGAGCGAGTCCTTGTGTGAAGTTATGAAGTGATGCGAAGCTAAGGGAAGTGCTAGTGGGGATCCCCTCCCATTTTTCGATGGGAGGGAATGTATGATTATGTGCAAATGCAAAGGAGAGGTCGCCCGGGGGCTGCCGCTCTGGCGGGTGGCAGCCTGCCGCCGCCGCCCCTGCTGGGGTTGCTGTTACCGGGTTACCGGGGGTTTGATGATGATGAACGCAAATGGAGGACATCGCCACGGCCGCATATGCGGACTAGGGCCGCCTGCTGTTGGCCGGATGCTCTATGAGGAGGAGGCCGCGAGCCACGGCTGGGGCATTTGCCTCTTGCCTCCACCCCCTGCCCCACCCATCCCTCACTCCCGGTCACCATCATTACCATTATCAGCCCTAGGTCGCCGCCTTCAAGAACGCCTACTGATCAGTTCTGCTTCTTGTATACTCTTTTCCTTGGCAGCAGCTTCACTCGTTTGTGGTTCGTCTTTCCCCCATTCCCAACCCTGTCCCCCCGACTCCCCATATTGCAGGTGGTTTGAACCCCCTCCCTTTCTTTCCTTTATAACGGTTGCCCCTCACTCAGTAACCCTTCTCACCAATACCGCCCCCCCTCTGCAGCACCAAGCTCCAAGAGGAGCTGCAGGTGTGTGAGGCCAGGGAGACGGCGCTTCAAAGTGCGGAGGAGAGGGCGGCGGAGGCCCGGGCCCGTCAGGCCCAACTGACAACCGCCCTACAGGAGTTGGTTGTGTTCCGAAACCGTACGGAAGTAGCGTTGCTCACCTCCCAGGAACAAGCGAAAAGGCTGGAGGAGGAGCTGGAGGGGA
>NW_003307549.1:596988-598524 GCF_000143455.1 Volvox carteri f. nagariensis | reverse complement strand
ACGGGCGGGCGCGGTAGGATGTGTGCCCTGAGGTGCGACGCGATGCGATTTAGGAGGAGTTCAATTTCAAGGAAGTGGAGTGGAGTGGGTTCAGGGTTGGACGGTGTGTGTGTGTGTGTTTTAATGACCTTCTGAGCCGCTATAAGGGCAATACCGATAATGGTGGTACACGGGAATAACTTCATACAGAAGCGAGCTCCCTAGTCTCCAGCGACGTGTTAGAAAGTAAATTTCCTCTGAAACCTGTAGACGTAGCTGCTTGAATTCATCACGTAGATGTTGACCAGGAGAACGACGTCAAAAGAGCCCAGAGTAGAAATTATAATAAGCGGAAGCGCTGTCGTGTGGCGAAGGGCGACGAGGTGGTGGTGGGCGGTTAGAAGCGACTACAGAAAAGTAGGAGACAACGAAGCCAACTAAAGTCCCAACTAGATAGAACCGACAGACCTACTTTTTCTACTTTCCTACGCTTCTCCCACAACCCCTACCTACCTACCTGCCTGCCCACGCACCCACTCACCCACTCTCCCACCCACCCACCCACCAGGCCTACACTGCGGCTCAGGCGGCTAGTGAGAAGTCCGCAGCGGTCCACAGCCACATCATGGAGCTCATGGGGCAGAAGGGGGAGCTGCAGGAGAAGATGAAGAGGCTCGAGGTTGGGGGGCCCGTGCTGGGGATGGAGGGGAGGAAGTGGCGGGGAGGGGTTTGTACGTTTGCCTCTACTTAATGTACGCGTGTGTTTGGGTGTCTATGTGCGTGCGTGTGGGTGTTTGGGTGTGGGAGAGGCAATGGAAAGTACCCTTGGGTGTTCAGGGGCTGAGTGAGTTAGCGCGAGGGCGGTCTATCTGGGCTTGCGGGATTGGGGGAGCCCTGGGGGAGGGCCCTGGGGGAGTTGAAAGTGGGAGTTGCAGCCAACAGCCAACAGGTCCAGTCCAGTCCATTCGGGACCCGTCGGGATTTGGGAGGGGAAATCCAGTACGGTGAGAGATCAAAGAATCCTTAAGTGCCGACATCTACACAAGGGGTTGGGAAGGGGGAGCTCTGGGGAGGGGGGATCCTGTGTTGATGTGGTGTGTGTGTGTGTGTGTGCCTTCCCCACCTCCTCCATTCCGTTCCCCCTCCCCGCCCTTCCCCAAAGAGCGAGGTTGCGGCGGCTGAGCGCATGGGTCCTGCTGACGTGGCTCGACTGGAGGGGGAGCTGAGCGAACTGACACACAGGTGCAGCGCTCTGGAGGCGGCGAGGAACGCAAAGATGGCCAAGGTGGGGGGCTGGGGGAGGCGTGGCAGTGGGGGTTTTGGGTGTTGGTGTGTGTGCTGGTGGTGTTAGGTGAATTGGTGGCAGTGGGTGTTGAAAAGAGAAAGGTGAGGGCCTTCTCTTTCTTCCTCATTCGAATTGCCATCCTCATCATCAATCTCATAATCTTACCTGCTCCCGCTGTCAGTTTTCCGCTGTCTCCCCTCCCCTCTTCCCCTCCCCTCTTCCCCTCCCCTCTTCCCCTCCCCTCTTCCCCTCCCAACCCCTTCCATCCTCAA
>NW_003307549.1:577876-596938 GCF_000143455.1 Volvox carteri f. nagariensis | reverse complement strand
CCGATATCTCCATCCGCCCACCCTCACCCTCTCCCTCTCCCTCTCCTCACCCCTGCAGGTTGACGGTCTTAGGCGGCAGCAGGAGGCGGTCCGAGCCAAGCTGGGGGAGCTGGCGGATGCGGACCGGGATGCGGCGGCGGAGGTGGAGGCGTGTGAGTCCTCCCTGGAGTCGCTGCAGCAGGAACTCAAGGTATGTGGATGGGCTTATGGATGGACAGTGTTGTCCTCCTGGCTCTTCCTGACTGTCGGTCGCGGTTGTAGCGGTGGAGGCTCCTTGCGGATCTGTTCGTTCCGAGTGCTGGTGGTGTTTGCATGTATGCATGTATGTATGTATGTGATATTTGCATGTGTGCATGTATGTGTGTATGTATGTATGGTAATGGCGATGATAATGGTGATATGGTGTTCCCCCCCCCCCCCGCCCCCCCGAGCTGTTCCAGGAGGCCCGGTCGTCCGGGAGTGCGGCCGCACTGCCCACGTTGCTGTCCCGGGCTGCCAACGTGTACCGCGGACTGTACGGCCTGGCGCAGCGCATGGGTACGACAGTGCCGTTCGAGGCGTTGCCTGCCTCCCTGGAGGGCTTACATGTGTGGGCGGACGAGGTGGCAGCAGGTAAGTGCGTGCGTGTCTATGTGTGTGTGTGTGTGAAGGTTACAAGTATCTGACCGGGCCTGACACTGGCCAGGGCTGCTGTCCAGTCCCAACGGAAAGACCGCCTAAGCGCTCTCCCGCGGAGGGGTGAGGGGCCGCGTGTATGGGGGAAGTGGGGGGATTTCGGGTGTGTGTGAGGTGGCACTGTTATATGGTAGATAGATAATACTTGTAAGCGCATACACATACACATACACATACACATACACACACAATGTGTGTCCGTTCTGACATATGCATTCCACAGGCGTCATCGACTGGCCCGACGACGATGTGGACGCACGGGGCTTCGTTATCGTCAACGCCCTGCCTGGAGCCGACGCGCCGCGACCCATCGTCAAGGCCGTCGCCGGGGCAGCGGCAGCGGCGGTGGCGGCGGCGGCGGCGCCCAAGCCGGCCATGGGGGCGGCCCCTGCCGCTGCAACACAGCCTTCAGTCCCGGCAGCAGCAGCAACAGCAGCCGCCAAGGTGCTGCCTAACGGCTTTGCTGCGGCGGCATCGGTGAACTGTGGCGACGGAGGTGGTTTTGACAACGCGCTGGCTTTTGGCGATGCGCCTGCTTTCGGATTACCCGCAAGCGGCAGCAACGTAGCGCCGCCGCCGGCTCCTCCTGGCGCAGCTGCGCCGTCGGCACCCATTGACTTTGGCTTTGATGATGCACCGGCTTTTGGTGCACCCGCTGCGTTGCCTGCGGCAGCGACAGCGGCACCGCCGCCGGGTCTCCACGCGCCTAGCTCCTTCGCCATAGACCCGGCGGCGCCGCTGAAGGCCGCCGAGACCTCGCCACATCAGTCCTACAGCGGCGGCGGAATGGAGGACCTCCCCAACACGCAAATGAACCGTTTTGGCTCGGCCTTTAGCTTTGGAGATGGGGGCGAAGGCCAGCGGTCGGTTGACACGCCAACGTTTGTACCGGCGCCGTCGGACTCCGCCGTCGCCGCCGCCATGCCGTCGGCCCTTTCTGGCGCCGCAGACGCGGACTTTGGCGGCAACGCCTTCACCGCAGGGATGCCAGCGCCAACGCATGCCGCCGCTGCTGCAGTTGTTGCCGCTGGCGCCGCCGCGCCGCCGGCGGAACAACATGCGCCGCTCGCGACGACGCCCAGCCTTTTCGGTGATGATGCGTTTGGGACGGCTTCGGCACGGGGATTTAGCGAAGGTGCATTTGCTGCCGCTCAGTCTGCCGCCGCAGTGGCGGCGGCGACGGCAGTAGCAGCTGACTCTCGGTCGAGTAGCGTCGGCGGTGCGCCGACGGCCTTGCCGCCGATGGACAGCGGACCACTCCAGGAGAACCCCTTCGCCGGGGGGCCGCCGCCATCTCTGGCGGCGGCTGTCGCCAGCGCCACTGCCGCCACCACCACAGTGGCGTCAGTGGGTCTGCCGCCGCCGCCGACCACTGCCGCCACCACCGACACCGCCGCCGGTGTAGGCACGGCGGCGGTGTCAGCAGAGCTTTTTGGTGACAATGCATTCGGTACGGCCCCCGCTTTTTCGCTGCCACCGCAGCCCCCGGCGCAGCAACATGTGACTCCGGCGACGGCGCCGCCGCCGCCGCCGCCGCCGCCGGCAGCTACCAGGTTTGAGGACGACAACCCGTTCGGGGACAGCGATAACCCGTTCGGGACCACCGCGTTCCGTTAGGAAGAAATGCTCCTTCCGTAATAATGAATCTCTCCACAATTTGTTGCTATTGCCCCATTGCGGAGCGGAACGAAACAAAGGAAGGTGCTCTGCAGTGCGCGGTGTTACTCACTGCGGCTGCGGCTACCCTTCGTTACCGGGCGGTGGTACGGCGAGGCAGGCTAGGAGGCTAGGGCGAGTGAGGTGCAAGAAAATCGATGAGGCCTAATCGCAGGGTACCGGGAAACATGCCGACGGCAGAGCGAGTGCGGCGAGCCGACGATTATTTTACTTTTATGATGGAGTGTAAGTGCCCCGTCGGCCGCAACATATCAGCCATCAGTCAGCGAGCTCTCGATAAAGGCCGAGGGTCGGGGAAAGCTTTTGGGTCGTTAGGGGCCGCTCGAAAGAGGTATACACTTTCTGCCTGTATACCTCTGCTAAGCGTTACAAGTTTTATGAGATAAAAAAAGCCCAGAAACCCATTTGTCGCTACGAACTAACGAACTGAAAATGGTCCTCCTCGGTGTCGTGAGCTGGGCAGTGCCGTTAAATGCGTGCGGTCTCCGTGTCGAGAGAGACTGGGTACTTGATCATAACAGCGGGATCGTTGGGAAGGAACCGCTCAAACCCTGTTCTAGTATCTTACATCATTTTTGGGGTTTTGTTGCTGTGAGGGAAGAAGGCCCGCTCTGGCGGCGGCAGGACGTGTGTATAGAGATGGACTTTCTTTTCTCTCTCTCTCGTAGTTTTTTTGCATAGCTCCTGCTAACACTATTGAACTCTGGTCAGGGCCCATACATCATTGGGCTCCGTGCTGAGGGGAGGCTGGTTCTGGTCGGGGCACCTCTGGAAACACGTTACACCTTTCCCGACTGTTGTCTGTCCATCCGCCCTCCACGTCCGATAACGTTAAGGGACCACCTGTCAAATGAGTGTCAGTACGTCGTTAAGATGGGTCCAAAGCTCTTGTCCTTGCGACACCCCCTGTCACCGGCGAAAGCCCTCCCTGGATTTGATTAGGATTGCAATAAGGATGCAGGGATTGCATACACCCCAGACAACTTTATTACAGAAGACAGTCGCACACCTGGGTCCTCCGGTGTCGGAAGCGATTTGCTTTTCCGCCGGCGCGGGAGCATCATGGCGTCAAGACTGCTGTAGACACGAGCACCCGATGTGGGCTGTGTAGGAGAACCAAACACACTATCTCCTCCACACGACTGCGGGAGTCTGACCACCACAGCCACCATAGCCTTTGCTCCCGTGCCTCCTCTCCGTGTCTCCCTATCCCTGACAATCACACCCATCCATATGCCGAACGCGTCAACTTCGAAGTCCCGTCGAAAACGATCAGATCACGCTCGCACTCATCCCGATTTCCACAAAAGCCTTAAGCACATCAGGACCCTTTTGACATTTAAATTTAACTCCTCCCCTGGGATATGTCGTCGTCTGTGTCATCAGCCAGGGCGTCAGGCGCCTGTGCCGTCGTCATTTCCTTGATTGCAGCTAGGCCCTTCGCACTCAACTCCACTCCCCCGACTTTTTGCATTTGCTTTCCCTCGGTTTGTCGCTACCCGCTTAGCTGGCGCTGCACATGGCAGCCCCCAACACCAGCAGGGGAGAGAGGTGGCGGTGGAGAGTGAAGGCGGCGAGAGCCACCCGGTCCTGAGGGCTCCCACCCTCGCCGGCCGGAGGGCTCCCTAAGCCTGGCAGGCCACCAACTTTCAAACTCGCACTCGTCAACCGCAGCGCCCTAACGATTCGATTATTGTTATTCGAAGTCTGGTGTAAGATGCAAACCCCCTGTATGTCATGTATGTGTTTGATCCCTAGTCCCTCTCTCTCTCTCTCTCTGTGTGTGTGTGTGTATGTAATGCGGGATCACTTCCACACTTGCACACGCCTCCACGCACCGTCCCAGGATAAATTATTGGTTGTGGTTTTCGTTCAGCTACGGGCTGCTAAGGAGGTAGGAGTGACCCTACACCGCCAGATGGGCCCAGGGGGCTGCTTGGTCACGGTCGCGTCTCCCATATCGGCTCCGGAACGGACTTGGCTGTAGTCGGAAAAAATTGAGGCCAGGTGTGGGCTTCCGCCACAGAAGCGGCAACCGATTAACGAAAAGCGCAGGAAGGCCGCACCTCCCCCACCTTCACCCCCACCTTACGTCCCGCCCCCATGCAAAAAGTAGTCGTAATTAACACAGTACAATATGCGGTCGAAAAGCACAGTGATGTAACGCATCATGCACACGTACACGTGGTCACGGCTGTGGACCCCGAATAGCCGCCAACCACGCAAACAGCGAACACGGCAAGGATCGGCCAAGGCAAGAATGGCCAGGCACATCTCACAACAACACTCGTCCGCACAGTGGAGGAATGCAGCTCGCTGCTGGGAGGAAACAGCTCCCGCACGCCCTCTAGGCTGGTCCTCTTGTTCGTACGCAGTACCGCACACGACTCGGGGGCCCTATTTAAACCTAAAGTCGACACACAGTTCCAGGCATTCGAGGTGTACCCCCACCCCACCTACCCACACATACCCACACACGCAATGAGAACGCCCCCTCCCTCCCGTCCCCTCCACAAAAATTTAGGAATATCAGGCACCCTCACGACACCCACAAAACACCTCAGGCGCGTCGACCCTTTCCCCCCCTTTATCCTCCCTGGCGCACGGCGCACCCACATGCCAACGAAAGCAATAGGCCTCGGCGCTACAAACCCAATATTTAACTTTCATCGCCATCATCCCCGCCACCCCTACCAGCAGTAGCAGCAGCGGCGGCCACGCGGCTGCACTGCGACACACGACTTCCCCTCCCCGCTGCTACTCCCCGCAGGCAGGTCAGGGTACCATACCGTATCCCTCTCTCCCTCCACACTCTCTCACTCATGCCCAGTAGTTCCAGGGCCTGTGGAATAGAGGCCCCTTCCCTCTCCCCTCCTCTCCTCCGCCGAGAATTACACGCAACCCCCTCTGCCCGGCTGTGGCGCCCCCGCCGTCAATCCACCGCCCCTCTGTCAACTTTTAAATACGATTACGAGCCCTCAACCCGCGGCCTTTGCCCCTTCTTTTAGCAACAAGAGCCCGCCCGGAGGGGGAGGTCTCTCACGGCACGGCAGCTGCTGGCGGTGATTCCGTGTGTGGGTTGTACCCGCTCATGGCTATTTGGAGTGTAGCGGGAGGCACCGGAGGAGCGGACCAACACGACCTCCGTAACAGGGAACCGAGCACCACCCATCTGCAACGGCAGCTAGCCACAAATGACCCGGCAGACAGATAGACGGACAGACGACAGGCACACATGCAACCCCTCATCCTCCATCGTCAAGCACTGCACATACATACATACGTACATACACGCACGCCCACCCAGGTAAGTTTTCCCCAATACTACGAATTCCATCATCTTTCTTTCTTGGTCAGCACTCGTGCAGCAGAGCAGCCATGGGCGCCCCGGTCGCCTGTCGAGTAGTAGAGTACTGCTCTGAAAGCCCTCTGTCGCTCCGTGGCAAACCCAGCCAACCAACCGAGCAAGCTAGCTAGCTAGCTTGCTAGCACCCGTTCAGTTGCCGTCCTCCGGTTACACACATGCGTCTGGACGGGGTTTCGAGTTTCAACCACCAGTGCGCCTATTATATCCTTGCCCGAGTGCGTGTGTGGGGTGGGGCGGAGGGGGTCAAGGCCCCCCGCCGGGTCCGTCCCTCCGCGTTCCGGTTTCCGGTTCGAGCGGGCGGTGGTCTGATCCGCTGGTTTGACTCGCATTCTCGAGGAGAACAACACCAGTCCGGGAACACCTCCTCCGCATCTCTCGTGTATCTCCTTCATCCGCCAGCGGTTCTCGCCTCAACCCCCTCCGCCACGGCCATAGTTCTGCTCAGTGTCACACACGCACACACATACGCCACATGCACGTCCAGGGACTAAGGCAGCGTCTCAAACGCCCCGGCCCCCGTCGCTGCCGCTACCGCCACCAACCAACACGACGCAAACCTCGAGTGCATTCACGAGCTCCCACGCGCTGAACGTTCTCAGGACGCATATCCCACACGGGTACATGCAAGGTCCATCGTGTGTGTGCGCGTATGTGTGTGTTTTGTGTCGTAAAACGAAAGTGTCCGCCATTTCTTAATCCGGGAAAAAAACCGCCACAATCTGAGGCCCTCCTGCTGTGTAGCAACGAGCAGCGCATTCTGGGACAGGACAGCTCGCCAGCCCTCCAGCAAAAGATGAGCAGTTCACCGCCACGTCCCCCCTCACCATCGCCTTTAAGTACACCTCTCCACCCCCAACGGGGTGACGGGGTAATTACAGGACCACGCCCATCGCTGGACACACACGTGAGACATACATACATACATATATGCTGGTACGCCTCACAGTTCTCAGTTCAACCAAATCTTACCTCCCAGTAATGGACATCCGCGCTGGGGGAGAGAGAGGGAGAGAGAGAGGGGGGAAGCAACGCAGATTTGCAGTGCAGCCCAGTACAGTAACAGTAGAGCAACGGCCGGTCATACATACATACTTACATACCCGCACATTCACACAGACATCCGCAAATCCACGCCCCGCCATCACAACAAACTGCCGACCCCGCTACTGATCAGCCCGCCGTTCATCGTGGCGTGCGACTCGAGCAACAACTGCTGCTTCTGCTGCTGTTTCTGCTGCTGCAACAGCTCATGTTGGAAATGGTGGCCATGAACACCGCCGCCGCCACTGTTCTGCGCCGCGGCGACGGGGTGGCCGCCCACGTTCAGGAAATCCCCGAACGGATCGTCCGAGGGCGAGTGGGCCACCGGAGCTGCCGCCGCCGGGGCCGTCAGCCCAACCGCAGCCGCGCCCATGCTGCCGCCACCGCTGGCGCCACCCAGCCCAGCCCCAGCGCCCGTCGATGGCTCCGTGTCAAACAGCCGCAGGATCTCCTCAGACCCCTTCGGATTGGAGGACGGACGCCGCCTGTGGAAGCTGTTGCGCGGCGCATGAAACTGCTTGCCGTCGCCTTGCGCGGAGGTGGCGGCGGAGGACGAGGAGCTAAACTGAAACGGGTCGTCGTCCGCGATGCCAGATGTGGCCGCTGCTGCTCCTGCTGCGGGCGCCGTCATGGATTCCATGACGTGGTGGATGGTCAGGCCCGCCAGCAGATCATCCGGTGCTGGACCGAAAGGGTCGTACACGGCACCGCCGCTGCCATTCTGTCCTGTGTGGACTTGAGGTCCCCGTGGCTGCGTGTTGTGGTGGTGGTTGTGGTGGTGGTTATGGTGGTTGTGGTGGTGGTTGTCCTGGAGGTTGTGTGGCTGGTAGTGGTTTCCGGAGGACGCAGAGGCGGCGGAGCCGTTGGGGTGGTGCCGTTGCAGGTCGCGATCCGGCTGGTTTGAGCTGAGCGTCTTGGTGTGGGCAAAGCGCGAGGTCTGGGCGGCCATACCGTTGCCGCTGCTGCTGATGGGGTTGACGCTTACGCCTTCGCTGATGGAGTGGCTGCGGTGGTGGCCGAGAGTAACGGCAGCAGCCACGGCGCCAGCAACGGCGGCCGGAGGTTGCTGCGGCATGCTTACGGTAGGTGTTGTTGCCGTGGGCTGTAGCAGGGCCGGCGAAGAGGAGGCGGCCGGAGCTGCGGTGTAGAAGTCCGTCCACTCCAGCGCGTTTAGGTGGGATGTAGCCGCCGGGATGGCAGCGGTGGCCGGTGGCGCGGACACGAAGGAGCCGAAGGGGTCGGAGCTGGCCGGCGGCACGGGGGGTGAGGTGGGCATTGGCGCAACACTGCCAAGGTCGTCAAAGCCGCCGAGCAGGTCGATGGTCAGCGTGGTGGCAGCGGGCTGCGACTGCTTTTTAGGTGTACCGTTCAAGAGATCGGCCGCGTTAGTGCGCGGCACGGCTGATGGCGCAGGTGCTGGCTGTGATGACGCTGCAGGTGCCGCTGGCGGCGAGTGTACAGAGTCCGCGACATCGGCGCCATATGGATGGTTTAGATAGTTGTCGATCGTGGGCGGCGTTGCGTCAGTGGCCGCAAAGGCACGGTCCACGTACTTCGCACGGATGAAGGCGGAAAGCTCCGGATTGGGGTTGCCGCTGGGAGGGCGCCTGAAGTCCTTAGGCAACCGCGCTTCCCAATAGCGATTGCCCTTAACATTGCCCATAATCCGGCAGAATTCTACTTGCTTCGGGAGCCACGTATCCAAATTGCACGACCTTACTTGGGAGATATGCACGCCGAGCGACCGATGTATACCCGAGCAGGTCAAGCACACAAAGACACCCAGATTTACACTGGCCCAGGTTGGGTTACGGGTCTTACAGTCCGCGCAGCTCTTGTTCCCCTCCTCTCTGAGGATATTCGCAAGGAGTCGCTTGTGACGCTCATTCTGTTCATCAGTCACAGTTCTTTTACTGTTAAAGTTCATCTTGAGTTGCTGGGCGTCGATGCAAGGACTGTAGTTGTGGGTCTGGGGCAACTGCCAGCTGTTCACATACAGAAATGTCCAGGTTTGCCTGTTTGGCTAAACACCAAAAACATAATGTTGACATGCAAAATATGCCACGGCATTGGTAGTTTAAAGTCCTTTACCGTACGCATCAACGGGGTTTGCATTCCTACATCGCCGAGCAGGTAATGCTTGCCGTGCTACGTTGATACTTAATGGCCATTACAGCGGTTGTTTACTGTGGGCAGACACGCAAAGCTCGCAGAAACGCAACGGCCACCAGCGCAACCTTGGCCCTTTCGATCTGGATTATCCGATCATATAGTTGCTTGAGCCACCTAGATGGCCTAGAAAGACGACGATCTACACCGATTGCCATTTGCTTTACCGCCACTTTTACGTATTTTTGGGACGTTGTTTTTATTTTCCAAGTGCTGCCAAACTCACAAGGCGTGCAGTATTACAAACACAGGCTGGAATAGCAGTCGGAGCAAAAATGGATGCATGACCGGGAACTACTGCCGTTACTGAAACGACTCACACAGTCACCCTTCATACACATCATACAATCCTTAGCTTAGTGTCCTTACCTCGCCGTAAGGCATTTACCATTGGTCTGCACCTATTCACAATTTTTGCCTCAAGTCTCATGGCCTCCCTATCCGTTATTTATGTCCTATAGCCTTCATGGCTTGCTGTACGGTTGCGTTCGGGGTGCCGGATAGGACAGGGCGAGGCGAAACCGGGGCTGCCAAGGGCCTTACACTACTGCAGACAGAAAAGATAGCAGGAGGGGCCCTCTGACTCAGGCGAGGCCCAGGTTGCGCGTGGTTTCCAGTGCGGCATCGTCTTCCATCCGGGTATATAGCTGCACCATTGCGTCCGTCTTCCAGCGACCGTGGGCCTTGCGGGCTTCTTCAGATACCCCTCTGGCTGCTGCCGCGCTGTTTCCCCCGATGCGCATGGAGTGTGGCATGATGCCGCGCTTGATGCCCACGGCGCTGCACATGGCAGCGAGCTTCTCCCGGAAGGAGGTATAGCTGAGGCTGGGGATCGGTGACTGAACAGAGCCGGTCCTCTGCTGCAGCTGGTGGCCTTGCTGTGTCGCCTTAACCCTGCGCAGCAGCGGACCCACATCCTCCACGGGGGAACTGGGGACACGGACATAGTTACCAAGCGCCAGCAGCCTCTCTGTCAAGCCCATATGTATGTATGTATGTATGTATGTATGTATGTATGTATGTATGTATGACGTTGATTACACTGTGGGCTGAAAAGCCGGGGGCCCAGGGCCGAAGCACAGCGCGAGGGGCGGGTGCATACGGCTGGTTAGTCTCATGCACTCCGCCCCCGGGTCAGGCCGCACGGGAAACGACGGCCGGCACGCAACAGCGCTCGTTTGGCGCTCCAACTAGACGGGATCTATGCCCGTTGGTCTCCTAACATAAACGAAGTCGCAACTGGGGGGCTCTTCCTGCCGACCGAACGAACCGAGCATCTCAGAGAGCTCGCAACCAGGACCTGGGCGACCGGGAGCCCGACGAGTCATCCCGGGCTGGGGAGGTCACCAAGCTCAAAAATCCTCACGCAAAAAAAAAGAGCGCAAAGAGCTCACACCACAAGACGCCAAACAGCCTCCTGAGACTACTACCCTCCTCCGCCTCTCCCTCCCTGGGCTAGTCCAGGGGAGATAGCACCCGTCGGGGGGGTAACACCGCACAAGTCCGCGCCCTTCCACAGCACTGGGTCTAACTTGAAAAGTACTCAAACGGGAAGACCCTGCGGCAACGCAGGGCGATCAAGCCTCCGGAAACCACAGGGGGGGAGGGTAGCCAGCTCGGCGCCCCCCCAATACCGCTCTACCAAGACGGCTGGTTCCCAAGATCCTATCTCACCTAGACGCCGCAACACGAAAAACCCGGTCTCGTACCCTGAAGAACCTAGTCCTGCACCACGCGCGCACCTTCGAGTACGGCCCCTCCTTCTGGGTGCCCACCTCCCCCTCATCCGCGCCCTCGCTACGGCCACCTGTTTCCACTCACCACCCCTCAACCCTACATCCTCTTGGTGCTCTCTCTGCCTCTTCCCCTTCCCCCCCGGCTCTCCCCGCCCTTTCCCCGGTATCCCCCCCCTCCGCCGGTACGGCTCCCCCAGGCAAATAAACCCTCCCTCCCCCATGTCCCCTTGCGCGGCACCCCCCCAAGCCCCATCCCTGATCCCGCCCCCCTCGCAACCTTTCCCCTCAACCTCCCTCTCGACCTCCCTACCACCCCCACCACCTCAAATCCCCCCTCCGCGCCTCGACACCCTATCCCCTTATCCCCTAAACTCCAGCTCCCGCCGCGTCCGCTTGACCATTAGGTCGTGATGTCCACCGCCTCCGCGCAGCACAGTGCTCCCCCGACGATTGACAGGATCGGGTGGTGGGGTCCCACTCCGTCCCAGCCCCGCCTTGGGACATTGAGCGCGGTGAAAGAGCGCAAGCGCGCCCAGAAGTCCACTACTGCCCGAGCGCGGGCGTATTCCAGGGGGGTTGCTGCTGCTGTTGCTGTTGCTGCTGCTGTTGCTGCTGCTGTTGCCGTCCCCGGTCCCGCGATGGGCCCCTGCGTTTGATCCTCGAGTACCGGCGCGTTCAGCGGCGGCCCCTCGTGCGGTCTCACTCCGTTGGCCAGGTGAAAGAAGTCCGTTATCCGCCGCTGTTGGGGCCCTTGCGCCTGGATCTGTTGCACTTGCTCTGGCTGTTCTGTCGCGGGGTTAGCCGCCCTTTCCAGTCGTCTTGCGGCTGCTCGCAGGCAGCACCTGCCTACCTCCATAGCAGACAGGGCCGCCAGGGCGATCACATCCCAGGGGGCCTGCTCGCAGCCGGTCGGGGCTTGGACCAACCACAGCTGCTTCCGGGTGATGCCGCCTGTCGCTGCCTCCTGGGAGGGCTGTATGTATGTATGTATGTATGTATGTATGTATGTATGTATGTATGTATGTATGTATGTATGTATGTATGTATGTATGTATGTATGTATATATGTATGTATGTATGTATGTATGTATGTACGTGCGTAGAGGTAGAGGCGGCGGTAGACCCGCTGCTGGCCTGACCTGGTGTGCAGAGTATGTACAAGTTACAAGTTCCGCACACAAGTGCGGGTGTGTGTCCGTAAAAGCCGAGGGAGGGGGCCATGGACGTTGTATTGGTATTGATGCGGGTACGCGGGAGGTCATCAATGTATGTATGTATGTGCTGCGGGAGTATCTCGGCAAATATAATATATGTACATATGTACAAACATGCACACACGCCCACAGTGACACACGTGCACGATTACACACACACACATACACACACATGTGTCTGTCGCTGCACGTGCGCACACCGTACAATTCAGTTGAACTATCATACACACGTCTTCTTTCCTCAGAGGAAAGGAGGCAGATCTAGCAGGGCCACCTCCCATCCCCTATGGAGAGCGCTCACCGCACAGCGCTGCCCGACGGCCACAACACGCCCCCCACCGGCATTCTCCCAACCCACGTCGGAAGGGTGCAAACGTCCTGGGGTCGTACAGAGCCCTCGTACCAGCCAACGTACGACACTTCGATCACCTTTATAGGCAGTGTGAATTCCTTGAAAGCAGATTCATCGTATCTACAAGTTGAATCTGCCGTACTTCTAGGCCCGTACTTTAGGGCTTTTTCCGTTGTATCTGTGTGTTTTTATGATCTGCACTGTGTGTATGTGTGTGTCAATGTGTGTATGTACATATGTATGTTTTCCATTATTTCTACTGGAATTAGGTCCCCTCAGAGCCGCCGGGTGTGTGCCTCGGCCCTATCCCTAGCCCAATATGCTGCCGCTGCCCACCATAGACCACTCCCCGTCCAGGTTGCACTTCGGGCCCTGCTGACTCAGCAGGTCCGTCAGCGTGTACTCGTACAGCAAGCCCTCCTGCGTCGCCACCATAATCGTAGCACGCACATCCTCCCCCACCTGCCACCTGCCGCCGCCACACACACCCGCACCCGCATCACCCCCACCCGCCGTCCCGCAGCGAACACCGCCCCAGCCGCCGCCGCTACCCCCTGTCGTACCCCCCCAGGCGCTACGTCCCCCGCAGGCAGATTTTGCTTCACCACGATCTCCTGATCCGAGCTCCGCCTGTACGACAGCAGCTCCGGCGGCGGCTGATCCCGGGTCGCACCCCGGCGGCCCCGGCGGGCCCGCAACAGTTACCCTGGAGTTTGGGTGGATCGCTTCCGCCGGGCTTGTGGCTGTAGCTGTAGTTGCTACTGCGGCTGTTGCCAGCTCCGGCGATGCGCTGTAGCAGTAGCAGTTGCCTGGCTGACTCCTGAAGGCGCAGATAGCGATACCCACTGACCGCGGCAGGCGGATGGTGGCGATATTGCGAGCAGGCTCCACCTGCAGAGGGAGCAGTAGCGGCAGTAGCAACTGTCAGCAGTCCTCGGTAGCTGTTGAAATGGTGGTTTTGTGTTTGGCAGCAGCGGCAGCAGCAGCAGTAGGCGGCGGTTCCGAGGGTCGATAGCGGGAGGTGATGGGGGGAAATGAAGAGGGCGTTGAAAGGGGTGATGTGCAGCAACTGCAACTGCAACTGCAACTGCAGCAGCCCCGACAGGGCCTTATTGCTGCCCTGCGCTCCCGCCACGACGTGACCCCACCCAGGGTTCCACTGGGCCAAACACACGAAGCCACCCACACAGTTCGCCAGCCATGCCCTCCCCCAGCACACCCCCCCCCTCAAAACCCGCCTTTCCCCCCTCCCCGCAGAGTAGCTGTTCGAGTAACTTGTACTGCTACGTGTAAAACCCTAAAACCCGCTATCGCCACCCCGAGAACCCCGGGGGCCTCCCGAGAAACCCCTCTCCCCCCGTGCCCGTCTCGCAGCATGCGACCCGGTCCCCTCCCAACCCCAACCCCTCCCCCACCCCTACAGCCCCCCTTTTTCCCCTTCCCCTCCCCCCCTCCTGGAGCTCTCTCCTCACCAGGTCCCCCACCATCTGCGAGGAGTACTTCACAACGGCGGAAAGTAACCCGCCTGCGACTGAGCCGCCGGGCCTGGGAAGCAGTCCGCCGCCGCAGGGCTCCGGATCCTGAACAGGCAACACAACGTATGAAGGAAATATAATAACGAACAGGAGTTCCTTAATAGGACGGAAGAGGACACGATTGATTGGGGCACAGGCTGTTTGTTCTTACAAGTAAAAGCAGGCAGCGGTATAGAGAGGATCAGAATCGGATCCATAAGTACGGCAAGAGGCGTACTTACGGAATCCGCGGATCCAGAGGAATTGTATATTTCCTATGTTTCCGTCCGTCCGGATTAATGTCTATTTGGCCCTTTGGGGGAGGATTACCTCCTCACCATCTGGAGGGTGAGCCTTCCTCGTTGTGACCAGCCGCCCACCACCAGGTCGGCCCTCACCCCTCTCGAAGCCTTACCCCGAGAAATACACATACTTACATATATACATACATACATACATGCTTCCCCGTTTTCCCTCTTCCTCCTCTCACTCTTCCCCTCTGTACATCCTCCTCCTCCCTCTTACCTCCAATCGAAACACATGCACCGTGCCGTGGCTGCTAGCCGCCACCAGCAGCTGTACGGGCAGACCCACGGGTCCAAATGCCAGCGACTGAATGGTGGCTGACGTGGCGCCGCGTCGGAAGCTGTGGCTGCGAGCTGCCCGCGGCATGCGGTGGACCCGAATGAGGGTCCCCTTGGCGGTGGCGGTGGCGAGGAGGCCGCCGTCGGAGCTCCAGGCAAGCACCGTCTGCAGCGCGTGGCAGTGGTCGGGGGTGTTGATGAGGGGTCGGGGGGGTGAGGGGTCGGGGGGGTGAGGGGTCGGGGGACTGGGGGGAAAGACGAACCACGTGAACGAGTGAAGCTGCTGCCAGGGCAAGAGTGTACCAGACGTAGAACTGACCAAAAGGTGTCCTTGAAGGCGGCGACCTCGGGATGGGGGGGGTGAGTGGCCGGGGGGGAAATGGGAGCTATGGGGTGTAGAGAGGGGAGGATAATGGTGACGGTGGCGATGGTGGGGACGCCGTCCCGTGTGCCGCTTGCAGCCATTGCAACCGCCTGCCCGTGCCCGGTGATGTTGGACATCAGGACCTCAAACGGTCTCCCTTGTTTACCCGCCTTCCTACCTCACCTCCCCCGCACTCCCCGGACTCCTCTCTCTCGTACACATACATACATACTTGCATGCATACATAGGTCACATTCTTATGCCCCCGGAGGTTCCGGGATCGAGACCTGTCGGGGTCCAAATATCCTTCCGAGTAAAAGTGCCCCTAGTCGATGGACGGTGGTGACCTGGGATAAAGTTGACTTGCGAGCTGACCAGGAACGGAGATGAGCCGCAGTTGATCCGGCAGATTCCGTTGGATGCCGGTGGTGGGTGCGGAACCTGAGCGATCCACTGAGATGTTGACTAGGGTGACTAGATGAGGGTGTCCCGAAATACCCGGGAAGGCGTGGGTCTGCCGGGTAGCGGCCGTTGGATGAAGATATGGCCCCCTGTTCCACATATCATACAGACATACAGACACACAAACCCCCTCACCACGGGCTCACCACGGGCGACTGATGGGCCTGAACCTCGCTCAGCACATTACCCTGGCCCTCCTGGGTCAGGTCGTAGATACGGACGGTGCCCTGAAGGGAAGAGGACGGCCGTGTACGGAGTACGGGTTGGATGAGCTTATGTGGATGCGGGATGTGTGTACGGGGCCTTCTCCGTGCAGCTCAGCAGCGGGGAGTGGGGGATACGGTGCGGAAGAAAACACACGACACGACACGGCACGGCACGGGATTCAGCACGAATCACACGGCCTGGAACGGAACCAAGAGGTGTTGCTGCGGCGTACGGCAGCGTCGATTGGCAGCTGGCTGGGGCCCATCGAGCCAGAGAGCGGCCCTCCCCCCCCCCCGCATACATACACAGACGCATCCGCGGCACACACAACCCACCAACTCTACTCCCCCCCAACACACACTCTACTCCCGTGTCGTGTGTACGACAGTCCGTACTGTTCGTACCGTTCTTGACGAGGAGGGAAGCGCAAGGAGGTTGGGTTCGTGGCAGCAAGTTAGCGCACAACACCCCTGAGGTGACCGTCGGGGAATACCCGGGGGGGTTGAGGGGGTTTTAGGGGGTTTTAGGGTTTTAGGGTTTTAGGGGGGTTTAGGGGTTTTTAAAAGGCTTTAAAGGGTTCGGACTGGCAGGCACACAAGGAAGCAGATATGCGCTGAGAAGCCAAACTTGATATAAGATTTACCGTACATGCGGTACATACATACATACATACGCTTCCTAGGCAACGAGCCTCGGGTCGGGAAACTCGCAACAAGTCACCCATCCACCCTGATCCACCTAACCGCCTAACCACCCAACCAACCACCAGCCAACCACCTAACCACCCAGCCTACCACTCACCCCGGGGTTATTCTCCGTCTCAATGACCCGCAGACATGCAAGCTTGCTCAAGCAATAGACGTGAACAGCTTGGGAGGTCACCACCACCAGCCTGAGGGGAGGGGAGGGGAGAGGCAGTTAAAACGGTTGGAAGCTAAATGATAAACAAGGGGTTTTCTTCCGGCTTCCTCGTCCTTCTGTCGGCACGGCATCAATTTCATCTTCCCTGTTCCTGTGTATTGAAAACAAGCGCGAACCGTACATGGATGTACTACACACAGCTCTTTCTACTTTCTCTCTCCCAGCATTCGCGCGCTATGTGCCGTACACGGTCGTACCTCTGCCGGTTCATCCGTACTGCTAGTACGGATATCGGGTACGACAGCTCCTGGATGACCCGACTTGCACTCGTGTTCATGACTGTCAGCTTGCGGGGTGTCAGGGCGGGTTGCTCACCTAGGTATGGGGCAGGTAGGGGGTAGGGGGTGGAGTTAACATCACCATGACTTCGGGACTGCCGTACAGACCTTGCCGCGGCTGACTCTACACCGCCGGAGGAAGCAGATGTACGAGAGGCGACATTTGGACGTTTCAAAGCATCTAGCGGTTGCGGCGGTTAGCAAACGAAGGGTTGCAACAGGCGCTTATCAGGCTGCAGTGCCGCAGCCAATGATCTGCGTCCCTGGGCGGATGTTTAAAAGTATACTTGTTGAGCTTTTACTTTTTACTGCATTTTTGGAACAACTGCAACGCGATGGTGATACTCGTTGCCGTACTCTGCCGTACCCTGGCCCTACCAAACCCCGGAGAGCAGCTCAACGTATAAACACACACACACACACAATACAATACGATACACACAGAACCCTGCGGCATCACCCCTCCTTGTCGTAGTCAGGGGGCCATTCCTGGGCTCGCGATCATGTACCAGCAACTGGGTCCGACACGTGTCTTTCCGTATCGCCAGTTTAAGTTACTAACTAACTAACTAGCTCACCGGCCCCCACAAAGCCCACGAGGCTGGTGCAGAAGAGCATCTCCACGATACTGTATGGCGAGGTAATAAGGAATGGACCAGCACATCGGGAAGGTTGATGTTACTGCAATCATCAAGGAGCGCATCACGGCTGCGTCCTGACAAGGGCGCGGGCCTCACTCCGGACACACCTGACAGCACCAATTGCGTAACGGTAGCACAGCTTGTGCGTATCAACGTTGTAGATATGCACGCCTTGCTGACTACCAAGTGCCACACAGGAGCAGTCCTGGTTGAAGCTAACGTGCAGGACGCCGCTTTTGCTTGACAGCGCCATGGGTTAAATTGGGCAATTGGTCGTTAGGCTCGCTAGCTCCGGATTGCAGCCATCATCTCCATGCCAGGTCGCTGCTATGTTGTTGCTTCATAATAGAATTAACTGTCCTTCCACATCGTAAGCCTTCCGATCCCAACTATGGTTAGGGTTTCAAGGGCAAAGCAGTTGCCAGCCTTATGGTGCTGAACAGATTATGGAAGGCTTATGCAAAGGCGTAACAATTACTATACGCATTGTAAGCTTGTGGAAAGCTGTAACATTTAGCAAGAATTACGAAAAGGTGGATCCCCGTCCTTTCAGGCTGTTGTCCCGTTGTTTATTATTAAGGAGACGGCTTAATGCTTACAACTGCAACTGCAAATGGAGACATCATGCAAAACAAAAATGACCCTGATCTCCGTGAGTCCGTGAAACGATACGACAACTGGCAACGGAAATCGCAATCCTCCCGTCAGGTGCCATGGGGCAGCCTGCCCAACCAGCCCGACAGCCCAAGCGCCAAAGAGGAGCCCATGCCAGCTACCGATTCTGACTTCCAAATATAATATGCTTAAAGCACACCATTCCTAAGCCGACTGGCGGCGCCATCCATCAGCTATTTCGCGTAGCTCTAGAAGCCGGCAATACAGCCATCCCCTCCGGCTTTCAATGATTCGATAGGCTGTGCCAAACGAATTATTTGACATCGCCTCAAAATGACGATGATGAAATTTTGCCCCAACCGATCATTTGGACCTCAGGCTTGGATAACCCAAGCCAGCCTTGAGTTGCGCACCTAAACACCTCCGCAGCCCTTGCTGGCTATCTGGCGAAGTGAACGGCTGCCGTTACACGCGCTCGCCCCGTCCCAACCCTGCAGCCGGTGGCACAAAGCGGATAGCCGCGACCCGCCACGAAGCCCGAACCGCAGCGCAAACCATCCAAACGATTAGTATGCCATAACCTTATAACGTAACCTCCCCCAAAACCACAATAACACACATACACACACACCCAAGCCCCCACCAGCGTGGCCCTCCATCGCCCCACCGCATCTCACGTCGCAACCCTGGAACGCAATGCAACCCAGTAGAGCAATACAGTTATGCCGTACAGTGCCGTATATTGTCTTGCCCGCCTCCACTCCGTCGACAAACGGGACATAAAAATCCACCGGCCACGACGGGCAAGATCATGACCTCCAGCTGACGCGAGAAAAAATAGCTTGTTAATGCCGTTATAATCCGTTAATCCTGCTAAACTGTCGAGATATGTTGAAGAAATTTATTATCCTGGTAATAAATTGTTGTTCTAAAGATCTAACTCCTCCAAGTGACCTTATCTAACCAGGGTCCCCGGCTGGCTCGATAACCCTCCAGTCGCTCCCGCTCAATTCGCCCCACAGTGAAAAACCCCATCACCCGGTCAGCGGGATCAAGACCCAGCAGCGCCTTCATCTCGGGCGACTCGCGAGCCACCTGAACATACAACATGCCGTACAAATACCTCATAAAAAGCCGTACATAGGGCCGTACATGTCAGGCATGCGTGCGTGGCGTTCACACATGGCCATATTGAGTTTGGGGCGTTACGCGCGTTTGTCTGTTTGTTTGTATGAATGTAGGAAA
>NW_003307549.1:574743-577624 GCF_000143455.1 Volvox carteri f. nagariensis | reverse complement strand
CGGCAAAACAACGGTTGTGGCGGGCGGCACCGGGGGGGGCTCGTACTAGCCAGGTGGTGATGATGGCTGTGGTGGGGTGTGTCTAGTCCCCCATTGGTGGGGGGGGGGGGGAGAAAGGAGATATGGTCGAGGTGGCACCTTAGTAACGGACGGGCTGGTCTCAGGCGGCGGCGCGGCGCGGGGGGAGGGGCGACACGGGTTGGTTGCGTACCGCGGAATGCCCATTTCCCCCCCCCAACTCCTCCTCCCCCCTTTCCCTCATGTTTATCTCTGGTATCTGCTTCAATAGTCAGTGATTCGTCTTATCTTAGGGAAAACCCTTCGTCGTTTCCCGCTCTCCCGCCAACACAAAAGGGTGCCGGAGGGGAAAAAGGACGCAAAAAAGGGCTGTAGCCCCTAACCCCCCACTTGTGAACCCATCCCAGAGGTCTTAGACCAGGATCGAGACGACATTTCTGAGTGTACGACAAGGCAGTACATTGTCGTACACTATTAAGGTACCTGTACGGCACATGCGACTGCCGCCATCTCCTCCCATTCAGGCATCAGCTTATCGGGCTTGGCCTGGCGCTTGCAGCAGATGGCGATGTAGCATGATATCTGGGACGATACTCGAGCAGGACGGCGGGAGCGGCAGTAGCAGCGACGAAGAGGCGGGGACGGAAGTTGGAATTTTGAATTCGGAATGTACGGTGGAGTACGGCACAGTAGAAAGTACGGGTGGAGAAGGCTGAGGTGGCGGCTGAGGAGCAGCAGGTGAAAAGGGAGATGCAGAGCCCCACCCGGGGAAAGGAAAAACACTCAACAGCGCACATCTGTTTGGCCGAAAAAGGCGCCGGGGGTACGCAAAAACCACCCCTACCTCCCCTACCACCCCTACCTCCCCCTACCTCCCCTACCTTGCCCCACGTGCTGTCTCGCTTCCTCTGCAGCTTCTCCAGCGTCTTGACCGCCTTCTCCTCGGGCAGTCTTGTACGACACAGATCCATGGTAAGATCCTCCATCTCACGCTTAGATTCGCCCTCCAATACAACAAACCTGAATGAGGGTCAGAATCTCAAGCCAAATTCAACCAAACCCAAACCCAAGCCCAGGCCCAAACCCAGATCCTACAAATTCAAATTCAAATTCAAACCTACCTCCAGGGCTCCGTTTGACCGTGAGTGGGCGCCCAGTTGGCGGCCTGATTGAGGGCAAGGGAGGGAGCCCGATATATGCGGGAAGAACCAAATAATTTAAATAAAATAAAAACAAAAAATTAGCAGTAAACAATAAAAAGAATAAATAAATAAGTACCTGATTGGGTATCAGTTCATATCCTAAAAGCCGATTTCGGGAAGAGGGCAACTTGAATCCCGGTCTTATTCGCCCGTCCCACCTCCCCCCGCACCCACTTCGTGTGTCCAAACCCACCTCACCTCCAACCCCCCAACACACGCCCCAAGAAAACCCGGAGTCGCCCCCTCTCCCCTCCTTCAGCGGTTCCCACCCATCCCTCCTTTCCACCTGTATTAGTAAGATATCTAAAATCGATTCCTTTCAATTTTACCGAAATATTTAGAACTATGAATATTTAGAACTATGAATATTTAGAACTATGAATATTTAGAACTATGAAATTTCCCCCAAACCCCCAAATACCTCCAGCAGCATCTCCAGTTCCTCCCGGGGTACTTGAAGCCCGTCGTAGTCCTTGGGGAATATGGAACGTCGCTTCTTGATTAGGGCCAGTACGGCATCTGGAGACGGCAACGAGGCCGCCGCCGCCGCTGCCGTAGAGGACGGGGCCTGCGAGGCGGTTGCGTCGCCGCTACCTCCCTTAGCGGGTACGGCGGCGGGGATAGTTGAGGTGGCGGCGCCGGCGGAGGAGCGCTGCAAGCCAGTCAAAAGAGGGGAGGACAGGAAGAAGAACGAGATGCAGAATGCATAATATGGCAATTAATATGGCAATTAACTGGGAAGTGAGATCCCAACGGGGAAAGGGAGCGGAAATTCACTATTGGGTTGAAAATGGGTTGGATGAAAATCTCAGGGTGTTTCCGAGGGGGCCATGCAGACTGCTGGTGAGGTGTGACCATCGCGACAGTGGCGAGGTCGTCATCTGCATACTCTGATCGTGTACTTTTAGGCTGCTGGGGCAGGTGTGGTCACTGTTTACTTCTGGGCTCGCTGTGCGCGCGCTGACGAGCGGTAAATGTTAAGTTCTTTTGGTAATATACATATTATGGGCGGCTTTAGTTTTCAGCCAGTTGTATGGGAAACGCAGCGGCTGCAAGCTGCGTCTATTATTTTATGCGGCTCCTTCTCTATTTTGCTCTCTGCGCGGCGGTGGAGGACCGACGGACACTCTCTGCGCGCTGCTGCCGTAGGCCAGCCGCGGAATGTGATCTTTGACGGTAACGTTACGTTACTTTGGTGTTTTGGCGGAAAAGCGCCTCCCTAGGGCCTTCTTAATGCATCCCAGCGCTATGCATACATGTGAAAGAATGTTGCTGATGCGTCATTTTCGAGATAGATTAAGACAAGGAAGATAAGTTAGGGGCCTTTCCCAGGCAACAACGTCCAGGCTGAACTAAACTTTTAAAATCTTAAAAGTTTTTTCCTAGATACAAAAAAATTGCAGATCTAGATTCGCTCCGCTCCTACCTTTTGCGATTGTACATAGTCGGGCAGCGTAAAAATCAGCCAAGTAGTTAGACCTCCTAGAAACATTGTGGCGGTCACGGCGGCGCTGGAGGTGGCGAGGCCGGCTGCGCCCGACACAAGCAGTAGACCCAAAATGGCCACCTCGGACTTGACACTGGAGCCGACAGCTCTTAGAATGTGTAGGAAAGAGGCGAAGAATGGGGCGAGGAGAGAGGAAGGCGAGGGCCGGCGGAAA
>NW_003307549.1:573248-574693 GCF_000143455.1 Volvox carteri f. nagariensis | reverse complement strand
AAGGAGGAGCGTAAAGTTTTTCTGGCATAGGAAAGCGGCGAAGAATGGGGTTCGAAGAGCGATTCAACTTTTGCCGTTTCAAAGGAGTCCGCGGTGTGTGGTAAGTGGTTTGGGGTGGAATGTAGTATAAGGACGCGGGGAGAGAAGTACTACAGGAACGACGTGGTCCGGAACGTGGGAGAGATGGTGAGTTCGACGTCTGGGCAGCAAGGGGCTATGGAGTGTAGAGTGCAGAAGGTATAAGCATAGATTGAGGTAATGAAGAATGTTTAAGGGGTGGGCAGCCGTGCGAGGTCCCCGGCGGAGGCATTCAGCCGACAGGCGCAAGCCAACGGCTAGTGGTGACCTATTGTTGTGCCACCATTGCGAGGTGCACTCGGCATGCACCATCATAGCCACACACCTGCTTTCCATCCCTTGGATCTGCCGATCCTTGCAAAATTCCATTTCCGTGCCTTCCGACGCCATTACTTTTTCGTTTGGCTTTGTCAATTAGAGAGTGCGTACTTTCACGTTCGGTGTAGGAGTATGCATTCTTGTATAAATCACATTGTGCTGTAATCCGACTTGTATCCTGCGAGCTATGGGAACGAATTCGTACAACCGTATGCGTAATAATCACTGCCTAAGCCCGAATGGAGAGCTCCTAAAATTTATCATTATGCCGTTCTCTGAAAATTAGACAATCAATTATGTGACGCGTTGGCAAAGACGCCACTTTCTGGTCTGACGATGAAGCGCTTGCATGCGATTTCTCTCTAATACTGCCATATTTGTAAAAACGATATCAGAATGGCATCCTTGGAACTTGTTAAAAGGGCTATAGCTGGAGGCAGAGTCTACGATGACCTGCCCCCCAGGATAAAGAACCTCATTACTCCCAGCGAATGGAAGACAAGGTGTGCAAGCATCTGTTTTCGGGCAACCGATACAGCAAGTCAGACTTCAGTACTAACCGTGTAACCCCTTCAGCGGCCTCTCCCATCCACTTCACGCAGCTGTAGTTGCCTAGCAACTCTACACTCATCCATTGCAGTCTCTCGATACTGCAATTCCAAATGGCCTCCCATTCATAATTGCGCACTCCCACGCTGTGCAGAGTCAAGGAGCACTGCATCCAGCGCGGTCTTCCATGGGCAACAAGCCTCGCGTGCACCGTAATGGGCCAGCAGGAGTATTGTGATGAGCTGCTTCGTTGCTACAAAACGTGGATGCGGGTATGCTGCTGCGCCCTAGGGGCCAACCTAGGGGCCGAGCGGGGGGCCGGTAGTTGGCTGGGCACTGGGGAACTAAAGAAAACCCAAAGCGCAACCAGGTCAGACAGCTGGTGGATGAAGGGAGAAAGAACACTGAATCTAAACCGTTAAAGGACTGTATTATTCCCTTTTTTCAAATCCCAGTCTTTAAAATTCCCAGCTTTATAAAACGCTGATAAAAACTTGTCA
>NW_003307549.1:568016-568239 GCF_000143455.1 Volvox carteri f. nagariensis | reverse complement strand
CCAAACCCCCCCCCCCGACCCCCCGGTCAGGTCAGGGCTTCGAGGGCGAGATGCTCCGCCTGACCCACTACGCGGCCGCGCTGGCTGCCCTGCTGGAGGCGGTGAGGGCCTCCGCGGGCCGGGGGGTGCCCCTGGAGCTGCTGAGGAAGGAGAGCCTGGCGGGGCTGTCAACCAGGGCCGCGTGCAAGGTGGGGTAGGCGAGAACGAGAGAGAGAGCGAGATG
>NW_003307549.1:567143-567966 GCF_000143455.1 Volvox carteri f. nagariensis | reverse complement strand
CTCATCAGCTGCACCGTCCCGTCCCCCCTTTTTGCGACACGCAGCCATGCCCGTGGATGAAGCGGCTGGCGGCGGCGGCGGTGGCCAGCCGTACGGCAGGAGCTCCGCCGGTGTGGCGGCGGACGATGTCGACGAGGCAGCGGCGGCGTTGCAGCATCACCACTACCAGCAGCAGCAGCAGGTCGCGGAGGGGGCCTTCTTGGGGACGCAGGCGGGAGCAGGAGGAGGAGGAGGAGGAGGAGGCGGTGTGGCGGTGGTGGTGGATACTGAGGCGACGGGGTACCTCATGATGGGTGCTCTGTCACCCGGTATGTATGTATGTATGTATGTATGTATGTATGTATGTGTGCGCTTTATATATCTGTAAGCCTGTTATTATGTGTGTGATTGTTTGTGTCGTTCTATGCTGGGGGGAAGATGGAGAGATGGACTGTAGGTGCGTATGTATGTATATCGGGGGGTGGGAGGGGGAAAGGGACGAGCATGGGGCAGGCGAGGTGTGTTTTCCGGGGTCCTTCAGGCTCCGTCGGTACTATGGGGTCCCCCCTTCCCCCCGTCACACACACACACACACTCTCCCCCCTCCCGCCCCCTCCCCTCCCCTCCACCACACATACACATACACACACACCGGGTAGGTCTGAAGCGCCATTCAGTAACGCTGTTCGAGGGGGGCCGAGTGGCGGGCGAGGAGGTGATGCAGGAACTAGTGTCAGAGCTCTGGTCGTCCTACGCCGCAGGTACGGCATGTACGGCTGGACGGGCCCATCTGTCTGTTGTGATGGGGCGGTGGCTGCGGTTGCAGATGGTCCTTGCCGTACTT
>NW_003307549.1:565735-567093 GCF_000143455.1 Volvox carteri f. nagariensis | reverse complement strand
CGCATTTCCCACACAACACATACACACACACGACGTGTAACGGATACACTCAATACTCTTTCCTCTTGACAGAGGGGGAAACGCGGGGGTGCACGCCCTCGGTCGAACAGGACCCCGCAAGGAGCAGAGTGCTTCGGCTTCGGTCATTCCCATTGGGGTATACGATTAGGTACCCCTGGCCAGCGTCAGGCCCGGATCGATATGTAACAGACACACCCCTACACACACACACACACCGCGGGGGCCTCTGCCGTACTCCTCTGCTTCTCCCATCGTTATCACATCTGCGCCTAGAGCTGCCACGCGCTGGCTTCCTGTAACTTATTTCTCGGCCTTGAATTGCTCGTAATGTCGTACTTGTGTCCCTTTTCCGTGCACAGCTTTTTCCGTACCACCTGTCGGACTACCTGTGTCGCGTGGCGCGCATCACGCCGTTCAAGTACTACCTCGACTTGATGACTCAAGCGCTCAAGGACGAGCGGTCGTACGACAGGATGCCCAACTTTACGGTACATTGCCGGGCCATCCGTACACCGTACACTCGTCCGCGGCCCAAGCACCGTTGTACCTCTCTCTCGTCCATGGCGTTATCCGGGTTGCCGTTATCCGTTTCAGTTACATTGTCGGTTTGTAAAGACATTATCGTCCTACATGTCGTACATGTCCGGTCTTGTAATGCCCCCCTCCGTACCCCCCTCCCAACCCGCCGACCACTTTACCTACTTGCCTTCCTAGCTGCCACCTCACGCAGCCGCGCATCAGCCACCTGACTTTTAACTAACTAAAACTCTATATCGTTTCCCTCGTTCCCTCCTTTTCCGCATTTTCCCCCTTCATCATCTTTCCCCCCTTCCTCCCTCCACTCTTCCCTCCACTCTTCCCTCCACTCTTCCCTCCACTCTTCCCTCCACTCTTCCCTCCACTCTCTAACCACAGGCCGCTGACGCTTTGGCGGTGCTAGGTATCGGCCGCAACGAGTACATTGCCGTACTTAACGCCTGCAAGGCTAGGAGACTGCTGTGGCGAGTGAATCTAAATCGGGAAGGCATCATCCGGGAACACCTGCCGCAGGTGTGTGTGTGTGGGGGGGGGGTTGTTCAGGAGGTCTTATTTCGAACTTAAAACGACGAGTTCAGGGCGCGTCCCCTAAGACCTACCCTAATCCACAGCCCTCGACACCCCCGCCACAACACCCCCGCCAGGTATCGCCCCGGATAGAAACAGATTCACAAAGCCCGTCACCTTCCCATCCCCAACCTCCCACTGCTCACCCAAGTAGCTCCTGGATAGGTAAAGCAGCAACCCTAAAGCTCCGAAACCCTAAAACCCTAAAACCCCCCGACTCAGGAACCGACTCT
>NW_003307549.1:564112-565002 GCF_000143455.1 Volvox carteri f. nagariensis | reverse complement strand
CCACCTCCCCCCCCCCGCCGCCACCCACCCCAGGGTTTCGTGTCGAACAAGACCACGCAGGCGGGTGACACGTCCGCAGATCCCCTGGAGTCCCTGCTGTACAGCGTGTTTGTGGCCAACAGTGAGCGGCTGACGGTTTCGGAGCTGGGGCAGATTCTGGGGGTGGAGTTGGAGGAGTTAAAGGTGTGGGGGGGTTAAGGTGGGGGGTTGTGATGGCGGCTCAGAGTGGCCGGGGAAGGGAGGGGAGAGGCGGTGGATGAACTGGGATGGCGGTTTACAGGGTTGATGAACCTCTCCTCCTCCGGTTTTGTTCCGATTATTGCTGTTGCGGTTTTATTTCATTCCTAAAACCCTGTTACTGCACCCCTGCTACTGCTAATGGTGTTGCTAATGCTACTGCTGCTACCATTTGGCTGCCACCCCTTCGGGAGTTCGGGAGTAGTGTTATTGTTGTTGGGTTTGTCGGGGATGCGTGGCCGTGCATGCGTGTCCGCCCGTGTGTGTGTTTTTGTCTCCCGCCCCATTCCCCCCTCCTTCCCCCCCTCCCCCTTCCTCCCTTCCCTCCCCCTTAAACACAGGCAGCTCTAGGGGTGGCCAGCAGGCTGGGTTTCGCCACACGGGTTACGGATTCGTACACAACAAACATCGCAGGCAGGGAAACTGGGAGGTTCGGGGGCGGGGGAGAGGAGGGAGGGGGGCCTGGCTGCGGTTGGTATCCTGGAGGATATCCCTTCCCTTGATTGTCTAGACTTTGCATATCAACAGCTGGTCATGTTGCGTCTTGTGTATTTACTATTCGTACCCACCTTTCCCCCTCCTTCCTTGTCTTTGCATATTATTCCTCCCCTCCCCTCCCCTCCCCTCCCCTCCCGTGGCGGCCCCCAGGTCCT
>NW_003307549.1:491691-562005 GCF_000143455.1 Volvox carteri f. nagariensis | reverse complement strand
TTGGCCCCCGGCGTCTTTACACATCTTTCGACGCATCGAAATGTGTGATGTGGGGGTTTGCACGGTTTTGGCTTCGTCCCGCAGACATACATACCAACGTACATACATACAGACATATGTGCATACATTGTTGGTTGAGCGGTTTCTATGTATGCACTGACGATCCCTTGGATTCCTAGTGTATCAACAACATTCGTTCACAGGATTTCCCTTCCCCGCCGGGGCCCCGGCCCACCGCATCTTTCCCCGCGTCCCCGCCAATTCCCCGGGCAGGTGCGGTCCTACGTCGTACGTGTTCGTGTGCGGTCAGCGGGTTTGGCGGCTGCCACACCCCCTGGACCGGTGTACACATGCGCTGTGTACCCCGTGGGACGAGGACACGGAGCCGGGGCGAGGGGGGAAGGCACACGGCACGGAGGGTCAGGTACGGCACCGTACGTATGGAGGGAGGGAGGGAGGGAGGGATGCGGTGATACATGTGTATGTGTGTATATGCGTATGTTTGTTTTGTGATCTGAGGCGAGAGAGGGAAATGCCAAGGATGGAACGCTGTGCATGTGTGTATGATGTGTGAAACAGGGGGGTGTATCTTCGCCCGTGGCAGCTACCCTGCGAAACCCTGCCTTCCCCGGTATTTCGGGGCACCCTCATCCAGTCACCCTAGTCATCTTCTCAGTGGATCGCTCAGGTTCCGCACCCACCACCAGCATCCAACGGAATCTGCCGGGTCGACAGCGGCGCAACTCCATTCCTGGTCGGCTCGCAGGTTAACTTTATCCCAGGTCACCACCGTCCATCAACTAGGGGCGCAATGCCTTCCACCATCGGAAGGACTTTTGACCCTAATGGGTATCGATCCCGGGATCTCCCGGGGGCAATGGTCGCGCCTTACCAGTGGTGCCAAACCCTTAGTATGTGTATGTATGTAATATGTATGTATGTATGTATGTATGTATGTATGTATGTATGTATGTATGTATGTATGTATGTATGTATGTATGTATGTATGTATGTTGATGGTAGCCGCAAACGCGACCTGGTCACCACATTCAATTATGCCCCCACGCAGCAAGCACTTGGCCTGTCGTACATGCCGTACAATCTGTGCAGATGATGGTGGTGGAGTCGTCCTTCCTACTGTACACTCTCAACGACTTACTCAGTCGTACGGCCGTACTTGTACAGCCACTGGACTGTACGGAGCTGGGCTGGTGCCCTGACGTTGTAGATGTGCCGCTGCCGCTGCCGCCGCAGCCGCCGCTGGCGGCGGCGGCGGCGGCGACGTCGGCGGTTTTGACGGCACCCGGGACCTGCAGTACAGCGCCGCCGGGTACTGGTGCCTCTTCCTCCTCCGGTTTGACACCCTCTGGCACGTCCGTGGTGGTTCCAGGTATGTGGGGTTTAATGGGTTTTATGCCGTACACCCGAGCCTGTCTTACCTCACGTCCACGGCCATCCATGTCGTACATCTGCAGGTATCCGAAGGACGGGTGGCGAGCCGGCCCGGGTTATACTGGATCCCGGACTGGTTTCGGGGCTGCGACAGCTGGGCCTGGCGTCGTGCGTCGGCCACCTGCGCCTTATGCAAATGCGCGCACCGCCGCCGCCGCCGCTGCCCCCATCAACATCATTGCCAGCGTCGTCAGTTCATGCCATGGGCGGCGTCAGCAGCGGCAGCGGCCTCGGCTCGGATGTTGATGTGTTGGCGGCGGCGACGACGACGACAGACGGCGGCTGCGGCAGTGGCGCGTCCTGGGTTCCTCTGAGTGTGCAACTTGGGGTTCCGTTGTACTGCTTGGACTTGTGTCGTGCGGTATGTCGTGCGGCTGAGTTAGCGAGGTTCCTGTCTCCGGAGGGCAGACAGACGCAGCTACAGGTACGTGTGGAGGGTCATGCCTGAAATCTGTCTCTCCCCGCCTCTTCCTCCCCCTCCTCCCCCTCCTCCCCCTAGCCGGAATAGAATAGTCGGGTCGGTCGGGTCGGTCGCGCGTTTTAGTTTTCTTGGGGGTTTGGGAGGAACACTTGCATACCGACAGCCTTTCAGTATCAGCAAATCAGCCTTTTCTCCAGGCCAGCACCTTTAGGCCACCTTTACGACAGCACTATTTTGCTCGCCGCCTTCACGACTACTTTTCTACACCTACTTCTTTACGGATTGGCTATACTATTCAGCTTTTTTCATTCTGGCGGCTTAGGTAGGTAGGATTTCCAACATCTACGTCACGTCGTCATCCCGAGGTTACAGTCGTCACAGTCGCCACGGACGCCTTTCGGTCAGTTTTTACGTTTGCTACTATCTTGCCCTGGCAGCAGCTTCAATCGCGTGTGGTTCGTCTTTCCCCTCCTTTCCCCCTCGTTCGTGGTTCATCTCCCCCCTCCCCCCGGTTTCATATCATCGTAGGGGATAAACCCTAACTTATTTCCGCTGACCCTCTTCTTGAGCCTCCGGGGCTCCCCTCCCCACCACCACCAGTGGGATCACCCCTTACCGGGCTAGTAGCCCCCAAGGGGGGGGGGCCTCCGTTAGCAGCTCCCTAACTTTTTGTAATTTCTTCTCCTCCCCCTCCTTCCCCCCTCCTTCGAACGGTAGTTCACCTTTGCTGCTTCTCCTTACATCATCACCATCACCATCATTTTCATCATCACCATCTTCATCATCATCATCATCATCACCATCACCATCATTTTCGTTACCAACATTTGATTCCCCCTTCACCCAAACAGTCGCACAAGCTGCTTCAAGCACAACTAACCAAGCTGCTCGTACAGTACTCGCACTGCTCTCAAGACGGCAGCTACGGATCGGTCGCGGGGCCAGCGGCGGCGGTACAGGCTGCCGCCACCGCCGCCGCCGGCGAGGCGGTCGCACTGCTGTCGGACTTTAAAGCGCTGCCGTCCGCCGCCTCCGCCGGCGGCGGCGGCGGCAGCGGCGGCGTTGACGGCGGCGGCGGTACTGGCGGCCGGTTCAACCCCGATTTGCCGCTGCCCGCTGTGAATCTAAGCTTTGACGGACGAGACCTGCAGCCCATTCGGCTCCAGGACAGTGTGCAGGGTTTAGGGTGTTTGTGTCAGGGTTGACGTACACTCTCCACTACGTCCTGGACGAGCTTTTAGTCGGGGAGGGTTGAGACTTTGGGGGTGGAGGGAGGGGGTTTGGAAAGCGGTCGGAATGCTATGTACAGCTTGTTGAATTGTGTAATGGTTGGTCGGGGGGATTGAACGCAAACCCCGTTCGCGCTGGCGTGCTTCGGGGAGGTCCGGTGGGTGGGGTTGAGGGTGGGGGTGGGGATACTCACGGATAGGTGTTTCCGGTAGGGCTTGGAGGGTGTGGGAACGACAGGGTGAGGTGCATAGAGGTGGGCGCGTTCTGGATACCTTTTCGGCGCCTTTCGGGGCGCCGAGGCCCCCCGGGGTTTACTGCTGTCAGTCAGTCAGTCAACGTCGTGTCTCATGATAAACTCGCATGCCACGTTGAACTGAGAATTGGATTTAAAAAGCTAATACTACAATTCTCCACCGAGCACCGAAGATTTGATTCACATAGCATTCCGCGGCCCACGGCTTTGGCTCCCCAAGCGCCCCCGGGCTCAGAACGCGTCCTCAACTCACCAAAGCGAGTCCCATACTAACGACAACCAACCATCAGCAATAATATGACATACGCCGCTCATCAGCTCCGGGGCCACACTCCGCAACTCCAGCCCATCAATGCCAACTGCTCCAGCACTTCCCTCCTCGCCTTCTGCTCCGTCTCACGCACATCTCATACACGTCCTATTCTCCAGTTTGACTGGCGATGGGGAACTGGGTTCGCGCACCACCAGGAGGCTATAGATGCTCAGCCGTTCTTGCTAAGATGGAGGCGGCGCGCAATGCACCGTCCATATGGATTTGCATGGGGGCCTTAGCAGCAAGTGTATATACACCTGATTCATACATCACTCCAACGCCGCTGGCCGCCGCACCGGGCCCTAGCGTATAGTCCAAACGCGACACCGTTCCTCCGCTTGCAGCCCAGGGCCGTACAGCCCCCCCTGCGGAATACTGCGGGGCGACTGCTGGCTGCACCGGGGCCGAGAGACCTTTTCGTTTCCTTCGAAGGAGCTGGGTACCCTAGCTCCTCTAGCGATGGAGGGTGGTATGCGGTGCGTGTGCATGTGCTGGAATATCTGCATGCGTGTATGTGTGTGTATGTGTCTCGTCATGGCAGGAAAGGCCTGTCACGCCATATGACGTGCTAACAGACACAAGAAATGCGGATGGATCACTTTTGTGCGCTCCAGATGTTTTGGCGTGACAGGCCTAACAAGCAGGATTATGGAAGACACGTACATCGCGCGTGCGTGTGTAACTTGTTGTTGTTGGGCTGAGATCACTGTTAAGAGGCGAGGCGTACGGCTGAAGGTATCTACGTTTGTACAGCCGTACAGTAACCGGGTGGGAGGGATGCGCACCATGTGCTTTCATTTGGCTTTCAAACGTAGTAAGCAGATGTATGAGTTTTCTTTGATGACATGGCATCAACATGTATGGACAACTTAGGGCACGCTGTAACACGACTCGCTGAATTGCAAATCTGTAACAGATGGTGGTGGTGGTGAAGAAAATATGGGCCGTGTAGGGGGAAGTTTGGGAGGCAAGCGGGTGGTGGTGGTGAAATCTGGAGGGATGAGGTGCCTGAAATGAACGACTTTCGGACAGCTGGCCGTTAGACGTTATCATAGCATAACTGGCACCTCGCGGTGGCATGTGCCGTGTATGGTGATGATCGCGATGGTGTGGAAGCAGCTGACGATGGATTCTGATCAGCAAGGTGCAGTGGCGGCGTTCGGCGTGTCAGAGGGAAGGAAAGTAACTCAGAAACAGCGCAGTTGAAACTGTGCCAATGGGCTGTAGAAAGCGAGTCAGCGTTTGACGAAAAGCGAAAGGATCCCATTTCCATCCCTAAGTTGTGTCTTCGCTCCCTCAAAAAACGGTGAGTGCATGACAATGCGCATACTTGCGATGCGTTCGCATAATGTTAATGACGTGTTTTTTCGCACCAGCTGTCCTGTGTTTTTGGTTCACTATGGCCACATCCGGCCGATAAACGGACAAGCACTCCGATACTGCGAGGGAAAGTCACGCGGGGAACCACCACCACAAGTAGCCGTATTCCTGGATGGCTGAGTCTTTCGGATTTGGAAACATCAAAGCTGAACGCAATGCTGTGTGCTTCAAGCCAATGTATAGGCGCGTCAGGAGCTTTCGCAAGTTGAGGCTAACCGATGGAGTAGCCAGCTAAGATAATGAATTGCCAATATAAAGAGGCCAGCTTCAAGCTTTCCATGAGAGGCAAAATTGGCTGGGTGTGCATTCGTCTGTATGTTGGCGAGGTATAAGGCGTTGTAACTTTTTACCGTCAACTCGTACTACAACAGCATCGAGAAAGTCTGCAGTTTCTTGGCTAAAACATTTGCTAAGTGATAATACACCTGAAATAGAAACGAACATTTTGACAGGACTCCGGTCCGCGTATGCATGGAAACGGCCTTTAGTAGAAGGCCGAGGAGCCTTGGAATTGGGCGCAGAAGCGTGCGCCTTATCAGGGGTACGCTTTCACGTGCAGTTTGTGATCGGGTTTTGCTTGAGGCCATTATAGTAGAAATGAAGGAGTACCTTGACCCATCAGGAGCCTAGCCTTTCCATACGTCTGGCCGCGTTCCATCGATGGTTTCTGCTGTCTTACTCTTAACATGGCTCAATAAAAGATGCAGCATACCGCCCCGTTATCCTGGGTTCAGCAAATTCTGGCCAGCGCCCTGCTGTTGAGTCTTCTGCTGCACGGCACCCCCTGCCAGTCATAAGGTGGTGTGGTACTCATTTCTGCTGCAGATATCTGGTGCCACCGGTAACCTGCATGGACGAGCTGCACAGTCCATGGAGCCCTCCGCGTCGGTCGCGAACCTCTCGGGGCATCCGGCCAACGACGCTCCCATCATGCCAAAATTTCGACAACATCGATGAATTATTTTACCTTCGAACCAGTGTTGGTGGCGGCACCGGCACCGTCCCAATATCGCCGTACGCGCAACGCTCCCGACCGCCTTCCAGCATCTCAGTTGGCGGCAGGGAGTCGGGCCGTCGCGACTCCGCCTCTCGAGACCTAGCCGGGCGGGATTCCGTACGCGCTCGCAGCCCCAGCGCCGGCCGAAAGCGACGAGATAGCCGCCTTCCCTTCGGTTTTTCCACCCCAGCTCTCTCCCTCGTGCGCAGCCTGCGCATCAGCGCAACAAAGTTCCCATCTTTGCAGCCCACGCTCTCTCTCGCGCCAACACCACACCACTACAACAACAATCACAACCACAACCACCACCCGGCCCATCGCTCCACAACGCCCAACGTCCTCAGCCACTACTCCGGCGGCCACTCTAGCGGCACCATTTCCTCAGGACCTCTGCCACGCCGCGCCCCAGCCAGCGTCATCATTCCAAGTACCTCCAATATCTCCCCGCCCACAAGTCCCATCAAATCTCTGTCAGGGTAGGTCGCCATGTCCAAGTGCTGAGACCTGACCGGGATTCGAACCCGGGCTGATTATCCCGTATCTTATTGAGGCAGACAATACGTTTTGCAGGAAGGCTCAGTAGGAAGATAAATCGACATGTTAGTCCATTTACCTCCATTATTGTTAATACATCTGTATCAATTGTTATGATATGTTATGTTATTTTCTCTCTTGGCCAGCTGTCTGGCTTGGCGGACTGGCTGGCTCCCTGGGTGAGGACATGGGGAGAGTCAGTGGAAGTCATTTGGGCATTTGGGTTCTTCAGGAGGCCCATGTAGAGTTTACGTTGGGGGTAACTGTCGCACCAGACAGATAGCAATGACACGAGCGAACCTGTGCTGAACTGCTGTCCTGGGGCTCTGCTGCTTCCAGGAGGATCTTTCCCCGGCGCCGTTAGATCCCCCCTCAGCCACATCCCCCGTGTCCCTCCTCCTGTCGTCGCCTGCAGCTGTTAGCCCACTTGACAACCCCCCTGTTGCTAACTCCTGCTTCATTTGTCCGTGTTTGCTATTATTACCTACTAAGTCCCCTATACCATACCCGAATTTGGGACTTGCCTAACCTTTGGGGCTCCTTTTGAGTCAGGTTCGGATCAACGTTCCCTTGTAGATTTATGTGTGGAGAGAAGTGCACAGAGCACCTAGCACCTTGTATCATCGAATCTTTCAAGGCCTCCTGTTTATTTTTACCTTTGCCGAATTGCGTTACCCTGTCCTGTCAACACAAAATCTTTTCCGTTCATCGCTCTCTTTCCATCTTTCAGAAATTCAACGGCTGCCAACACCGCCGCCGCCGCTGGTGCCATCACTTCCCTGGAGCGGGGTCTCTCCGCCAACGGCCGTTCCAGCTCTCCCTCCCCTCACAACCACACCCACAACCTCCACCATCAGCACCCACACCCGCACCACCTCCACCATCAGCACCATGTTGTCGCCCTGGCGAGTTCCGAGGCGGACGTGTACTCCATACAGATGCTGGCGCTGACGGAGCACCTGCAGAGAATGCAGAGGGAGCGGGAGGAGAGGCGGAATGGGGGGGGCAGCAGCCCCAGCAAGGGCATGGCGGGAGGGGGAGGAGTTACGGCTGCGGGCAGCAGCGGCACGGGCACGGGCACGGGCAGCGTGGCTCTACAGGTGCGCGGGGGGGATGTAGGAGGTGTGCAAGTGGCGCGGTGTGCGGGTGGGTGGGGTTTCGGAGGCCTTACGTGTGCAAGTACGGTGTCTCTTTCCCCCTTCTCGCCACTGATCGATTTCATCGGCCGTCGCCTCGCCGGTCCCCCCCTTACTCGGCTCGTGGGACCTTTTCCACACACACCTCCTTTGCCTTAACCCTACAATCCCCAAGTCAAACCGTTCTTCTGTTGCGCATATCCGTTTGTGACCTCGACTCTCAACCCCCACTTCGTAACATCACCCCACACCTCACCCCACACCTCACCCCACACCTCGTGCCAGGGTCGTGTATCCCACACCGCTGATGGCTACCGGCTGTCCCAGGCGGAGAGGGACCGGGACAGCATACTGCACGGCCAGGTGTCAGTGGCGGCCATGCAACAACGACTGCAACACAAGTTCGGGGAGGAGGCGGCGGCGTTCATGTTGCATGACCTCAAACAGGTGTGTGTGTGTGCATGAGAGAGAGGGTGTGTTTTAATGACCTTCTGAGCCGCGCTGAGGGAAATACCGATTATGGTGGGACACGAACAACTTCATACCGAAGCGAGCTCTGTAGTCCAGCTAAGGTGCATGTCTGTATGTGCATGTCTGTTTGTGTGTGTGTATGTCTGTCATCTTCCATCCTCGTGTCTATCCCCTTCCCTCCGTTTTCTATGACTTCTTCACGACACTAGGGTCTCCCCATTCTTTCTCTCTCCTGAATCCCTCCTCTATCCCCATCCCCATTTCCACAACCACTGTCGTACAGGTTCCGGAGCACCTCCACGTGCTCTTCTACATGGTCATCCTGCAGCTCCGGGAGCTGCCCAGTCCGCTGCCCGCGTCCCTAGGGGAGGCCTACTACGCGGTCTTCGCGCAGCACTTTGACCGCACGGTGTCGGCCGCCGAGCGGCGGCACACCACCTTCCGCACGCAGGTCGCGCAGCTGCAGGTGCAGACGCAGGTGCAGTTGGAGGCGATGCAGCAGAAGGTGACGGAGCTGTCGCCGCGTGGGGCGCGCCCCACGGCTCAGGCTCAGCTGCAGCAGCTGCAGAAGCACGTGCAGCAGCAGGCGGTGGAGCACCAGGCGCAGCTCAAGATGTATGCAGCTCAGGCGATTGCGGCTCAGGAACTGCATACGCAGGTGAAGGGGGAAGAGGAGAACGAGGGGGGAGGGATTTTGAGTTGAATGGGCCTTGAGGGGAGGAAGTCGTTTGGAAAGACCCGCAAACCTGGACGTGCCTCCTCCGCCACTGCCATCCCGGAGGGGGGAGCGCGTCGCCGTAGAGAGAGGGACAGCGGGAGGGGAAGGGAAGGAAAGGGAAGGGAAGGGAGAGGGCGCAGTTTGGAGAGCTTGCATGTGCATGTGCATGTGGGTACGAAGAGGAACGAGTCATGTCACGAGGAGTGATGGGAAGACGGCAGCAGGGAACCACGAACCACTTGAAATCAATGCCCCCCGATGCGAATAATCGCTGCGGAATATCCTACCCGCCGAAGAACGTGAACGCCGTCCAGAACTCCAGTCCGTTCCATCCAGTCCCCAGTCACTCACCGGGCCCCCGTCTCCCCACCTCTCCTCCGTGTATCTTATGAACCCCCTTTTCCCCCTCCAAAGGTCATGCGGCTGCTCTGTGTGGCAGTAGCAGCTCAGGAGCGCCTCAGCACCACCCAACTCGCCGCCATGGGTTTCGAGGGTGTACTGCAGCACCTGCCGGCCTGGGAAGTCCTCTTCCATGTACGGGATGGCGTCATGGTGATGGCGGACCCCTCCCTGGAGTCCTGGCTGATGGATAAACGGGTGGCCAAGCAGTTTACCGCCGACCCGCGGGTCGGTCATGCTGTGCTGGGTCACCACTACCGCCAGGTTGCGGAGCGGGATGTACGGGCGCTGGATACGTACGGCTTGCGGTACGCCGTGTTGCATTTGTTGTTGAGCGACGAGGAGGTGACGGGTGGCGAGCGGCTGTTGATGGATGCGGAGTACATGGAGCAGGTGCGTGTCGGGAGGGGGAGGTGAGGATGGGGGGGATGGGGGGTTTGCGGGTGGTCATATGTATATTTGGGTATATGAGGGTCTAATAGAAGAGGTCCATGAGGTGCCCTCGGGATGCTTGGGGGTCTCTTATACCCCATCCTGACAGCCCACCACTCCCGCCTTCCCAGCCACCCCCTGCCACCAACTTCAGCCTCCATGGATTTCGGGATGCCCCGGGGTCCGCGCGTTACCCCTCTCCCGCTCTCCTACTCTTCCCTCTTCACGGCTTGCCGTGGGCCCCTCCCCCCCTACACACACCTCTCCCCACTCCCTTCCCCTCCCTCGCCCCTCGTCCCTCCACTTCACGCCCGTCCGTTTTCCTGATCGTCCGTTTCCTTCTGTTCTTTACCTTCCCCGCTTTTCTTCCGCCTCCCTTCCCAACCTCTTTAGGTGTTTCGCTGCCAGGAAGAGGGTACCCTGTACCTCACCCTGCTACGTCTGACGCACAAAACGGAGGTGGTTTCGGAGGTACTGCGCTGGCTGCGACACAACATGGGCGCCTTGCGGGCCTTCCCACGCGCCGTCATGGGCCTCTGGCAGTCGGCGCCCTCACGTACGCTGCTGGCGCGACTGGTGGCCGCCGCTGAGGGTCGTACACCTCCCAGCGGCGGTGTACGAAGCTACGGCAGCAACCACCAGAACTACCAACCGCACGGCGCCGCATCTGGAGGTACGGATCATGCTAAGCCGGGGGCGACAAGGCCAAGCTGGGACGGCGATGGCAACGCCGCCGCCGCCGCCGGAGGCGGCGGCGGCGCCCTCACTTCTGCTGGTGGTTCTTCGTCCCATACGCGACCCAGCCGGCCGCAGTGCAAGCTGCTAAACCCACCGCCGTTCTGGCCGGCTGCAATCACGCACTTGCCGGGTCATAATGGTGGCGTGACGGGACTGGTGTTTGACCGGCGTAATCGGCTGCTGGCGGCCGCTACTGCCGCCGGTACCGTGCTCATGTGGGACCATGCTACAGCGCGCTGCGTGGGCACCCTCACGGGCTACAGCCCCTCGGTGCCCTGCGTCGACCTGCACCCGCAAGGCAGGCTGCTCGCCGTTGGCTCGTCCACCGACAGTGCCGTACGTGTACGAGCGTTGGATTCTGGATCGGGGCCGCTGCTGGTGTTTAGCGAACCGCAGCCCGACCCCGTGTTGAAAACCCTGCTGGGGCCCCGTAACGCACCTTCGATACGGCACATGTCGTACAGCCCCGATGGGCACTTGTTGGCGGTGGTGTATGGCGACGGAACGGTGACGGTGTGGGACCCGGTCAAGGGGGTGCGCAGCTCCACTATGCCGGTCATCAATCGCACTACTGCGGCGCGGTACGCAAGCTTCTCACCAAACGGCCAGGCAAGTTCTTTCGCTTCAATAATCAAATTTGTTCCTTTTTTGGAAGTCGAGGGTGGTGAAAGTTGTAGTGGAAATAATGCGGCGGGGGAAGTTTTCGTTGTCAAGGTTTTGAGGACGACTTGATGAGTGAATTCGTGTTGTGATTGAATACTTCACTTTGCCGCCGGCAGGTGGCCGTCGCCGCAGACCCTGTGACCTTCTTCACCATCGTTGTCGTTTATTGCAGGCCCTGTTACCGGTCCCATAGCCAGGGTTGCATGACCTTTACAACTTTAGCAATCATTAAAATTAACCCCAAATGAAATTCCGCTAAATTGTTGTATGTGGAGCGGCCTTTTTATTCCGTAAAGGATGCATTATAGCATGTGATTTGGAATAACATCCAAATGCCGTACACTTGGATGCCGGTAGACACCGCATAGACCACCACTCAACTACCCACCAATCCACTCATGTCTCTCATCTCCTTCTCCCCCTCCTCTCTCTCTCTTTTTCCTCTCTCCCCGCTCTTGCCCTCGTCCTCTTATCTGCGTATCTCATTCCTCCCTCCCCCCCCGTACCTCCCTCTCCAGCTGCTAGCCCTAGCCTGCGCCAATGGCACCATCCGGGTGTGGCATCTGGAACGGCTCAATCCACTGCACATCAGCGTACTGCGCGCGTACGACAACAACGTGCCCATCCGTGCCGTACACTACAGCCCATCGGGGCTGCTGCTGGCATCCCTGGCGGAGGGCGCTGCGGAGGTGTTGTTGTGGGATGTGGCCTCGGGGAATCAGCTGCAGGTGCTGCAGGGCCCGCCGGGGGCGGCCCCGGTGCGAGCCATCGCCTTCAGCCCCGGCGGGCTGCTGCTGGCAACTGCAGGCAAGGAGGATTCTGTATAAAAAGGAACGAAGAAAGGGCGCCTGTGCGGGTTAGGTCGAAGAAGACCTCGGACTCGGGCCGGGGGCTGAGGAGGAGGGGAGGGGACGGTGCGGTTGAGGGTAGTAGAGAGGGAGATAGGACGGAGCAGTTCGTAGAAGTAGACCGAGCCCCCGTACCCCCACCCCACCACCACCAAAACTCGCCTCTCCCCCTCTTCCCCCTCTTCCCCCTCCTCCCCCTCCCCCACGCCAGGCGACGACGGGGAGGTGTGCGTGTGGAACGCCAGCACCCGGGGTCAGTGGTTCCAAGCCGCCAGCCTCCGCGGCCACTCCTTCGCAGTCAACGCCTTAGCCTTCAGTCCCTGCGGCCTGGTGCTGGCCACCGGCGGCAACGAGGACGGCGTACGGCTGTGGGACATGGGCGCCATACTGCACCGCAGCGAGGCGATGAGGGCGGATCAGGGTTACGGAATCGGTGGCGGCGCCACAGCGGCCGCGGGGCCTGGCGCCGCCGCGGCTGGCGCGGCGGCGGAGCGGACGGCGGCGCAGCACCAGGTTACTGTTATTCGCGGTGATGAGGCGGCTAGCAGTGGGCGGCACCCGGCACCGGGTAGGTCGAGGTGGAGCGGTTTTGCAGGGGCGGTGGAGTGGGTGTGGAGGGGGTTTATGGGATGTAAAGGGCTAAAGCTGACGACCCATGTCGTCGTTTCTGGGTGCGAGTGCGGGTGCGGGTGCAAGACCTGGGATGGGATTGGGTCCACGACCCACTTTTCTCTGGCAACCTTTCCTGCCCCCATCCTCCTCCCCTGCCAGGTGTCATATCCTGCCTCACCCACAACCCCAGTGGGACACAGCTCGCTGCTGGCCTGGCTGACGGCGGTGTGGTGGTCTGGGACGCCGTTTCACCACGGCGCTGGGTTCGGCTTGTGGGCGACCACGGGCGACCCGTCGGTCGCGTGATTTACTCTTCCGACGGCAACCTCCTCGCCTCCGCCTCCGACGACGGCTGCATCTGCATCTGGAACACCTCCGATATTGACGTCACGGGGACACACTTGCTGGTGGCTATCCAAGCAGACGCGGCGCTGGGCGGCAGGCTGTCGCACGACGGCTTTGGCGCCGGTGGCGGCGCCGCACCGAGCCGCGCAACGACGGCCTGGTTGGCACCAGCAGCCGCGGCCGCGGCTGCCGCCGGCGCTTCGCGCCGTCACGGCCCTGGCGCTGGCGGCTGGGTAACTCTGTCCTGCAGCGTCGCCTTTGCCCCCCGCGGCAGTCACCTGGCCTCCGCTCACGACGACGGCACCGTGTTGCTGTGGGCGCTGCCGTCGGGAGCGCTGGCGGCACGGTTGCAGGGCCACGCGCGGTTGGCGTACGGCTTGCAGTACAGCCAGGACGGCAGGCTGCTGGCGACGTGGTCGGATGACGGGACGCTGTGCTTGTGGAGCCCGGAGGCGGCTCTTCGCGCCGTCGTGGAGGATCAGCTGCCTCAGCCGGTCAGTGGGTGGTGGGTGGGAGTGGATGAAACCATAGGCCATCGTTATGTCCTGTGTGGGTCCGTATGTACTTTGCGGGAGTTGATGGGATTTCTGAGCCGCGGGCGGAGATGACTGAGCAACTGATGAGTACCTTTATCAAAGCAAGGAGTGTGGAAGCAGGTGTGCAGGTGTGTGTGAGTGCTGCGGGTGGGTGCAGTGGTGTTGGGTATGGATGGTGAGTTGATTACCGTTCTGGAAAGGTGTGCTGGAGAGAAAGGAGTCGGTCTGACTGTCTGTTGGTTGGTTGGTTGGTTGGTTAGTTGGTGTACGGTATATGTACGTGGGGGAGCTGCTGCAGCCGGTGTGGGGTGGGATGGGGCCGTTGGGAAGGAGGGAAGGGAAGGCTCCCGGAAAGTATATATAAAAATAATATTTTCTCCCCCTTGTCTTTCTCTTCCCCTCCCCCTCCTCCTCCCCCTCACCGTCACCACCAACAGATAGCCACCCTGCAGCACCGCGACCACGTGTACGACGTCGACTTTGCGCCCAACAACGCGCCCTCACTGGCGTCCATTAGCCGGGACGGCAGCCTTCGCACCTGGGACATCCGTACAGCGTCATGTACGGCTTCCGCATCCCACGGCCACGGCACCGATTCCAAAGATTCCGTGGAGGGCGTGCGTTACAGTCCCACGGGTCTGTTGCTGGCGACGTGGTCCTCTTTGGAATCCTTGGTACGGCTGTGGCACGCCGCCAGCTGCACTTTGCTGCGGGAGATCAGCGGGTTGCAGCTGATGGCGTGGGCCGGTCTGGGCCCGGGACCCTGGGCGGCGGTGCTCAGGACGGACTATGCGCCGTTTGTGGTGCGGCTGCCAGAGCGGGCGTTGATGATGGTGCGTTGGGTTGGGTGGCGAGGGGTTGGGTGGGATTAATCCATTGGGTTCCTGCTGGGTTGAGGAAAGGGGATAGACGAACGGGAAGGACGTGAAGTGGGCGGGCAGTGGGAGAGGGGTCACCCAAGGCCGGTGGGAAGGGGGGAAAGGAGGTGTCGTGTGCCTGCCTGTGGGGCTGCGCACACCCGGCTGTTTGCAAACCCGTCCTGTTGGGTTCAGGGTGGGTTCTGTTGGGTGGCTTTAACGGGTCCGCATTTCCACCTTGCTCTCACTGCGTGCACTGCGTGTAAACGGCTCCCGTGCATATTCTTGTCCCTGGTGCTACTTCTGGTGCTACTGCTGGTGCTACTGTCGTCCCTATTACCCACGACACGGTTTTTCCCCGCTGCATCGCGGATAAAGCGTCATTAATCCAGCAACCAACCAACCAATAACCAACCAGCCATCTAACCGACTTTATATTTTGCCGATTGGGGTCGCACTGGGTCGCACACCACAGGAGGCAGCTGCCATAGACGCGGGTGTCGCTCCGGACAGCAGTCCCGAGTACTTGGCGGCGGCGGAGGACGAGACGGCGGAGGGACTGACGACGGCAGCAGTCGGCCTGTCGCCCCTGAGCCCGGTATGTACGTCGGGTCCCCTCGGGCCTCTGGTCGGGGCCCATGTTGGGGTCCTACGTGCGCTTTGGTGGGATTTTTAACGAACTGAACACCCCACGCGAGAAGGGATGCAGCGTGTGTCTGCGTGTTTGCGTGGAGGGTGGGCGGGTGCTAGACCCACAGTGCATCCAGTGCCGTGCCGTGCCGTGCCGTGTTGACGGTGCAGTACAGAATGTGGTTGTTGGGTGATGTGTCACTCGGGACGGTGGTCAGCGGGCAGTCAGTTTTCCATTTGAGGTCCGCCGCTCGCTTTCGCAATCAGATTTCGCATAAATTGATGTTCTCTAAATGTTATTACTTATGAACTTCAGATGGCAGGGCGAGGGGAATCGGACGAGATTGATGGAGTGGTGATGGAGAGTCACACATTGAGTTCAGGGATGGCGTCAAGAGCGTATCTCCCGCTGAACCGCGTAACGTACATACATACAGGCGTATGCATGTAAGCACACATGTATGTTGTCTTCAAATTGATGGCATCCGTTGCACCCTCTGTGAGCGATCGTCTCGCCCCCACGCGCTCTCCCGCCCTCATGCCCCCCCCCGTCCGCACACCCGTCAGCCCCCCGCATCCCAACCTCCAACCCACCCACAACTTCGCCCCTCCTTCCCCTCCCTTTCCCCCTCCTTCCCCTCCCTTTCCTCCTCGCGACCGCTGTTCGCCGGTTGTCGACCCCCCTGATGGTCGTCGTGGCTGCTACACACACCAACGCACCGCACCGCAATGCAATGGCTGGCTGTGGCAACAGACCGGCCCCGCGGCGCAGCGGCGTCTGGAGCAGCTGCAGGTCTGTCGGCAACTGAGCTTCCGACCCGCGGAGCAGTCGCTGACCCCGGTGGTGGCGGCCCATCAGGCGGCGCCGCTACGACCGTGTGTACGAATATTCAGCGGCACCCGCTCCGTACCTCACGTGACGCTGCGCGGCCGCTCTCTCGTGTTGGCGGATAACAGCTCCACGGCCTTTTACAGCGTCACGCACGACACGCAGCCGGGCCCGCAGCAACAGCCACACCAGCAGTTCCAACAGGAGCGGCCACAGCAGCATGAGGTGGGAGGTGGTGACGGTGGTGGTGGATGTAATGGTGGTGCGCGGTCCCCTTCACCTACGAAGCCCGGGCCTTTCCTGGCACGACACGCGTGAGCATGTGCGGGTGCGTGTGAGCAGCTCTTAAAAGGGGGGAAGAGGTGGGGAGATAGAGGCAGGAGTAGACGCAAGCAGGAAGGGCGGTAAAGGGCGTCCAGAAAAGTAGCTTTATCAGAGTTTTATTGGTGGTGGTGATGGTGGTCGTAGAGAGTCGCTGCGGTGGTAATGGTGGTGATGGTGGCGAAAGTGAATGAGCAACATGCATCTGCAAACCGACCTGTGGCGTGGTAACGATCTGGTCAAAAAGCTCGACCGGTTTAGGGAAAGATGATGGCGACAGGAGTGACAGGCTTGGAGGGGCAGCACAGCGGAAGACTCGACGGCAGGTGGTGGTAGAGGTGGACAGAAAGGTAAGGGGAAAGGGACACACTTGTGACACTTCTTGGACTTTTGACACTTCACAAAAACTTAATTGCGTGACGTGCCCTCCAGTGGCAACTCCTCGTCTTCTGCTGCTGCCGCTGCTGGCATGTTCCTGGGGCTTTCCTCTCGCACAGCGAGGCCGTCGGGCCACAGGCCAAGGCTTCTGCAGGAAAGCCCCCGACTTTGACGACTTTGCATTCGGCGCCAGGTGCATTGGGGCATCTTAGTCAGCAGTAGCTACGGGGGCAAAATAGCAGCAGCGGCATCGCGGGTGGTAGCAGTAGCGCTAGAAGCAGTATCAGCAGCTCTTCCACGTTCCGTCCTTGGCGTCGGTCCGTTGCCGCTCCGTAGCGCGGGCTACCGGGTAAGGTAATCACCCCGAAGGGGGGGAGGTCGTACCGTGCATCAGGGGGTCGGCGGCGGATTGTGGCGGAATGGCAGGGGGGTAATTTGGTGTGGCACGGCGAGGTTGGCCTTTTAGACTTTTCTGATCGGAAGGCGGCGGATTGCCGCGCAACTCGAAAAGCGGGTGTGGGGGTGCGTGAGTCATTGTTTTGTGTTTTTTATGTTTTTCGTAAAGCTCCTGGCTTCTAGCGTCCATGATGTACGACGCGAAAACAGATTGGGGCTTTGCATTGTGTAGCAGCGAACTGCGCCGGCCAGCAAACGGCGGAGCAAACGAGCGCGCAGTGGTGGCGTCGAGATTCAGTGTTTTGGTCCGGGACATTATCGTGATGTATCTAAGGCGTGCGAACCCATTGCAGAACTTTTTTTGGGTGGCATTGTCGTGTCGGTGTGTCCTAATGCGGCTTCACTTTTTGGCATGTGTGTGATTACAAAGCAAGATGGGCGTCATGTATGAACTAGGCTTCATGCAGGGACTGCGTTGGTTTGCGGCGTTGGGGCACCATGGAAGGGCCGTTGTGCGGTAAGACATAATGCCCTTTGGGGGGTTGGTGGTGGCTTCTCGTACGCTGGGGGTTGTCGTACGCTGCTTCCCGGTGTGTGTGGTGCCCAGCCGGTACCTGTACTCGGCGGTCGAGCGCCCGGGACCCCTAATGCGCGCGTCGCCATTGCGAAGTGGGAATCCTTTGTGGCATTGCAGCTCTCGCATTGTTGCGCCAACCATTCATCACAACAGATCGCCGTACGAGTAGCACGAAGTCCTCATGGAAAATCTTTCGCAGACCCCCTTTTCGACACGTCGTCACGAACCCATGTTTTGTCGCGTGGTGTGCTATTCTCTTTAGCCTAGTGGTTTTGGTGGGGAGAGCGATTAGAAGCGCACTGAAGGTGCCATTGTCCGCCGATGGAATGTCCCTTTCCTGTTTTTACGATGTTCTGACGCATGTTCTTGACTTCTGCTTGGGTTTAATTTTTAGGCCGTAGCTGGCAGCCTTTGATCGCATAGTAACTTTGTGTATATATCCGCCGGCGTGCTCTGGGAGGACCAGCCTTGTGCCCGGCTTTATACATACCTGTCCATAACGGTTCGAAGTTCTCCATCCCAACCATGCGGCCAACTTCCTGCCAAGCTCTGTTGTAAATAATTCAGTCCACCTCCTCCTGGTTGTTCATGCGTTAGTGAAATCATTATTGGTGTCGGCTGCGCGTTATCTTTTCGCGTCTTTTGTTCCGTGTTTCTGCGTATGCAAGCGTGAGAGGAGCCGCTTAGCTGCGGATACACATCTTCCTCCCATCAGATGGCGTTGGATCTTTAGAAGGTGGTTACGCGCCGACATCTTCAACGGCTTTCCGTCTAGCGAAGCCAAAACCATAACACATGTGGCCGGTGAAACGTGTCCGGGTTAAAGCAAAGACGGTGACCGCGTTGAAGCACGAAGCGGCCGCATGAAGTGGCGGCGACCGCACCACCCAATCCTGCGGTGTGAAGGACGCCTGGGACAGGTAATGCGTGTCGCGAAAAAGAGCGGTCCGGAGTGCGCACTTCAGGCCGCCACACCTTGGGAGTCGCATATGAGCCCATATGAGTTCACAGGCGCCGCTCAACGTGAAACTGTCACAGCAGCTCCGTGCTGTGCCAGGACGCGATGCGATTGTACATGCCAAATCACGTCGCGAAAACCAGCCACTGAAGGAAGGGTGCAAATGCATTTCCTCGAACGCAAGGACACAGACACATGATGCCCTCCTGCGGCGGTGGGGTTCACCCAATTATATCCTAGGGATGAAAAAAGATGAAAGGCCTCCCATGAAGATGGAAAGTAAAATTCCCAGGCAAGCACCCTGCGACATGGCGCGGCCGTCGTCCACAGATTATCCCATTGCCACGGCCGACATGCCGCGGACGTATCCACTAATCCATCCTCGCTGCAAATTAATGCGCCCCTGCATGAACTGCCTGCAGCGATGATCTTAAACAGTCGTGAAACCGATTGAACCCCTTACAGCACTAGAACATCGTCATCATCATCGTCATCCACTGAAAGGTCCACAGTCGTTTGCCGACGTGGCCGCTGTCCTGGCGGCGCCGCTCCGGCTGCCTTCTTCCCATCTGCCGTCGCCGCCGTCTGGACAAGTGTCCGCGCTACTGTTGCTGCCAGAGGTGCGCTCTCCAAGGGTGCCGCCGTGGCACCGCTGCCCGCGCCTCTCGCCCGCGCCAGTCGCCGCAGCTGCGAACCGCCGATGCCGCCGCCGGACTTCGGTCCTGCTACTGCTGCTGTTGATCCACCTGTCGCCTCGCGGGTGGCACCTCTGTCACGAGCCTCAGGCGCAGCTGCCGTACCCCGAGCCGACGCGCCGACCTCAGCAGCGGCTTCACTCCCACAAGCGCCCGAGGCCGAGGGTGTCGCTGCTGCTGCTGCTGCTGCACTCCCGAGCACACGCCCAACGCCGGCAGTGGCGGGCGGTGCCTCTGTGGGGATGAGCTTTACCAACAGCCCGAAATGATCGCTCGGGAGCACCTGGGCGGAGAGGCACACGGTGTAGCGCGTTGGCGGGTTGTGGCCTACCGGCGCCCAGAAGAGGGACTCGGGAAAGCAAGTAATGTTAAAGATGTTTCGTTGAAGGGAGATTAAGTAAACGCCAGCTTCTGATCATCTCCTTCGACAGAAGTAATTCAATGCGCTAACCTGCACGCGCCGCGCTGGCCGGCTGGCAGTAGCGCAGAGACAGCCAATGAATGACTTGCGCCGTACAAACACACAGCACAACCCCAAGCCCTGCCCCGGGCGACCATCGCTCTCGCGGCCTACTTCCGTAGCTCATACACTGCTTTTGTTTATTTCATCGCCTTAAATATATATTCCAAAACCCAACTCATAGAACGGGACATGCGAGAAATGCGAAGAGGACAGAGTCCTTCATACCGGCAGGCGCTTGCCCTTGTACTCGTACGTCACGCCAGGGAGAGCCTGCGTGCCGACCATCTTAATGGCGCCCAGCTGCCAGCCGCCGCCTGCAGCGCCTCCCGTGCTCCCCCGGGGGCCCAGCGAGGTGCTCGGCCCCGTACCTGTCGCCGACGCCGACAGCCGGCACAGCACACGATCCAGCCGGGAGCCCTTGAAGCGGCTGCAATGTGGGTTGCCGGGGGGGTGTCCACGTGTCACGCGCACACACCCGACGTGACATCCCACGCCAGGATGCGTGGTGGGGCGCGTGTGTCATTGCGGACCAAGAGTCTATTAGCATATGGGGTGGGGAGCCGGTCTACCCGGGGGTAAACCGAAGAATTCAGGAAAGCTAAGTGCGAACAGCGCATATAACGATTTATTAGCTTGGTTGAAAAAATTCGTCCGGGAGCGGAAGTTGGAACAGAAGCATAGCTGGTGGTATTAAACCCTCAAGCACCCTCTAGCGATTAAGAGAGAACGGGTGGATGGAAGTAGGAAGAAGGTGAAAGAAGACACGGGCGTCCTGGCGCACCATTGATTGCCACCGAGTGATTGCGACCACGACAATCTCTCGGAACAGCGGATCCGGGAGCAAGGAGATAAAGCTCCTGTGCACGCCTTCCGTTCCGTCCGTACCTCGTCAGCATGGGGTTGGATACCGGGTCCCAGGTGTTGCCATCCCGGTTGGCCATGAGAGTCTGCCAGGCGTCACACCAACGCGGTGGCGTCTGCACGGGACCGTCCCGCGTGTCAGACCAGTTCAGATCGCCTGCAGCAGTGAGTCACAAGACAGAGGGTTTTATCGTCCGAGGGAAAATCAACGCTTTGACGACGGCGGGAAAAATCATTCGCCGCTCGCGTCCGAATGGGTTCCATCCATGCCCCTGACCTCCTTCCTCCTGAGCTTACCCCACCCATCGACCTGGGTGCCACCTCACCTGCCAGCAACACGTCACCCCGGGCCCCCGCCGCCGCCTCCAACTCCCTGACAGCCACCTCCAGCTGCTCCTGCCGCTGGCTCACCATCTGCTGCGGCCCCGGTCCCACGGGGCTCTCTAAGTGGGTGGTGCCCACCACCAGCGGCCGCCCGCCCACACTGACTCGTGTGAACAAAATGCTGCGACCTGCGCGTTCACACACACACACACACACACACACACACACACCGGGGTGGGGGAATCGAGCGCAAGAAGCAAAGGGCCGAATGTACCAAGAGCAAGGAAAGCACAGCAGAGGTCCGTTTGCGTTGGTGGATGCCGCTATGGCGGCAGAGCAAGCAAGATGAGGAACGAAGCCGCTATGAAGTCCGCGCGCCTGCAAGGCACCTGTGCGGCGGTGCTCCCCGCATGCAAGCAGCGTGCATGGGCTGAAAGGTAATCCAAGCAGCTAATGCTTAAAGAGCACATCGAACGTGCGAACGAGGTAGAAAACTTCAGAAGCATTGGAAAGCTAGGAGGTGATAACGCATAAGTAGCCCCCAAAGGAGTCCCCGGTCTAACGTAAACGTCAGTGCAACCAACGCAATTACACACAAACACACACCCAACAGTTGGGTCCCTGACCCATCGCTCATCGTCTCAATCGTTCACAGGTGCATCGTCCCTCTTCCCTCACCTCCACCCACCCACCCATGCACGAGTTGGCGAACTCCTTTTCAAGCCAGGGCTGCATGGCCGGGAGCGTCACCGTATCACGGCGCGCCAGTAGCAACGTGAAATACGACTGCGCGTGCGGCAGCGACAGATGCAAGGGCAAATGCTGTAGGTGGACACGGCACATCCTGTGAGCGAGGCGCTAGGAAGACCAACAGTGCCTCCGTTCATCCATATCCCCCCCCATACTCCCAAAGCAAGAAAGTGGATAACGGAGTAGGGATAAAGGAAGCATACCCCATATCCTGCCAGACAAACAGACAGACAGGCACATACGTATAGTGGGATTTGCGTCTCGTCAAGCATACGTAAGCAGCGACAGCCTCTCCTCCTCCCTTCTTCGCGACAAACGCATTTTTACGACGAGCAGCATAAACTGACTTGTATGCACCCGTCCAAGAGCTCCGGTCGCAAACCCAAACTACCTTGCCCTCCGGTGCGGGTGAGCAGTGATACAGCCGAAACCAGCTGCATTGGCGAAAGATGAGCAACATGTTTTGCGTTACCTCCTGCGCGGGCGGGGGAAAGTTTAACGTATCGGGACCTTGAAAGCCACACCGTTAAGGTAACGAAGTCGACGCCATAACGAGCGCCACTAACGATCAGGGAAGTGCGGCGGGAGGGCAAGGGCTAGGGCAAGAGCAGGGAACGAAAGGGTAGATTCGGGGCAGGTAGACAGGCAGGGGGGAGAAAAGAAACCCTTAAAGCCTGCGTACACAGGGCCACCAGGTACAACATACCTGAAACAGCAATAGATCCGGGTGGCCCTCCCGCTCGATGAGATCGCCAATAGCACGCATGCGCTGAAGTAGCGCCACGTCCTCATTGAACCTGCCGTCGTCAGCAACACAGAATTCCTCACCAATGTTACCAAGACAGTGTGCAGGCAAGCAGCATGGGCAGCATCATACAGAGCGTAACGGGCGTCATATGATTCGCAGACCATAAAATGCCTGTCGTACATTGATAATGGTTCATAGGTTAACCTCTATTCCATAGAGCATCACTCAACAGCATACGAGCGGCAGGAGATATTTGTGCCTTGCATCCAATCCGCATTCCACGTCTACGCAAAGCATTTGCGGCAGGGCCATCAGGAACCGCAGCAGCGGCTGTGGCTTTGCGACTTGGGCTGCAGTGTGCTTCGCGGGCAGGTATGTCCTACAGCGCACACTTGCGCCGTAGACGAGGCAGGGTGGACGCGCATATCCTAGGGCCATAGGGATACGCCACCTATATCCTGACCCAAATCAGAGCCGAGTCCTCCCAACCTACAAGTCTGCGCAAGCAGCTCTGGATCCGAACCTTCGTCATTGCGACTCGCCATGGTCGCAGCCGCAACCCGATGGATCCCAAGTCGTGACCCTCAAGACCTAGGTTTCAGACACGATCCTACCCACGCACACGTCAGCCGCAGGTGGTTTACGACATCAGCTCCCCTGTATTTTGGAGCATAACAAGACCTCACATCGGAGATAAGAGTACCGCCATGCGGCAGGAGGACACCGTTACGCGTCACTAACAGAGAAAGCGTAGAGCGCTGTGGGCCGTTCTCGTGGAATACCTATATGTTGAGTCGCGTGGTAGGGAGTTGGGGGATACGCAGCCGCCACCGGTGAAGACGTGGCAGCACCTTTGCTGGCTATAGGGTTATGCGCTTGCAATTGCCCACAAGGAATCTGCGTGGCGGACGCACCAAAGGTTGTACGTCAAGACACTCAGGCTCCGTGCCGAGGCGGAACTGGCAGGCTGGCTGCTAGCGCGTTGCTGGGAAGTTGACGCGCCGGCTGCTCCAGGATTCCGCGGTTGGCTGGGCTGGCCAGAACTTCCGTGCTTGGCAGCAGGCCCAGCCTTGGCCGTTTCAGACTTGGACGGGCTTCGCAGTGCCGCTTTCCGATCTTCACTCATGCGGGAGATCCTTTCCGCGTGTAGTTGGGCCAGTAGATTGTTGGTTGTCTGGGCTGTGGCTTCTTTCGGGGTTGCTGTTGGTACGGGCGCTGGTATGAGCGCAGCAGGCTGCAAAGAGTGCGGCTTCGGTAGTGCAGCAGTGGGTGGAGCCGGACTGAGCCGAGCTGAGCCAGACAGAGCGTGCATCTCAGAGTTGGCTGCGGCAAGCTCGGAGAGTTTAGTGGCGTCGACAACTGCAGTCCGGAGCCGCTTCCGGGCTGGTGCCTCAGCAACGCGAAGCCTCTCGTCAAAGCCTTCTGCAAGCGCCACGATCCTCTTTTTGCTTGTTTCCTCCTTTGTTACGTATGGCGAAGTATCATTCGCATCCTCCGTCAGATCGATGTGTTCAGTCATGCCCTTCAAAACTACGCAGCACAGCGTATCGTTACTTTAGCTGTGGCTCGTTTTCCTAGAAACCAGAATCAATACGGGGCAAAAGCAAAATCCCCGGATAAAGTCAAAACCAGGCATTACAGGAATCGATTTCAATCTAAAGTGCGACTTACAAACAAGATAGCTGAGAACTTTATGTTGCATAGATATGTTCAAATCTAATATATCCAAGGGGTCCGCTTTGATACGGCGCCTGGCAACTAGGGCCATAATTCATCCAGAACCATGATTGCAAATCGCCTGCCACAAACACAGATTGTCGATATAACATGCAGATGAACTCCCATCGTATTCGGACTTGTAGATTGTGTGAAGTTGCGTTCTCGACCCCTGGGACATTCGCCGTCTACATTGTGTGTACTGGCAGCCGTGTGAATTGCAAGCGTGTTGCAGTCGTGACCTACATGCACTTGCTACTAAGCATCTTGCTGAAGTGAGGCACTTAGCCTCCACTGAACGGCTGGTATGTTGCATGATAAACATAATGCGCCCGCCCTGGAAAGGAGGCTTTTAACTTAAATGTGCCAAGGGTGCATACCTGTTGGGTCATATAGTTTGGCCAGACTAGGCTGCCGATTTGCAAATACATCACAGCATGGAGAGGACAGCTGCGCAGCGTTGCAACCCTCGCCCTCCCGCCCAAAGAGGTGCAAGAAGGGTTTCCAACACGCATGTCATCCTGATATGAAGCGATAGGACATACAGCAGAATTAACCTTGGTTGCGCCGAAAGTTTCCATTTGGGGCCGTCAAGCGCCCGTTAGCACGTCCGACACAGAAGTAGCCAAATCCCCATTGTGCCTTTGATTCGCCTTAAGCCCGCATTTTCCATGCGGGCCCGATACCGCACAGACAATGTAATAGACATCATATTGCATATTTCTTGTAACGCATTCCTTGCTTTCAACTACTTTTAGGAAAGAACATGTTCTTGTTTATTTGAAAAGAGAGACGACATACCGCGCGGCCCTAAGGACACACCTTAGGTCTTACCCGCCGCTCGCAGCTCTTAACGTGTCAGCGTACGATACTTGCCATGTCCAAATGAAACCCCACCACGGTACGTGCAAAGCCCGGCCCCGCAAAGCAAAGATGAAGATGAACCACCCCCGGTACGACGACCAACGTGACCACACGCGATTGCATCACACACGCCCACGAATCCTGCGCCATCACACGCCCCACACAGCAAAGATAGAACCCCAAAGCCTCCCGACACAGAACACAATGAAAATCACTCGAAAACACACACGCAGTACATCCCTCGTTACGCTCAGCCTGCTCGTCCGACGTTCGTTTAAAATTGGGCAGCGGCAGACATGAACCGACCCATATCAAGCAAGTCCGTTCATTCCGTAAATGTAATGAAACCACGCGGCCCCAGCATGGGCGCTGGACAAAAATTCACAATCAGCAAAGAGCAGTCGCGCCAGGATTAAAAGAAACCCTAAATAGAAAGCACCCCAAACATAACCCCACGGCGCCGGCGCCATTAACCGTGTGCCAAAAACCAAGGGAACACGCATCATGATTTGCAACCCCCCGACCTTCATCCAGCCCACTTCACATCAGCCGACCTCCCTGCTGCATCATCATGTGGCAGTCGCTAATCCCCATCCCAAGACTATACTACACAACCTCAGCGCCGCATTCCTCATCCCGCAAACAACATGCGTGTATGGAGCATGTCGCTGCCGGGCTGTGCATTGTTTTGGGGGGGCACACACTGTAAGCGAATCTCAGCTAAAACCAACAATCCCGCACATGCTGCACAGCGCCTGCGGTGCGCATGCATGGCGACAACACTAACTGCATGCCGGCACCCACTACCCACATGTCACGCCTGTACAAACTCCCGGTGCAGCACGAATCCTGAGCGCTTGATTCTGGATCCTTGAAAAACAACATATATTAGAATCAGCAGCCCCCTACGCCCAAAATGACATCTGACCCAATACCCACCGCCGTGTGCATGCAGCAGCCTGGAAGTCATGTGCTTGCAAACCTAACCTACCACCTTCCCCGGAGCCCATGCTAAAGGAACTAAACTGTCCTAGCCTTAGCAGTGCGCCAGCCAACACAGCACATACCGCCGCATGGGAAGGAACCCGTGGCGCCGGCCCTTGCCCCTGGCCGCTAGATGGCATCGCAGCAATAACACCATCCGCTATCCAGGCCTTTCACCTGGGCTCCTCCAACGACGTCGCGCGCGTGTGGGCACACGCACAGACACCAGAGCCCATATCGGCCACCCTGGCATCCTCAACGCCGGCGGGGCAAGGGTTCCAAGCCCCCTACACGCCGGCGGGAGAGGAACCCTACGCCCCGTTCCACACGCGTCGCGTTGCTGTGTGCGCGTCGCCTAGTCAGCAGCTTGACGGACCCTGCCGCGGGCAAACTGCGCCGCTCCCATGCGTTGCGTCGGCACACCAGCAGCTGCCAACCTCTGCGCCCAAAACTTCTCAAGTTCGGTTGGTGACAAGGACCTTGGTGGCTGCAGCCGCCACCGAGGACCAGGGCTCGTCCGGAGTCACCATGATCCAGTCGCCCTCCTCATCCTGCACGGAATCATTAAGCGGCCGTCAGAAGGATTATGAGACGTGCATATCCCGTATTGGATTACAACACGGCCAGGGAGCCTAGCATAGTGGCGCGCGGCGGCCTAGGAGCAACGCCAAGTATGCATTACATCACATGAGTTACTCATAGAAGCTGTGGGCTCAGGAGCTGGAGAACCGTGAGCCAGCCACGAGGCGGGTAAGGGACCCCGGCGTCCGCGAGGAGACTGTGGCAACTCTCAGGACCTCAGCTAGAGGACTGTTGCCGCCCAACGCGCACAAGCAGCGGATGCTAATAAGTTGTTTTGGACGAAGATCACGCGCGATGAGGACTCCTTGGCTCACCAGGTAAATGATCTTCGAGTCCATTTCATCTGGCAAACTCCCGTCGTGCAGCGCCGCGAGCTGAGTCCACAGCTCCTTGAACGAGCGAATCTTGCCAAGATCTAGAAGCTGAGACGCCGCCGCTGCCATCGCCGCCGCGGCACCACTGCCACCGCGCGGATACAGCGCCGCGGCAGCAGCCGGCCCCCCATACACACGGCCGTTCCCCAGCCTCGCCGCGAAGCCGTGGCCAACAGGTAGAGGACCAACGGGTACAAGACCAGAAATAGGCGCCGCGCCTCCGGTGACCCGGCACGGAGGGTCAAACTCGAAGTAGCACTCAACAACACGCGACGTGCGCGTGTCAGAGTCGGTCTTTGGCTCGGTTGTTGTCGTGGCGGCGGCGCCTGCTCCGCCGCCCCCGGTCCCGCCGCATGCAGCGTCCACCACATGTCCCCCATTCCGAGGACCACATGCGCCCTTGTCCCCTGCGCCGTCCTTGGAGCCCCGGCTGCCTGCCACAGCCGGGCCCTTGCAGCTGCCCGCGGCCGGCATGTCGTTATCGCCGAGACGCCCTAGCCGGCCTCCCGGCGGGGACGGCCCTGCGGGCGAAGGCACTTGCCCAAGCCCCGTCGCGCAAGTCGGTGGCCCCGCGCCGTCGACTGGGCCCTGAGCCCCGTCGGCCTTCCCAGCCGGAGTTCCACTGGAGGTGCGATGAGTGGGTTTCAAGGACGGAGGCGGAGGTAAAGCTGCCCCCGTACGAGCGTTCCCTCCAACCGCGGCCGCCATGGCTGTAACTTCCGCCGGCCCGGCACTCCTCCGATCTTGGCCATGCGGGTGGCTGGGACGGGGAAGGTGCGGGTCGGACCGTGGAAGCTTAGCAGGAGGGCCGTTGTGCCGCCTCGACAGCGGTGCATCCGCTGTGGGCCGTTTCGTCCCTCCGGGGCCCGCCACTGCAACACCAGGAGGTGCCTGCGTGCCGCCGGCGGTCTTAGCGCCCGCGGACGGCCCGGAGGCGCGCTGGGCCCCTGCAGGCCCAACACCCCCTACACCGCTGCTGTCCGTGACAGCTCCGCCCCCCGACACCCGCAAGCTGTTACAAACCGGGTTCTGCATGAGCGCGTCCGGGGGCTTTTCCGCAATCTGCCCTCCACTACGGGACTGCATGGCAGCGGGTGAATCTTCTGATCGCCCTCCCAGCTTGTCGCGGCCCTGCTGTGCGGCTTGATGCCGCTGTTGCTGCTGCTGCTTAGCCCCGCCTCCTACCGCCGTGCTGGCAGCTGCATCACCTCCGGGAACTGTAGACGCCGCCGCTTGCGGCCCACGAGAGGGATTCCTGGCGGGTGCCGACGGCTCCGTGCCACGTGATTGCGCCTCCGCAGATATCGCGGGTCGTGGCTGCGGTTCCCCGGGGGGCCGAGCACCTCCAGCAACGGCCGCGTTGGATTGGCCTTCCCCGCCGGCGGGAGTGGCGCCATTGCCAGCATATGCAGCGTGGCTTATTGGTCGCTCTGCGCTCCCTCCGTGCGATTGAGGGCCTTCCTGTTCACTAGATGACGTCGTCGCCCGCTTGGTGCGCTTTATGCGGTCCGCCAATGTTTCGCCGTACGGCCAAGCATTCTCCGTACTCCCGTGTGGGTCGCCCGTCAGGGAAGTACCGGCCTGGGGACGGGGGCCAATGGAAACAAGCCGTCATGAGAGGAGGACTGGGGGGTCGGTGGTCGATGTCGTTCATCTGGCGACCCTGGAAATACAGGGTATACCGTGCGTATGGTGGCATAGGCTTAAAATTCCCATACCAAAATACATAGCACTGATAATAAGAACGCTGGCAAAGAGAGATGCATCAAATGGCGCAGAAAACAAGTGAGACAGCACCGCCCTTTGCTGTGGATACAACAAGGTCAGTATCCGACGACCCTTGGCGCTGCTCGTTGCCAAACGACACAAGCCTACCTTGGGCTTGGATCCCTCTGATCGCGGCCGTTTCCGCTCTCCCACCTCTCCGCCGCTGTGGGCGGGCGCCGCCGCAGGCGTTGAACCTGCTGATGCCGGTGCCGGTGGCCTGTCCCCTCCACGACTCCCTACCGCAGACAGCCCTCCTCCCGTTCCCACTGCGGGCCCCGCCGCCAGGCTTCCCAGCCCCGTGACAGGCGGCGCGGCACCGTCCCCGCTTTCCCGCAACCTAGCACCTTCCTTAGCTCCATCTTTTAAATGTTTACCCCACGACGCCCGCTGCTGCAGTTGCTGTGTAGCCATTGCCGGCTGCTGCGGCTGCTGCTGCGCCGGCTGGCCTTGCCCCTGCGGCTGTGGTTGCGACGACTGCGACTGTGTTTTGCTAGCCGCTGCTGCTGCAGCGACCGCGGCGGCACCGGCGGAAGCTCCTCCGGCAGTGGTTTCCTTAGCAGTGCCTGGTGTTGCTGCGGCAGCAGAAACGGGGCTGAACTGCGGGACTGGTGTCCGGCTCCGACCGACGGATGCATGGTCCGTAGCCTCTGTCTGGTCTGATGTAGCCCCGGCAGCTGCAGCGGCAGCAGCTCCCAAAGCGCCTGGCTGCCCAGCGCTGCCGCGACCATCAAGAACACGGGAAGCCTGGAAATGGATGGGGCCCGTGCAATAGGGTGTCCAATAGGGCTCAAGCAGGCGACCACAGACTGAAAAGGCTCAGGACATGCCCTTCCACGCAGCGCCAAATAAATGACGATGACCCCGTATGCACTAGCATGGAAACCTAAACAGCACCTAGCGTTCAGTTTACTGATTCGGCTCGTCCGTGTGAGCTAATAACAAGGTGGGTGGGTGGGTGCATTGACACCCTTTCCTCTAAAATTAACGCACTGTTGATATGATGCGAGCCGCAGGCTTGCAACATCGACTCCACCGGTATCCTTGGCCCCCAATCCCAGTGCAATCCCCTGTACCTTTTTCAGCGGCCCTTTTCGTTCTACGCCTTGCGAATGCCCTCCTGCATCATGTGCCGTCGCTGCTGGCGGCCCCGTCCCAGCTGCCGCAATCTGCAGGCTTGTATGTGGTCCTGGCTGGAAGCCACTCGCCCGGCTGACGACGCCGGCCTTTGGCGTTTCCGACTTGGCGACCGGCAGGGAAGACAGAGGAGTAAACATGGACTCGAAATCATCACCACCTTTCAAAGCTGTTGCTGCAAGCGGCATCGATGGCATTCGTGCGGGCGGCAGCCGAACCCTGCCGGCGGTGCTGGTCAGGGACGGCCCCGATGAGGGACCTGTTCCGTGAGGCTGAACTGCGGATGGAACTGGAACGGATGGTGGAGCTGCAGAATGCGGGCCTTGCGCCGACTGTGCAGGGACTTGCGTCGACGACGGCGTCAAAATACAACAGGACATCGGAGCATTTGCCGCACTGTGTGACGTTCCCTGTGAAAAGCCTGATGTGACCGCAGCCGCAGTGGCTCCCACATGGACTGTCTCTGCCAAGCTAATGAAGGGTAGCGGTAAGGAAACAGCTGCAACGGGGGAAAGTGAGACCGGCACCGCAGGTAAGGAAGCAGAGGCATCCATCGATTTGCGTTTTGTCAAGCCAGCCGCCGGCTTCGTTGGCGATGGCGATGCACCGTTGCCGGTCACGGATCCCGCAGCGTTGGCACCATTTCCGAGCAGTAACCCGCCCACAAGGTCGACCGTCGCCACTGCTGGTTTTGCTCCAGAGACACCTCCTCCAGCTGCGGTTGCTCCCGCTGCCACCGCGTTCACCGCCGTTGTGTTGCTCACATCTGACGCTACGCCCGGCAACGCTGGTGGCGCCGTTGCGCATGCAAGGACTTCCGACAAACGACCCGTCTTATCTTCCTTCGGGTTACAAGACCAGGATGCCGCCAGGTCCTGCCGCAGGGAAATGTGGGCAATATTACTTTGGTTCTTTGCATCCATAAGTGCATTCTGGATTCAATTTAAAGAGCCTCAAGGTCAATGTGCATATGTAGGCGAATGGCATGGGCCTTGCGCTTCTTCCTGGCATGGGCACGGCAACCCCTGGCAACTAGCTATCCAGCTAGCCTCGTAGCCTTCATTTGCAATGGGGATTAATCACCTGGGCTCTAAGCTGGCTAGGGAGCGCAGGACCCACTTTATAACTCCAAAGTTTGTAACGGTGAAATCCTTCACGAATGCGTAATGATATACTTCTGGTAACAACACCCTGGTAAAGCAAAGCCCGTTCTTTTAATGTACCAGTAAAGCTCATGCCTTTAGTGAAGATATCACTCTCCAGTTACCTGCTCTTCCTTCACCCGGACGCGTTCCTCGCTTGGATGGAATTGACCCCCACTCAAAGGGGCCAGCGGCTCCGGAGCTCCCACTGACGCATTCTCGGGCCCCGCCTGAGGGAGGTAGGGTGGCTGCCCTCAACCATGACAAAGTGTAGGGTTTTTGAACGAACGGCCACAGTGGGCGAGCGGCAGTTGCAACACGGACCAATGTCCATGTGAGGCACTGTAGATCAAGTGTCACAAGACAGTGCAAAACACAGCGGCCATTACATAGCCGCAACCTGGCCCCCGAAGCCACCCACTTTGTAACAATTCATAGCCGTGACCTGGTACGCGACATGTTGGTACTGGTACGTAGCAATGTGGTAGGAGTCAACCGGCTATGCAGGTAAGCGCATGCTCTCGCATGCACACGCAGATATGCAAACCCAAATCGGTGGTGAAGACATTCGAAGCCTCCGTGCCGTTTCCGAATCCGCACCTTGGCCCCACTGCAAGGTGGCCGGGGCTGCAAGGTAGCTGGGGTAGCAGTATCCAGAAGGGGGGGACAAGTGCCACCCACTTGACCACCAGAGGTTTTGTGTGTCGCGCATGGCTCGGAGATCGGTGGCGGCTCAGAGCTGTTGTCAGTTGCAGACTGTTGCTCCTGGCAGTTGGACCGAACAACCTGCCCCGGGAGTGGAACCTGATCAACCGCAAGGCGCTCCTTCTCCCGCTCTTGTTGCTCCTTAGCATGGTCCTGAATCCATTTCCATTTCAGACCCTTGAAGCCAGGCCCAGGGCACTCCACCTTTGTCATAGCTGAACCAACTGCCCCGCCACTTGCCCCTGCAGCATGGCACAGTCACGTTTCTTCTCACTGCTTATTCTCTTGCCGACCATGGAGGCTAGGATGAGCATCTGCGAAAACCACATACCGATAGACAATCAAGGCGCGAAATACGAAAAGCAGGACATCTACACAAAAAAATCCACCATGGATAGCTCATACAAAACCAAGCCAGCATCCCGCAGGCAGACATAAGTTCTGTGCAAGACTTGAGCGCGCCTGAATTTGCTCCAGCCCATGCCACAAGGCCGACAACGCACTCTCCAAAAATCTCGACGCTCAATTAAATTTATCGTATACTTGCAGGTTGCAAACCATATATTAGAACCACACGCCTGAAGTCTGCAAAGGCCCCGCCAACTTGCCTGGCTTCAGGCCATGATGACGTCAACTGGAAAAGGGATAGGCACGCACCTACCGGCCTGTGTGTGACAGCCCTTAATTTACACATGCCGCAGGGCGGCTCCTCCTCCTCGCGGCCGTTGTAGAGTACCGCACGCGGTCCGCGGCGCAAGGTAGGTATTATGGCGTTCACGCCATTCACGCTTACAACATTATACAAAGAACTGCGAAGATAGCATAGCGCGGGAGAAAGGCCTTCAGGGAATTCCTAAGCTCAACGCAACACGGCGTTTTGGCCGCATCAGAAAATCTAGATAAAACCCTTACATTGGGCGTTAGGCACCTGTAGGCTTGGCCGAGTAAGAAAGCCTTCAGTACTGCCGTACTGTCGTTCTGTGTTTGCACCTGGGTGCAACCAATACCATTTTTCCTCGGCAATACGGTGGTTTGGCCTGGGAATGCATGCTTCTGAGCAAACTGTAGGATTGTGGAGGTCCTAGCCCTTCCACCCGGCGGCTTATCGCGCCAGTAATTTTTGCACAATAATATAAGCAAACGTCAGTAACCTTGTAACTGGAAAGAGTAGTCATTTATTTTCTTCTGATTGGTTGAAGGCGGGGCCCAGCCCTTCGTGACAACCGCGCTCGGCAGGCTCGCACAGTATGGGGAAGAAGAAGAAAAACAAAGAGCAAGAGATCGTCTTTTGCTATTACTGTGATCGTGTGTTCGACGACGAGGCTGCGCTGATTGTACACCAAAAGAACAAGCACTTTAAATGTCCCGAGTGAGGAGTAATTTCTGCATCTTTTGTTATTCTATGCACGAATTTGAGCCTTGCCACTAACGGGACGCATGTTCCTGCGTACAGGTGCAATCGAAAAATGAACACGGCGCAAGGCCTGGCGACGCATGCGTTTCAGGTCCACAAGCTGACGGTTACGGCGTAAGCTTGGCCGCGTCAGGCGATCAGTCGATATCGCTGTATTTCGCTGCCGATCAGCCTGACGAGAGTGTACCCTCCCGCTTTGCCCCGCCAGGGTACCTGCAGCGAAACCGGGGAGAGACTCTATGAGCATCGAAATTTTCGGAATGGCGGGTATGCCAGACGATGTCCGGCAGGCGAAGTTAGGTAAGTAGCCCGTGCTGCCATTCGGCCATATACACGCTCTCTAGCGTTCGCAGACTTATTAGACGGGTTTGGCGGGACCATCAACACCGGGCCTGCAGGAGCCCATTTGTGCTCGCATGAACACTTATCACTTATTAAAGGTCCGGGCCAGCAGTGACTACAAGGGCACCATACCGGACCCGGTTTGCGGTAACCTGTCCGGGAAATGTGCATTCAGGACAAGACATGAAGTTGTGAGCATACTGAGCATATTAAGTATCAGCGCAGTAAGCCCCGGGTCGGCTAATGCACGTTATCTCGGCCATTTTTTCACAGGTGACGGACCCGCGGCAAAGAAAGCACGAACCGATGACGATGACGATGTGACCCCGCCGCCTGCTCCAGCTCCTGCACCGCCGCCGCCACCAGCCCCGGCGGCAAGCGCGTTTCCTCAGCCCGCTGGTCCACCCCCGCCAGGCGCTCCACCCGGCGTTCCGCCTCCCATGGGTTACCCACCCGGGCCTTACGGACCCCCTCCGTGAGTCATCTTGGTTCGAACGGGTACCAGGAAGATGGATGGGACTGCCAGCTCCTGCTAATCTGCTGAAGCCCCATTGCCAGCTAGAAATGGCGAACGCGTCATATCAATGGTTTACTTGTGAAGCCCCATGGCTGTTGGATAATCGGGGCAAGCCAGGGTGGGATGGCTGTAGTCGTGCTATTGCCCCACAGCCACAAGGGCGAACACCAGCTAAGACTGTCGTGTGGACCACGTGTGGCCCACGTTGGTAAGAACACATACAAACAGAGGAGGCGGCCGCGTATGGGATGAGACACATAGCCTTGCGAACTACCCTCCGTTACCGACCATGGGCTCCGACCGAGTACTCTCTCTGTCCATGTCATATGCTAAGCCGGATTTAGAAAATACGAAGACGTGGCCTGACGCACATACTGCATACGTCTATGTTTTGACATTTGAGACGTTCCAGCATGGAGCTCTTGGTAAGCAAAACCTTGCGTTCCGTGTGTCACACAGGCCTTATGGTTACCCGCCCTATGGCGTGCCACCGCCGGGTTTTCCACCTCGGCAGGGGATGCCGCCGGCACCGTACGGAGCCCCGCCTCCGTACGGCGCGCCGCCACCAGGTTATCCACCGCGCCCTCCGCCGCCAGGTGGGTGTAAGCCTTGGGATACCATTGCCGCAGCTGGGGTCACTGCTCAAAAGAAATGTGCGCTTCTTACTGTGGGATGCATTTTGCGATTTGGAAGGGACCCGCCAAATTGTCGCTGCTATACGGATGCGTTTTGCCACTGATGTAGTAGTTTTGCGTTCTTGGCGCTGGGAGCGACAAGCACAACCACTCGCGGCGACAGAGCCGTGGACCGAGTAGGTCACGACGGTGTATGCGCACCAGCGACCTACCGCAAGTGGTGATGCAGTGCAGCCAAGGCACCCTTGTAGGCATTGCAGTTCCTGGCGATGCGCAGCCTTCGGGCGAGTAACTTCGGGTCTTGATACTTGCGGCCCATGATCCGGATGCATTTTCAGTTACGACTGTATTGCATGGTTGCCTTCCTGCCCATCTGCTTGGCCTGAGCATGCCCAAAAAACATTCTCGTGTGGCAAATGCAGGCATGCCGCCGCATCCGGGAATGCCACCGCCTCATCCTGGTATGCCTTCGCATTCGCCACATCCGGGAATGCCACCACCGCATCCAGCTGCTGGCGGAATGCCAGGGATGCCGCCGGGGGCACCGCGGCCACCAGGGCCTTATCCGCCGCCGTACATGCCCCCACCGGGCGCTCCAGGGATGCCTCCTCCGCCTGGGGTGCCGCCCCAAGGTGTCGCCCCACCGGGGATGCCGCCGCCGCTGTTCCCCATAAGCCAGCCGCCACCGGGGTTACCAGGGCAACCACCAGCTCTGTTCCCAGTAGGTGAGAGACAAATCAAGTGCGTTGTGATGAACCCCCATAAGAACACCATCAGAGCCGCTCAGAATGGTTCGGTCCAGTGCCCCCAACTGCTGCCCCATATGTTGTACAACGACTTGGCTTCTTATGGCCTGCTATCGCCACCTGTAGTGGCACGGTGCAGGTCTATAGTGATAGGGGTTCCTTTGTCCCTCAATCGTGTCACACTTATAGCCTCTTGTACGTGCTATTTGTCTGTCTTGCGCGAGCAGGTGCGCCCCCTCCTGGAGCGATGGCCGCAGCTGGCGGCCCTGGTGCCGCCAGTGCGGTGAGCGGTGCAGCAACCCCAGCCGCCGCGCCAGCGGCCGCAGCCGCGACCGCTGATGGGTCGGTGGTAGTCTGGACAGACGACGAGTTCTCGATTGAGGAACGCAGAGCGCAACTCCCCCGTTATGGGCTGGGGCCTCCTCCGCCCGCGCAGCTGAATGGGGTCGCTGCTTGACTGCGTAAAACATCCTCTGCGTAGCCATGGTACACGCGGCTGTTGGCAGCCTTTGACCATATGCATTTATTATAATGCATGTGGTGGCTGAGAGGGCCGCCGGACGCTGCTGCCGAGGTGGTGACATGGCGTGGTATAGTATGATGACTTCGGCACTTATAACTTGTGCGACTTGCCCGAGGGACTTGTCTTCTTCCACGCCTTGCCCGTCGCATGGTTGGGAGGAACACTGATTCATCCGGGCATCAAGGACCTTAACCTTCGGGACGCTGGGCTGGGAAAATCTGCATGAGTGTGGATTGCTCAAGGTAGCTCAAGACGATGCGTCGTGGTTGGCGAGCGGGTCATGAAGTGTCCAGAAGGGGAATTTCTGACCTTACAGAGGGTTATGTACAGCGGACGAAGGTGGTGGTGTATGCCTATCGCTTCACTGCATTATTGTGGCTACAGGCTGTGGCGACTACTGGTATTGCCGTGGCAGATGTGTCTGTGGGGAGTGATGTGCAGATTAATTTCGTATCTTTGGGGGGTACTAAGATCCTGAAGTTCACAGTGCGCAAATAGAGATCACTGAAGGGTTCAACCTCTTGTTACATATGAAAGTAATAACGTCATCACCATATCCCGGCAGCGAGCCTGGGGAAGTGCTTCTAAATGGGTCTAATTGGGTCGAACATACTGGATGGAGCTGTATGCATATGTGCCGCATAACACATGAATAATTAGATAGACCAGGATCAGCGGGGCAGGATTGCGCAGCCAGCTACTACAATTCCGCAGGTAGATAATTTTGCCCAAATATCCCCTTTGTCCTAAAGATTTTCGCCCACATACACAACATGCTGTTCCCTGGCATAGACATTTCCCAGATAGCAGTTCGGGCGAAGAGGGGCAGTGATGCCCTTAAAACTCTGGCGGCCACATGGTTGAAGACCTGGAAGAGCACTAGAGTTTTAGGGGCACCACTGCCCCGAACTGCTATCTGGGAAATGTCAATGCCAGGTAACAGCACGTTGTGCATGTGGGTGAAAATCTTTAGGACAAAGGGGATGTTTGGACAAAATTATCTACCTGCGGAATTGTAGTAGCTGGCTGCCAAAAAGGCCCCTCGAGATGCATACTCAGCATACTTCAGCGTCCATCTATTCATGCATCCCGTACTGCAAGACAGATGGACCGGCCGACCCTGTAAAACAACTGCCTCACCAGGCGCATACAATGCCGCATATTAATTCGAAACACTTCTTCCACCTATGCAACCCAGCTAGCACCAAGTTTGTTTGGACACGTTGATGGCTCCTAACCTCACGAATTGTGCATCCTAAAGCACCCTTAGGAAGACAACACCCTGAACGGAGTATGTCATGCCATTTACACTATGCAGCCGAGGCCCTGACCTGCAGTAGAACTGCCCTCCGAGCTTCGGCCTCACCTTACCAAACATTTCTGAACTTTTGACATCATCGCTGGACATGGGGTTGAAGGCGAACATTTTGCAAGCAAAGAGGCGGAACCGGTAACCGCATGCCTGGAACTCGTCCTGAGTGGGGGGGGGGGAAGTTCTTGTTCGTCGACCTTTCTGACCAGCTGCACAGAGGCTAAACACCACCACAGAGCTTCTGTGAGCAGCACCGTCACCGGATCCTGCTGTCCTGGATCGCCAGCTCTATAGCTACTGCCATGGGCTGCCGTATGTCACTTATGGGATTTACAAAAGACTTCAGCTCCACCAGCATCAATGCCTTGCAGCCATCCCTCAAAGCTTCCTCCAGATTGTCTTCAGCTAATGCCTTCACGCCACGAGGTGCACGGAGGACAACAAACTCGAAACAACCTGCGGCATCCCATCACGTGGGTAAAACGAAGCTTGTTAGCAGCTTGATGTGGACGCCAGGAGGTGAAACAAAAAAGATGCCAGCAGCCAGAGGACTTTCAAACCACCGTCTGACAGGAACAATAGGACACATGAGGTGTGGAAAATCACTGGTTCCGTTAAAACGCAGAAACCTGAATCAGCTCTCCAATCTCCCGGGGCACTGAGCTTCCTCTTTGAAATCAAGGAGTAGTAAGCAGCAGTCAGTGAAGCCCAATCGGCTTTTGCAAAAATGTGTGCACATGTGCACACGGTTGGGTAGCCGGACTATCATACAGCCGGCCATCACTCTAGTCACCAACCATATCCGTGACCTGTTGAAAACCCAGCACATAGGCCACAGTAATACCGGGGGCTTTAGAGGCTGCGAAACAGCGGGAAAATGTTGACATACACATGTGCAGGAAAGGGAGTCCAACCCCTAGAAACCAACACACTATCTTAGGAACGAGAGCCATTTAGCATGCACTGCACTTATGTTCTTTACGCGCATTTCTAAACAGTATCTAAGCCGTACCTGGAACCATGGAAGTCGATACCCGATCCACACCTGTGCTATGATCGTGAATTACAGGTGGACCCGGCATATTCCGAACACTAGGACTTGTGAGGCGATAGCATACGCGTTACGTATTGTTACAGGGTCGGCTTTGTCGCATCAGGTCCGCCTTGTAGTACACTAAAAGGTGTCAAATTCCCATGGCGCGGTATGTGAGTTTGGCCATCGTCTTAAGGGGAAGAAGAAGAAGAACAAGAAGGGGAAGTCGTATTATCACTCGCTTCGGAGACCTATCCAAAAATGCCTCCCTAAAAAACCGGGGTAATTCCGAACACTCGCATAGTGGTCCAAACCTGCTTGTACAGACCCGCGCCGACCTGCCATCATTATTATAAAACCTCACACCTATGGCAGAACGTCTTACCTGCGTTATTCGACCAATGGGAGCTGTATGATTTGGTCGGCCGACGTCATTATGCATATGCATCCCGCGACCACCGCCTGGTAAGTGCCAAATTGAGCGCCGCTGGTTTCTAGACTATGTGCATTAATGCTGTGGCTACTCTTCATGACCGTAGGTGCCTGCACGCTGCGCGACATAACCCCCCGAGGTCATCTGACATCCCGACACCGACCCGCAACGCGCCACGAGTCTATAGGGCGCCTGGCACGCTTGCCACGGAACACCAGGACTGGGATGGCCGGCTGGGACACACGCTCTCCACGGCCATGCCCCCGGCCGCGCCCCCGGCCTGTTCCGGAGGAGCGGGCTATGAAATTGGAGGGACCTTGCGCTTGCTTCTGCCCATGACAGCTCTCTGAATTTTTTAACTTATATAAATTAAAATGCTACGTCTCTTAAAGGTAGAAAAAGGGGCTTTGCGTTTGTTTCTAGTCGCCGTGGCGGCCTGTATGCGGTTCATGAAACTTAACGACTGACGAGCGAAGCCTAATAAATAGCGCGGATCATATGCCTCTCCGGATAGTTGTAATGTATATGAGTATGCTCTGATGGCTAAACGGTACTTCTTTCGCCAGCGGCATTCGCGCCTTATGAATCGGCGTCTGCATGCAAGATTTGAGCCCTGGAACCACAACCACCTGAAAACAAACGGTCTGCCGGCCTCGGAACACCTTAAGTATCATATACTTACGGGACTTGCTATACCTTCAGATTATAAAGGCGTTAGTCATGCGATAGTTATGCGTTAGAGGCGTTAGTTATGCGATCGAACTTGCCCTGTGGCCCCTGTTCGGAATTACCTGTAGCCAACATGTAAAGTTCATCGCTGTTCCATGGAGATATGCGGAAGTCAACATTTCTAACAATTTCCTGTGCGATTTCACGATCCTTTGCCACTGTGCAATTTTCTGTGCGATTTCATGCTTCGCGTTTTAGAGGGAAACATCTCCTGCTGCTCATCAGGGTACAGGTGCCGAGGGGTCCGTTTTGCAAGATATACAGTATGGCAATCACAGCGAGTTGTAAGAGCAGCCTTGGCATGGAGCGCTACTTAGGGTGTATTTCCAGTGCGGATTAAGGCCAGGGATTAGCGTTAATCCCTGCGCTAATCCCGGCAGTGGAAATCCCACCGGGATTAAGCAGGATTAGCCGGGGATTAAGAAATTCCTCAGGACACCGTGTTCTCTAATCAGAAGATTAGCGGGAGCTAGCAAGAGATTAGGAAAGAACATAAACTGAACTTGATGCCCATGTATTTACCTGGCAACCTGTGACAAAAAAGTTATTACCTGGCTCGAGCCAGGTAGTAACTTTCCGTATCTGGATTAGCATTCACGGCGCCATGTCTGACGTTAATTTCTAGGTAGTTCCATATATATGATCTCAAATAAGCAATTCCTGTTTTGGGTTGCTCAAAAGGGTGATGAAGAGATGAACGGCGAGAAGAGTGCGCTTCCTGTTCATATCTAATACTGATTCAATTCCTAATGCCCAAACTAGTTCAGAACTTAACAATTTTAGCTTCAGAATCACATAGAAAGTATGCATCGCCCTTTGTACGGCCTTAATCCCAGCGCTAATCCCAGGCCTTAAGAATTGCCAGGGATTAGCCGGGGATTAGCCGGGAATAGCGGGACCTTAATCCCTGGCCTTAATCCGCACTGGAAATACACCCTAATTAGTTAGGCTTTTCATCTCCAAGCACACGTTAGCTTGCGCCGAGCCGCTCATTGTGACGCAGATAGACTTCAATACGGCATTTGGTGTCGTCGAGCACGAGATGCTTTGGTGATGGAAACACCTCCTAGTCAGTTGGGGTGGCTCGCTCACACTGGGGCTGTCTCCTTGCGGCTATTGCATCAGATGCAATCTTTCCTTAAAAGGTTTAAGGTGCAGTTTGCAGGCGTGTAAAGCCCCTCCAGGATTACCCCATAACGCGGAGAAAACCAGAAAACGGTTGTAGCTTTTGCAAACAGACTTCTTGGAATTAAGATGCAGAACTCAGTGACTTCTGCCCGCTGAGGGTTATCATCCTCAAATTCTAGAAGGTCTGCAAATCACCAGGCAGGTCGTATGGCACCCATGTCCGTGCACTGAATTCCTTCACACCCTAGCCAGTGTACATTCCTGTAGTATCGCGGACGTATCTAGAAAGACTTAGATATACCGCCATAGGTACTTTTATGAAACCGTGATATAATAATTGGAATCGAGACCGGTAATCATGTCCCGACCCGGGTTTGAATCAAGCCCGGGCGGTCCGACCTGCGGCCTTAGCTAGAGGGGGGTTAATTGTAGTGTCCTGGGCGTATCATGGGATTCTAACCTCCGCCCACCGGTACTTATCTGAAATTATGATCTCCCAGTATTCCAGTATGTACCTGCCATACACGCAGGCGGCGCTCACCGTGCTGCACAGTACAGGTCTCAGATGACGGAAAAAAATAACGTTAACAGCACGATAGTGCGCAAGGAGGCGGCAATCAACAGTTCCGCACCGGCTGTGGAGATAAACTACGACGAACCTCCTGCTGATCAAGGCTTTTGACGGAACATCACGGGAACGGCACTTGTGAACACCGTGGATCTCTGCGATCGTAAGCTGTGGCCATGCCATGGGCTACCTGCCAGTGGCTACCTCTGGGCTACCTGCTCGGCACATATGTCCAGTTGGCAGACTATGCTGCTGTGGTCTTGGTCGGTTGGCTTGCAGGCAGTCCCGGTATGCCTTCATACACCATGGGGCGGCAAGGTGAGGAAGAGCTAGGAACTGGGTCTCATCGACTGGGTCTCCTTTGTGGTCATCGCTGCATGCTGGATGTAGGTGACAAGGCGGGCCCCCAGGGCAGCAGGAGAGAGGCAGTGGAGAGGAACCGGTGCTACTGGTAGGTATCAAATCGCGGGTTGTGGAGCACCATTGCAGCGTCGCAGCCAGTGACTGTGATTGAAGGAGTGATAGGGATGTGGCATTCACTGGCCTTGTCCAGGATGTGCAATGTACGACTCGGGCCCTGTACCTGGCCTGTCAACCTCAACAATGAGGCCAAGGCGGGCTTTAGCGGATGTCGCAGCAGTTCCATGGTAGCAAGAGCATGCATCTTGACTCTTGAATGTGTAGAGCAACTCCTGCTCAGCTAATTATTACCCCATTGAGCAGGACGTTGTAGCTATCAACGGTAGCACCACTGCCGGCTGACCGGTGGCAGCACTGTGGCAGGCAGGTGGTTAGCACCTGACAGCCGGCTGTGAAGGACACAGGGCTCCACACGGGCTCCCAGTGAAGCATGCAGCCTGGCCAGGCCAATTGGGTAAAATGCGGAATGCAGTGTTTGACGCTTAATGTCGTGGAGGATTTGATGACATCTGAGTCCAATGCACTGCACGCTGCTTGTAACGATATGGCGTTGAGTTTACAGCAGTTACAGACAGTAAACCATGGCACAGCCACGCCGTGGTGTGTGTACATCCACTCACAATGCAGCCAATTGAGAGACTCTTACTAGCCTTATCACCTGCCAAGACTGTCAAAATGCGACCGCCTTTCCTCTAGCACAGCTAATGCATCTCATTTATGAGGTCCAGTACCAGCCGCCATGAAGTTGTCCTGCGCCATCTGACTGCGCACGGGCTTGAAAGGCTGTTGAGCTCACTGTTGATCTGCTCCAGCCAAGGGTACTGGGAGATTTCGTAGGATTGGGAGCAGTTGAAGTGGTTAGTGCTATGCCGCAAACCTCCGATCCGCTGTTAACCGACTCCGTAGGGTGCCAAGGCCACTACTTACCATGGTCACCCCAGGGATCTTCTCCTCTGTCAGAGCGCTAACGGCGAAAGCACAAGGAAATTTACACATGACAAAACCCTTTCGTTTACACAAGTCAGTAAGGACTGTTATTCGGGTTTAGTTCGTTCAGCGTGAACTGCCTCGGAAACCGAAGTAAACCGCCGCTGCTGCTTATGGGGCAGCTGACGATACCACTCCACATGCCGACGATGATGAAGCTGACGACGAAGTCGCTCACGCCCACACACATGGTCAGCGGCACAAACACAAGCAGTTCGCCCTCCCGGCTATACCCCTCCCGCGCCCCACCACTGCGCACCTGAGCGCGCCCCATCACTCGTCACTCATCACACAAATAAATGCATCACAATTGCACCCCCATGCGCTGCAAAGTCCGGCAGCAGAACCTCCACCACTCGACCCCACGCTACGAGATCTACCAACGCCTCCTCACCCTGCCCATTGCCTTTAAATCCCGTATCTGCCTGCCCTAATCCCATCCCACCACTGCCAGCAGCCGTGGAAAATCCCTTGCCGATGCCGCCGACACCAGCCGCCCTCGGCTTGCAACCGCTACCGAAGCCACCACCGAAAGCCCTCATCGGAATTGCCGTATCTGCCTGCGCCTTGGGACTGTTGCCCACTAAGGCTACGTTGCACAGCGCGCCTACCGCCAAGTTGTGCCGTACAATCATGTCGTACACCACTCGTGGACAGCATGGGGCATAGAAGAGTGTGGGCTCATGTGCGATGAGGGCAGCCGGCGGCGCTGCAGCGGCGAGGGTGATGGCAGCTACTTGACCTCGCCTCTGATCCTCCTCATCCTGGGCACGCAGGCGCGTTTCCTTCCTCCCGCTCTTCAACCACACCTCTCACTCCAGGGGGGAGGCTCTTGCTGACGCCATGGGCGACGCCCCACCAGAGCTGGCTTACGAGCCGTACATCCCATTCTAGATATTCGGGGTCAAAGTATTGCACCTGCGCCTGCGCTTCCTGAGCTGCTACTTCCAGTACAACTGCATCTGCTGTAGCTGCAGTTTCGGCTTCGGTTTTGTCTAGAGCAGTTGGTACGCGGCAGGGCGTTGTAGGGGCTCCCCGAGCGCAGGTAGGATTGCGGGCGATGCAAGGACTGGTACGCCAGCTGGTACAACCTGCAGCCGTACAGCAGTACCATGGTACGGCAGTACATTCGAATTGTTGTTGTCGTTGTTAATATCGACTCTACAGTACGCACATGGCATATAGCAAGGCATGGCGCAAAACAAGTCATAGCACATCATCACTTCCTGTTTTCATGCAACATATTTGGACGGAAGACACCAATCTGCTACGCACTCGAGAGCGTCGTGCCTCAGGAAGCAGCGCTGTAAAAACGGTTGTCCGTTGTCCAGAAAAAAAAGGGGAACCAATCTTCGCACCGTTTATGGCGCACAAGCCATCTGCCGCGCCTTCGGCTCCGCATCCGTCGGCTGTGGGTGATCGGCTTGTGCTTCGAGAGCCTCCAGACGCGCCATGGCCTCACGCACCTGCCACGCACAAGCAACGGCCGCACAAAAAACACCAAAAGTGCGACAACCCTCAACCATGCTAACGGGGAAACACCGTCATCGTAGACCGAAGAGCAGCAAACACACGTTTTTATGCACAGCCGCGCTCTACGGCTGCAGTGCAGTATTCCCGACAGACCAGGTCGCTCTTGCTCTTGGTGTTCAGCCCCGAGCCATACATCAGCTAACCCCAACAGCTGAGCCCAGATGGTCAGACAGGTCAAAGCAGCACCCGGCCGCCGTGTGCTTCCATACCACGATCCAGTAACCTGGCCGGTTCGACTTCGCTCTCTTTGACCGGCCCGGTCCATTTTGCTAAGACGGACGGGACGGACCAAGTGCCAAACCGCATCAACTAGGCGCTATTACGGACTATTACTAACAGCAAACAGAAGATGGACTGCGTAAATGCTGCGACGAAGCTTTTTTTACGGCAATACTGCAACTCACTCCTCACCATCTTCTTTCGCGCTAGTTTCTCCGCCACAAACTCCATGCGCTTCTCCTTGAGGGCCTCCCGCCGCCGCGCTCGACGCGCCACGCGGCCCTCACGCGTTCGGCCCTGGGATATGACGGGTCCCACCTCATCCCGGTCCGCGTAGTTGCCCCACGCACCTGCTTCCATGCAGACAGGAAAAGTGCAATACAAAAAAGCGATGGCATCCTCACCTCCAAGTTGGAAGGCAACGGCAACGGCAACGGCCCAGCTGCAAGTGAAGCAGCAACAACCCATAATTAAAAGACCGTCAAAGCCCATATGGTTGCCAGGGTACACAGATTTCCTACTGTTTCCAACATCTTACAAACGTAATAGTCGCAGCACTCAGTAGGTAATATTATTTTACTGCATTAACATCCCATGCGTACCAAATCTCCGCCAATAAAACAGCGATGCGGGTTGGCAGGGCCTCTAGGCTAAATTGAACAGGTGGCCAGGTATCCCGTGATCACGCACCGTAGTGACCTCCGTCCACCTTAGCGGGGCGCAGCAGCCTGGGCGCTTCCATGCATGCCTCGCAGCAGCATCCATTTAACAGCGCCTTGCAGGCGGCACACGCGATGAAGAGCTCGTTGCAATCAATGTTGGCGCAATTGACATGAGGCAGCTGCGAGTCAGGGGAGCCGCACAGCGAGCAAGGCACGGCCGCGGGCAGCGCGCGCGACTCTGCAGTCACACCCGCGCGGGGCGCGGAGACCGGGAGGTTCGCGTCCGCGTCGCCTGAAGGTAAGAACAGAGTGGGCGAAAACAGCGAAGGCGAACATGCGAGCGGGCAAAGCCCCAGACCAGTGCTAATGTGCACCAAGGCGAAGAAAAACCTGCGCGGTGCAATTCCTAGCCGTTCTGCTAATAACCTAACAAGTAATGCGTTCAATGTCCGTATTGCGAAGCCACCCAAGCAAAATCACAGGGAAAGTACACGTGCTGGGTTCGACGAAGCTGTCTTCCTTTTTTGCTGACTAGAAACGCCGTACTGTGCTGCAGCGCCTTCGGGAAGACTGGTGCGGCACCGGCCACTCGGGCGGACTGTATAACGATGTATAGCGATGCATAGCGATGCCATCGTACGTTCCATACCTGAATGGGAGCCGGGAATGGCCATCCGCGCATCAAACACGAAGAGGCTGCCCTTCCAATGCGCCCCTCCCTCTTGTCGCAGGTAATTCTGCACACCGCCTTCCAGCGTGTACAAATTGTTGTAGCCTTTGTGCCGAAGGAACGTCGAGTACACGTCGCATCGTATGCCACCAGTGCAGTACATCTGCAACACACAAAAACACCGCCGCCGCCTCGCCACCGCAGCAGCGGTGGTCGCAGCAGAGCAACGCACGCAACGTCAAAAGCGTCAACTACTACACATTTCTCCAGCATAGCCTCAAGCCCTTATATCGTCGCCCCCCAGCATGATGCTATTCCCCAGTGTGTTAGAAAACGCCAGGTGTTTGCGACCCTTGGCGGTTTTCACGGAGCCGCGCACATTCTGCCGGAGACTGAGCCAGGGCCGGGCTCCTACCCACGCTACCCCGTTCGGCTTGTCCACGAAACTAGCTGGCCAGGTTGAGGATGGTACTCATGCCTCTTGCTTTTAAGCCCCACAACAAACCGAAACATCCCAAAGCTTACCAGCACGGGCGTATCCTTGTCCACTTCTTGGAGGTAGACCGGCACCTCCTGCTCGCCCTCGCCCACGGGTGTCTCAGCAAAGATCTCCTCAGCGGGCCGCTCTGCGCCCTCAAAATGACCCGCATCCCACTCGTAGTCGTTGCGCACATCAAGAACCACCATCTTCTTTTCCTGGGTGTAGGGGTGCGGTGTTGGATAGTGAGGTATGCCGATGACATCAGCAGCGTGGTTCATGGGTTACGGGTAGTGGCACCAGTAGCAAAAACAGCAGAAAGCGAGAAGGCCATAAAGAGCCCAAGCATGACACAGGTTTTCCGAATTGCCTTAAGAGCTGAAAGCGTGAAATAAGCCAGGATAAGTAAAGCAACAATGTTGCATTGCTCATTGACCCTTACAGCACGAGGTCGAGAAAGCCGCTTGGGTAAGCAAACAAAGCGCTGGTTTCTTTTGTGGTTACGCTATAAAAAGCCCACGCGGCAATGGTAATGTGCACAGCTCAGGCTGATCCGACCACAGGCGGGGTAGGGCTGGCATATGAACTTGGGATACCTGTTTGCACGTAGCTGTTGCATTGCTCATTGACCCTTACAGCACGAGGTCGAGAAAGCCGCTTGGGTAAGCAAACAAAGCGCTGGTTTCTTTTGTGGTTACGCTATAAAAAGCCCACGCGGCAATGGTAATGTGCACAGCTCAGGCTGATCCGACCACAGGCGGGGTAGGGCTGGCATATGAACTTGGGATACCTGTTTGCACGTAGCTGTTGCATTGCTCATTGACCCTTACAGCACGAGGTCGAGAAAGCCGCTTGGGTAAGCAAACAAAGCGCTGGTTTCTTTTGTGGTTACGCTATAAAAAGCCCACGCGGCAATGGTAATGTGCACAGCTCAGGCTGATCCGACCACAGGCGGGGTAGGGCTGGCATATGAACTTGGGATACCTGTTTGCACGTAGCTGTTGCATTGCTCATTGACCCTTACAGCACGAGGTCGAGAAAGCCGCTTGGGTAAGCAAACAAAGCGCTGGTTTCTTTTGTGGTTACGCTATAAAAAGCCCACGCGGCAATGGTAATGTGCACAGCTCAGGCTGATCCGACCACAGGCGGGGTAGGGCTGGCATATGAACTTGGGATACCTGTTTGCACGTAGCTGTTGCATTGCTCATTGACCCTTACAGCACGAGGTCGAGAAAGCCGCTTGGGTAAGCAAACAAAGCGCTGGTTTCTTTTGTGGTTACGCTATAAAAAGCCCACGCGGCAATGGTAATGTGCACAGCTCAGGCTGATCCGACCACAGGCGGGGTAGGGCTGGCATATGAACTTGGGATACCTGTTTGCACGTAGCTGTTGCATTGCTCATTGACCCTTACAGCACGAGGTCGAGAAAGCCGCTTGGGTAAGCAAACAAAGCGCTGGTTTCTTTTGTGGTTACGCTATAAAAAGCCCACGCGGCAATGGTAATGTGCACAGCTCAGGCTGATCCGACCACAGGCGGGGTAGGGCTGGCATATGAACTTGGGAGACCTGTTTGCACGTAGCTGTTGCATTGCTCATTGACCCTTACAGCACGAGGTCGAGAAAGCCGCTTGGGTAAGCAAACAAAGCGCTGGTTTCTTTTGTGGTTACGCTATAAAAAGCCCACGCGGCAATGGTAATGTGCACAGCTCAGGCTGATCCGACCACAGGCGGGGTAGGGCTGGCATATGAACGCTGAGTTAACTTGGGAGACCTGTTTGCACGTAGCTGTTGCATTGCTCATTGACCCTTACAGCACGAGGTCGAAAAAGCCGCTTGGGTAAGCAAACAAGGCACAAATGATGTTGTGGTCCCTAAGAAACGCCTGCGCAGCGAGCGTGTTTTTGACTGCCCGGCTGATCCGACCACTTTTGCACTGCCAGCAGGGTTGTGAAGTCCGGAGGTTCTACGATCGGACGAGGGAACATGAAGGCGACCACTCCCTCCCATTCCGTTCGGCTGGTCGGCCCCACTCCAGGGGGACCTTCCAGATAACCGTATACAGCATTGCTCCTATCTGTACTTTAACGGACCGAATCAAGAAAAGAAATTTGCTTAGGGTGTCACACGCGCAAATTTGCCGTGGGAACGTTTCCTCTTCCGTCCATAAGGCATCTGCTCGAATGGCACGGCAGGGCAGACAAGGAGGCGTCCGCTGACGAAGGGTATGTGCGAGTACGATACCTGTGCCAAATTGCTGAGGATCCTGATGTTGCGCTTGGGTTTTGATGAGGCACACGGGAAATCCCAGGGAAACGCTATCTCATCATGCTTGTTTAAGGCATAAAATGTGAGAAGGCAGCTCAAAAGCATCATGGGCAAGGCAGGACCCATGGGAGGTTTTCTCTCCTCACCTTCCCGATCACCTGCGATTGGGCTATCATCTCCTTCCACTTGCTGGGCTCCAGCGGCGTGGCGCGCGCGGCGGGGTCGGTGATGGGCAGGCCCTCCATTCCCCCAGCAAGACTGATCAGGTTGGGCTTGTGCTTGAGGCGCAGCTTGGGAAAGGCATGGCCGTCCGCGGGCCATAGCGTGTAGCGCAGGCCCTGCAGGAAGCGAAGCGAACCGAACGACTGAATGACTGCACAATACAGAGTGGGGCTGTGCAGTGTCGTGTACAACTTCCTGTTCACAGCCGCCGCTTCTGAATTGGAGATAAACTGTAGAAGGGAAGCTGTTGGTGGCGGCGCTGAAGAATGAATGCAACTGACCTAGGGGTCCGCTGGTTAGAACGGAGCTGTGAAAATACACCGATGGAGAAGCCGGGCAAACCCGACTCGTGACCCACCTGGAAACCTGGTTGCTGCTTGATCCATTCAGCATAGGCCGTCGCATGCTCAACCGTGCCGCCGCACTGTGAATTAATTCCCTGCGAGGATATGTAGATGCGGCCGCGGATGTCCAACCCTAGTCTCTCTATGAGCTGTCGGTGCTGCTCGACTGTCTGGGGGTTTGCGGGATCATAGCCGGGGTCGGAAAGGGGCCAGGAAACGGGGGAGGGGGCTTGGCTGTGAGGTGTCACCAGAGCAAGCTCCGTGCCATTCGGGGCTCAGCTGCCGCTGTACGCTTGGACTTAAGCAACTGGAAGTCACGAAGTTGTTTTCAAAGTTCACTAATGAGAAGTCCTTACCGCCTGGGGATCTTCAAGGGGGGTAAGGTGATAGAAATTCAGGACGCAGGAGGAAGAGGGATCCGTAGGGGGCACGAGCTGTGGAGGCAGGGAAGTCGTAGCAGCAGTGCTTCCTGGCGCTGCGGGAGCCTGAGCCGAATCGGTGCTCCTGCATCGAATGCAACGCTCATGCTGACGCCATTCCGAGACTTGGTGGGCGCAGCATCGGCGGAGTGGAAGCGGATGTTGAAACGGCGCAAACTGCATAGCTCCGCCTCTAGACATCGTTGTGCAAGGTTGGGAAAGTCGACCGCTTAGTTGCATTTATCTGGCGATGCTGGCCGGTTGCCGGCAGGTTCACAACCTTCGTCAGACAACGTCAGGTCTCCTTGCAGCAGAACAATGCTATGCGCTTTGTATTAACACAACGCTTTTATAAACATTTCGGTTTTTTATTATCTGCACGCAGCCACTGCATCGAAGGAGCAGGGCAGGCTAAAAGGGCAATGCAGGCGGCTGTCCGGCGATGTACAGGACGTATGTCCGTCCGGCAGCTCGGTCACCTGTCCTGCCATGAGGTAGACTGATTCTCGTAAACCTGAACCCACAAGAAGTTTCATCAATACATACGGCTAAGTTTTTTAGCGGTTCATTTTCCAGCTCACAGGGAATAAGCGATTGTCGCTCATCACAAAGGCTTTAATAAGGAATCAACAAATAGATATTGGTATGTGTAATAATGATGGAGCATATCTGGTTCTGACTATTCTGTTAGACGGACTGTGAGCCATTGCTGATGGTTGACGAGACCCTAGGAGGGATTTCCGGAATGATACTCTGTCTCTGCTAAAGAATTGCACATGGAAACCGGATGATATAATGTTTCGGCCGCTAAACAAGGGTGCAGTGACGACCGGCGAAGCTGTGAGCGGCAAGGGTGGGAGTGATGCTCTCCTCAAAGCCCTGCAGGGCGCACGCTTAGATGAGTGGACGGCCTTAAGGTCAGTTTTTGGATTTGGAGGCCTATAGGACTGTGAGGGGCTGACTCACGGCGCATGGCTTGCCTCGTTGCAGGCTTTTGCATGAGAGCACGCATACTGGAATCCAGGATTACATATGCAATCGGCTTCCGGAGCTGGGAGAGGCAACTATCGAACGATATCTGCTGCAGTTCGTTTACCTCGCCGTGAACAAGCCAGGACAACACCTCGAGCGTATTCTGTTAACTCTTTGCAAACACTCGTTTCGTGTCGCTATCAAGGCAAGAGCGGTGTGGTATACTGTTGGAAACGAGAGGGGATGGCACTACGTGGCGATGGCGCGTTTCGGGGCGACGACCAGCTGCCTGCTTTCCATATATTCGTAACGTTTTTCGACGCAGGTGCAATGGCTGCTGGTCGCGCTATGTCAGGACCACCCCAAGAACAGAGCCTTGGAGTCTTTCAAGGACCAGGCTAGCAAAGGAGCCCTGGAGGGCAAATGGGTGCGTTCTTGACCCGAGTGTGGGCATTACTATGACGCCACCATTTGGTATCTGTCTCCTGCAGTGTAGGCGCCAGTTCTTCGATTTCGCCTGTATTTGCATGAGTATAGGGTTGTTACACAGCCGCACTTGAAGCAATGCAAATTACTTTCCCCAAACCATCCACGCCCATCACCACGAAAGGCCGATTGCCGGCGGCAGCAACAGCGACCAAAACTCAACTGGTCCATTCCCACGTTGCAACCGGATACCAGCAACCGGACACCAGCAACCGGACACCAGCCCCTTTCATACGTGTGGTTGCCTCCGTCCCCATTTCCTCGGCTTGTATTGTATTACCCTCAGGAGGTTCCCATCCGCACCGCGAAGCTGGATCCGCTCAGCCCCCACAACAGCCAACAGTTGAGCCCGCCCTTCTGCAGTCCTACGTCATCCTATATGGCAGCCCACCTTGCCAGCGCCAACCACGTTGGCCGCGAGCCGCTGCCGTCCCAACCGTACCGCCTGCCAAACGCGGGCTATCCCGACGACAGCGTCGCCACACAGCCGCCCGGCAGCATGGTCATGTCCCCACCCGGCGCCGCGAATACCGCCAACCTAGGGTGTGCTACTGCCCAGCAGGCTGCTGACCGCGATGGCAGCGCACCTGCCACTCTGCAGCGGAAGAGGAGCGGTGCAATGCAGACACTCGCGTGTCTGCTGCCGGCGGATCAACGTGGCGGGACGAACTTAGCCGCGATGCCGACTGCGCCGGCTTCACAGCAGCAGCTACAGCTGCAGCCCATGACTGTGCAAGGTCTGGACGGCGGCAGGTCAGTCTGGTTGGATGAGAAGGGGGTAGAAACCCTCGCGCCAGCAATAAAAACGTCAGCATGTGTGACTCCACGGAATGGCGACATCACTGATGTCTTAGCTGGAGTCCCAGGCGGCGAAGTAGCCTCAGCTCCCGCAGCTACATCGGGGGCAGTAGCAGCACCAGCAGCAGTACCAACAGCTAACGGGCCGACACCTGCGGGTGCGACTTCTACTGCGACTGGGGTTATAGCCGCTGCGGCGGGACGCGGTCGGCCGACAATCACACCGCCGTGCGGGCCGCCCAGCCTTACTGCCGCGGCTTCGGCGGTGAGCATAATGGAGCGTATTCAGGCACTGAAACGCGAACTGGGAGAGGGAGAGCGTGTCAGTGCGTTGCTGGAGCGCGTGAAACAGCAGGGCATGGCACCGGTGGCGACGATGGAAGAGGATGCGCTATTAAGCGACGACGAGCTAACGAATCGGCCGATGTCGCCACTGTCACAGCTGCGTTTCGACACGTTTGGCGCAACACTGGATTTTGTAGAAACGCTGTGCGACGCATCTTCCTCGTTAACGAACTACTCGCAGGCAGGTTCCGTTTGGTGGATAATCCACGGGCCATGAGGAACGGTCATATAATGGGGAGGCGGATCGCGCTGGGCTTGCCTGGATTGCCTGGCTTGCTGAATTGTCTCCTGCTGTCGTTACAAACCAACGCCGGTTACGCCCCTCATCATAACTCGGTTCACGGGCGGCCGTCCTTCCTGGTCTGGTCGAGACACAAATGGATGATCCCTCCAAACGTCCTTCGTTATTCGGTCCGAAGGTTCAATGTCCACAGCAACTGGCGGCCCCCTCAAATTTCTGTAGTTGCGCTTGATTTCGCCTCTCCCTCCTCTCTCAACATCCCCACACACACCGTTGTACTGTCTGTTGTCAATCTTCCTCTCCTACGACGTCCAGCACATCGGCAGCGTTCCGGGCCTCCATGTACCTCGGGTCCTTCGACAATAAGGTTACGCATTACTGGCTGGAGTCGACGCAGCACACGTGGCTCATGTTTGTTGGAAAACCGGGTGGGGGGCTATTAATTGCAGGCATTGCTTTGTTTTGGTTCTGTAGGAGGTGCGGCACAACGCGCTGAGGTTGGCGTTGGAACACATCAACCAGGAAATCGAGCGGGCCAACCGCCGCGAGGTGGCTATCTGGTTTCCTATGGGACGGAGAGGCGATCGGGTGCTCCGGCTGGCCGCCCGGGAGGCTGTGCTGCTGAACTCCCGAGAGAAGGTGAGAAGGGACGGCGTACCCTGTCGTGACATGGGGTACCGTGTCATGGCGTGGAATGGCATGACAGTGGGGCTCGGGAAGGGCTTTTGGGCATGGTTGGGCACGGTACAAGCTAGTATAGGCGAGGGTTTTTCCAATGGAGTCGCGAAGAGAAAACAAAGGGAGGTCCAACATCCGCGCGCACGTGCTTACGCGTTTGTATGTTGTTTCGTTGTTGTTGGTGCACGTTATAGTGCATCACCACATACGGGTGGTGTTCACACTGCGTGGACGATACGTGTGCGCATCACTCGTATGTGTGTCTGCGGAATGCGTGTGTAATGCATGCATGTTTTTGGCGTTCTGTTGCCCCTTCCGCAGGCGCCTTTCTTGCTCATTGTAGAGGTGCTGGAGGGCCAGAACGAGTGCGGCGACGATGCGGGCGATGGGGCGGACGCCTTTGATGGGCTTGCCATGGGTGCAGGCTCCACGGCGCGCTTAGATTCGCTTAACCTCACTGGCCTGAGTGCCTCCACTATGGCGCCAGGTTCGGCACAGAAAGTGGAGTTTGGGAGGCGGGAGACATACGGTATCGCGCTGACGGGGCTAGGTGCCCAGCACCAGCAGCAGTTCATGCATTCGACGCCTGCGCCCGTAGCTGCAGTGGCCGCAGCATCTTCAAAGGCGATAGCGGAGGCGGGGAAGCAGAACGGCGTTTCGGACAAGAGGAATCAGGTTAGATAGGGCAAGGAGCATACACAGGGCCGGAGGTTGACGGAGCAAGGGGTCTGTCGCTGGGCAGGGGATTCGAATGGGCAGATACTTCTCATGCAGCGTTGCATTTGGACGATCAGGGCCCTGACAGTAAAAATCGTCGCATACATTTTGGGTTCACAGATCACGGGGGGTTGAGGCTTGCTTGGGGAAAGTGCATGTTAGATTAGAAGGCTGTGTGTATGGGGCTCGCTGATGGCCCACCTGTCCGCGAACCACCTGGTCCGCACTCTTTGCCTTAGTGGGACGTATCTTCCACCACCTTGAGCGCATGCCGCATGGCACGTAGTATGCAAGAGGACATACAAAAGAAACCAAGAAGCATACGATGAAACGACGGCGGCTGCGCGTTGTATGCTATATGCTATGTTTTGTATTCTACCGCAGATCGGAGGCGTAGCAGGAGGGTCTTCTGGCCGGCCATCGCTCGACGCCGCGTTGTCGGCCGCTGCGTCTGCACCACGGGAGCGCGCGAGTGAAGGTGCCGTCCAGCCAAACGTATGCATGCAAGGCCGCAGTGACACGATGGTGTCTCCTACGCCAACGAGAGCAACATCGGCTTCGCAAGCGGCCCTCCTGGACGAGCTGGCCGCAGCGGCGGCGGCAGCAGCGGCGGCGGCACGATGCAGCGCGCTGGAGACTGGGGCAGAGGCGACGGCGACGGGCCCCTGTGCCAATGGTCTGGCAGCAAATGGTCTGGCAGCAAGCCGAAGCTCCTCCGGTTCTGGCTCTGGTCCGAGCCCGGGCCCCGGTTTAAGCATCGCAGCGCCCTCAGCCCCCGTTGCGGTGCCGCAACAGGCGGCTACGGAGGTGGTCATTCCGACACGGAGCGTCTCAAGTAGCAACATTGCCGCCGCTGCCGCAGCGGCAGCGGCGGCGGCGATGACGGCCTCCGCCAGCGGCGGTGGCGCGACAGCGGACTCCATCCTGAGTGCCTCATGCCGGAGCAGCGACGCGGGCGCAGGCGGCTACGGAAGTAGCTTGGGTGGTCTTCAGCCACTAACGCCGCGGAGCGTTTCGTCGCTGCCAGGCCTGCCGCCGCGACCGCCATCGTCGATAGCTGCAGCGCCGCCGCCGCCGTTGCAGCCGCCGCCACCGCCGCAGCACCACCACCACCATCCGTTGCCGCTCGGCGGTATCAGCCCCGTTAACGCGGCCAAGGAGGTTTCTGCGAGCGACGCGGGGCAGGAGTGCTTACTGGCAGCAAGTAACCTGCTACGGAGGGTCATTGGCGACCGGGCGGAGGCGGCAGCCGCGGCGGCGGGCGAGGATGAGCCCGTGTCTGGAGGCGATGACAGCGTTGTAAGGTGGGTGGAGAACGTGGCACGAGTCTCATGGGGAGACAAGCGCTCGAAGTCCCATTTGGCAACTTAGCTTCATTTTTTCCTCTCTTTTTATTTCCGCTATTGGTTTATGGATACTCCCCAAAAATAGATACGGGCAACGTGTCGCGCTACATCGTTGCGGGCTCCTGAGCACATTTGGACTGGGTGTGCTTGTCAGCGCAATTGCGACTGGCCCGTTGTTGAATGCTTTGGCCACGCTGATTCTGCCTATGTTGGCGAGGCCGCTGCTGGGATCCTTACTGCCACCCTTGTTGGCATTATCCAAGAGCCGCCAGGTTAAAGATCCATTAGTGTAGCTCCCGGCGAGCCACCTCACATCCTATTAATGTTAGTTATGCGTGGGCTGCAGCTATGGCGTGTGCTTCATCTCCGGGCCCTGGCTCGCTTCATCTGGGACCGCATTGCCGCGAATGCGCCGACACATCTGGGGCCAGACGGCATGGCGCGACATGGCATGGCGTGGGGCACGACAACAAAACCTTTCTGATGGCCGATAAACTCATATCGTTCCTCATTAGGCGTACGTAACATCGCGTAGTAGCCCTCGTGCGCAGCATCCTTCTTGCAACATTGGTGAAAAATGAGGCCGTCACCAAGTTTGTAGTAGCAGGCAGCCAGAAACCAGGCAGCCAGACAGCACCGAACGTCTCCTGCTGCTGGCTCCAATCTTTCCTTACCCTTCCGTCTCCCGCCGTGTTGCCACCTGCCGGAACCCTAACCGAGACCAACCCTGGAGCTACCTGAACATTTCCCAAACTCCGGTTGATCGTAGGTCGCTGGATGGCAAGTTCAGCGCGGTGGAGCCCCAACGCTGGGGACCCATCGCGTCCGCCGCTGCTACAGCGTCGACCCCTCCCGCGACCGTTGCCGCAGCGTTGGAATTGGGAAGCAGACCCCTGGTATCGCATCTGACGCGTCAGGTCCCTACGGGCTCCAATGCAGGAAGAAGTGGGCATGCGGCGGCGCTACCCCCGCTGTCGATTGGCACACACCCGGCGGATGGCAGGATGCAGGAGTTCTACTCATCAGGTGCATGCAGACCGAAGAGGGCAAAGCCAAAAGCCACTATAACCCCCAATGGGACGTTGACTGCAGTTTGATTGCTTCCGCCGTGTCCATGTCTCCCAGCTCTGCACCTTCGGAGATGTAGGTGCATTCTTAGCCGTTTCTAAAACAGCCTTTTCTCTCAGTCTCTCTCCGCTGCCCACTAAGCGTGTACACAATGCGTTCAAGCGCTTGGCTGCTGGTCCCTGCCGCATGCGCCCTGCCGTTCACAAGTAGCACTTTATATTTTTTTCGGCTTTACTCACCTGTACTCTCCTCCCGGTGTGCCGCCGCAATTGACCACCGGCCCGTTGGCCGCGTATCTGCTGTGTCGCTGTCATTGTCAATGCAGGGATGTTTGGCCCGCACTCGGGCATCAAATCTGGGCCTGAGGTCATGGCGATGCTGTCAGACATCTCCGCCTCTCTGCGCGGTGAGATGCCTATGGTCCGAGTGAGGATTGTGCCTGTGGGGACAAATGGCGTCACCGCCGGTCCCGGCATCGGCGGCGCCAACGGCAGCAGCATCGGCAGCGGCCCTATGGCCTTCTCGCTTGCCACCCTGGGCAGCCGCGCCAAGGCTGCGCTGCTGAACCAGCAGTCGCAGTCACAACCCCAACCGGCAGCGTCGGATGACGCGGCGGAGGGTGGGCAAAGCAAGACTGCGCTGCTGTTGTCACGCCTGGGATGGTGTCGGAAGCCGTCTGCAGAGGTCGAAGCAGGTGATGCTAGTGCTGGCGCCGCTGCTGGTGCTGGCGCTATCGGCCCAATGGCCGGGGTACCTGCTACGGCCCCGCAACACAGCGCCGCGTCCCAGGTGACAATTCCCGTCACCAGCAGCGGCGGCGGCGGCGGGGTTGGTGGCTTACTGGCCGGGGCGAAGCGGCTTCCTGGCAGTACCCCGCGCGGCACCGAGCCGCCATTGGTCAGGCTCATTCTTAGCGTGGCGACGCAAAGCGTCAACCTAGACATCAAATCGCCGCATCGAAAGAGCCGCCGAACGCCGTCGCATGAAGCGATTGAGATGATGGCAGGTACGTTTCAAGGGGTAAGGGGAGGGGTGGCCATCTCTTTTTGTTATGGGTGTTGGACGGCGTGGGGGCCTGGGCAGAGTGTGTGGATGATACAGACTGCGGCTACGAACGAACGGGCACATCCATCGCGGGCGGCGCATTTGGAATTGGCACTAGCTGGATTTTACTGATGCGAGCATGTCCAGAATGGCCGTTGAAATGGAGGCTCTGTAATAACGGGTGAACAGGTAACTTCTGCGGCGTTTCCTGTAAGATATTTTCTTCGTTTAGCTTTTATCCCCCAGATCCCTTAGGACCCCGGGGGCTCGTATGGGCTCTTGAATGGGTAACGCAACTCCTGGTGGTATAAAACACAGCCACCTTATGGCCTCCTTCGGGGGCCTTCAGCAGCGCTTTGAGCAGTTGCGCGAGCCGGCCTGCATGATACGTACATAGGATTGAATCCGGCGGGGTCGAAGCGGTAGTCTGAACGGCCGTTTTCTCATCACCGTTTTATGTGCATGCTTTCAGGTCCTTTCAAAATCCTTTTTGTGTCCTCATCGCCTGTACCTGATACGGCAATCCCGCTGTAATTACTAGAAGCTGTTACTTAAACTGTTGGGGCTGTTGTCACTTTTCCCTACCGCCACGCAGACAAGTACAAGATCCACACATTGCCGCCTCCACCTGAATGCGGCCCGCCGCTGCTTCCGGGGCCTTATGGCTCCTTCCACGGCGCCATGGATCGAGTCCTCGAGCGCACCAGTGAGGACGAGTCCGAGGGCGCAGGAGGAGAAGCTACAGCTACGGCACAGAAGGCCGCGACCGAGCAGCCGCAGGCACTTGAGTCCACGGCTGTGGTGCCCCCAATGAAGACGGCACCCTCACACGCGTGCATGCGTGAAGGCAACATCACTGCAAGCTGGACGCAGCAGTCAGCGAACGGCCCCGTCCCTGGCACCAAGACCCTTGTCCTCGATCCGCCGCGGCCGCCGTCGAGGAACGACACTACCGCTGCTGCGCGGCCGCTAGCCGTTATCCAGGCTGCGCCTCCCCAGCTGGTGGCTGGGCCACGTGATGGCGCCAATGGACAGGAGGCATGGACAATATCGGCGTTATCGTCGTCGACGGCTGCTGCCTCGCATCCGACTGCAGAATGTGGGAAAAGCACAACAGCGGTAGCGGTGGCTGAGGCGGCGATGCGGCAGCTTCCGGACGCGGCGGCTGGAGACACGCACGCGGCGCAATCCGCCATAATAGCGTTACCGCATGCGCTGGGAAGCAATGCTGGCGAGCATGTCAACGGGCGACCCGTGGGTCCGCCTCAGAAGCTGGTGCCGCTCTCGGACAAGACGGCATTGGCGTTGGATGCCGTTGGCGGGACAGGGGTCCCGCCTCCGGCACCGCCAGCTGCCGGCGGCGCCCTTGCTGCCAGTCTCCAGTCCATTACCCGGATTCTGAACCGCTCGGCAGGGAGTTCCCAGCAACACCAGCAGCAGCAACAGGTCTCAGCGGGGGTGAGCGCATCGGCCACCATCGCCACTGGGCCCTGCAGCGCTGGAGATTTGGAATCCGTATGGCAAACCTCTTCTGCGCGTGATACAATACCGGCAGCTGCTTCAGTAGTGGGCACGGAGCTTTCGGCGCTGGACGCGTCACTCTCGGGCGCTGCCGGGGCTGGTAGTGATGTTGAGACAAAGGTTCAGTCGCAGCAATTCCAGCCCCGGTTAGGAGCGGCAGAGAACACGGAAGCTGCTGGCGGCACGGTGGCTCCAACCTCTGCCATTGCCGCCAGCTTGCAGTCTATTACGCGAATGCTCAGTAGGTCGACGGCGGGGCCAGCATCTGGGAGCCCGGCACAAATGCAGCAACAACAGCAGCCCCCAACACCGCCGACGGCATCGAACCAAGGCACCGCCTCGGCTGGGTCCAACGCCGTCATCTCCGGTGCCGCAGGCCCGCGCGGAGTGAGCCCCGTCAGGAACAGCGGCGGCGGAAGCGGTGGGGGCAATAGCCAGCCTCTACCTCCAGGTGGCATGGTGGTCACAGCACATCAAGGGACACCGTTGCAGCTACAGCCGCGAACGGGTGCCTCGGACGGTGGGTCTGCCGCGCCGGCTGCACCGCCGCCTACAGGCAGCAGTGCCCTTGCAGCCAGCTTCCACTCCATAACGCGCATTCTCAACCGCTCTGCAGCGGGGCCGCAACAACAGCCTGCTGCAGAGGGGGCCGCCGCCGCCGCTACCGCCACCGTCGCATCGGCGAGCAGCGGCAGCGGCGCCAACGTGCCGGCCGGCCCCAGTCCGCGGGGTGTCAGTCCTGTCCGCGGCAACACTGGCAACAGTGGGAGCGGCGGCGCGCTGTCAAAGCTACTCAGTCGCATGCAGCCGGAGCAGCAACCGCAATCGTCCTCTCTTTTCTCCTTACCTACGCAGCAGCAGCAACCTCAGCAGCAGCAGCAGCAAGCCCGACAGGTGCCGCAAGTGTCAGGCGGGGAACCGCCTGCAGCGGCCCCGACGCCCCTAACGCAGTTAACGCCGTACAGCCATCCAAAGGTGACGGAAGGGCGCTACGAGCGTGAGTCCGTGGAGGAGCGGCGGCGGCGTGAGGCGCGTGCTGTATACGGCGAGCGCTGGGCAGCCAAGGTGAAGCGCATCCAGCGGGAGTCCCCGCATGGTCGCCGTCAGGGCTGGGCTCTGCGGTGCGTCATCGTCAAGAGCGGCGACGACTGTCGGCAGGTGGGTGCCAGGTTGCCGTGTCGACGGGGGAAGCATACCAGTAGACGTGGGAACATACCACGTATTGCAGCGTGGTTCATGGGCGTGCAGAAATCAACCGTGGCGGGGCCGGCTTGCGTGGTTTCGGAGCGCGATGTTCTGCCACTTCTCCTTTGCCCTACAGTACAGTGCTGCTGCTGCTTGCTTGCTGCGTCTCTGCATGCAACGTAGCACTGCTTGTGTACCCCTTAGTACGCAGCCGTGGTGGCTGATGATTCAAACCGCCGTGGTGGTAATGTTGTGAGGAGTATGAGCGATGAGAGCACATCGAAGCGCATATGGTAATTACGCACCGCTCCTCTCCCCCATATCTATTCACTCGTTCGTGGTTCGTCTTTCCCCCATATCTATCATCCCTCGTTAGGAGCTCTTGGCACTGCAGCTAGTCCGCACGTTTGGCGACATCTTTTCGGAAGCGGGTCTACCCCTGTGGGTCAGGTACTACGAGGTCCTCGTCACGTCGAACAAGTAGGTGACATGTGATGACGTCGCCATATGACGCCAAGTGTCATGTGTGTCTGTTTTTTTGTTGTGTGTGTGTGTGCGTGCGTGCGTGCGTGCGTGCCTGTCTCTGTGTGTGTGTGAAGGTTACAAGCATCTGACGGGGCTTGACACTGGCCAGGGGCCACCAGTGACTGCTGCCCAGTCACAACGGAAAGACCGCCTAAGCGCTCTCCCGCAGACGGGAGAGGGGCGCGAGGGCCCTCTGCCCCCTCCTAAGCAGCCCAGAGCCGCAGTTCCGCTAGCTCCGCTCTCCTCCTCCGGGCTTGGGAGGCGTCCCGCGCGCGCGCTCTTACAAGTCGAGGCTCCGTCACGCAGTTTGCGCACTGAGCCTGAAACACGAAACAAGACTCCTCTGCATCCCCGGCCTGATCTGGCCCTTCTCCATTCATCCACTACGACAGAGGAAAACCGGAAACCCTGTACATGCCCTACCCTCCCTATTAAGGCACAAGGCCCTAATATAAAGCTCGGTTTCTCAGCCGATTCCCCGTTGCTGGGGAGCGGGCAGGTGTTCAAGAAACTCGCGCTAGCCACCTATCGGGCGCATGCGACGGGGGGGGGCACGGACTAGGGTAGCAGCTATGTAATGTTGCCGTTACAGAATGGGAGGCTTCTGGGCCAATTTATTTAGGCAACAGCTATGTGTGTGTTGTGTGTCGTGGAAAGTGGGGACCTGAGATGGGCTGGGCTCCAGCTGCAACGGAACGACGTGCCGCCTAGGTTTTCCACGACGTGTCGTACAGTCCCGCAGTATCCTCGTCGCTTCGTCCTGTCCTGCTTAACCTCGTCCTGTCGGTTGTTTAACGTCTCTTCGCGTCAGGCCGCTCGTTGTATTGCATGGTAGGTAGTGCAGTGCCAAGCTTGCGGCCCACTCCTATCTATTTACAAGTCTTTTCGGTCCTCTCAATGTTTTATGAAATTCAGCGCTTGCTCTTTTCACCGCTTCTCCCTGATCGGTCCCCGCGTGATTGCAGGACGGCGCTGATCGAGATGGTTCCCAACACGCTCTCCATCCATACCATCAAGTCGAGATCCCCACCCGGGACCTCCCTATCCGACCACTTCTTCGCCAAGTTTGGACGCTCTGGAACGCCCGAATGTACGGCGGCGCAGCGGCGTTTCACGGAGAGCCTGGCGGCCTACTCACTCATTTGCTACCTTTTGCAAATCAAGGATCGGCACAACGGTAATGCGGGCGGAGAGAACCCCTGGTGACTGTGGATATTGTCCTGTGGCAACATCTTCAATTTTGGGGGTTGTTGGGGTTGGGTGGGTGGTAATGTGGGTGATGGGACGAGGAAGTGCAGGGCCTGGTGGGTGGGTCCAGAGGAGTTGTGGGAGGAGGAAAGGTGGGGTCTTGAGGCCGAGGGGATGGTGGGACGGTATTCCCATCGGTCTATCGGGATGTAGGATGTGCGTGTGGGATGGGGAAGAGGATGAGCAGCGAGGGACAGCGCCTCAGAAAAGCAAGGTGTGCTTGAGTTTGTCATATCCTCATTGGCCGATTGAGCCATGAATGCGTAATGTGTTAGGGGCGTACTTCTACCCTTCGGTGTTCATTGAAACAGACCCGCGGTGGGTCGGTCTCTCTCTCTCTCTCCCCCTCTCTCTTCCCCTCTCTCTCCAATCCTCTCGCTCTCTGTCCCCCGCTTTCGTTCGTTATTGTTTATTCATGATCTTCAGGTCTTATTCATATTCTGAGGACGAACCATCTTTGTTCTCGCATCCCATCCCACCTCGCCTCGTATTATCTCGTCATCCTCCCGTACTGTTCCGTACTGTCTGGGCCGCAGGTAACATTCTGATTGACGATGACGGACGTGTGGTGCACATCGACTACGGCTTCCTGCTGTCAAACTCCCCGGGGGGGGTCAACTTCGAGTCGGCGCCCTTCAAGCTGACCCGGGAGCTGTTGGAGGTGATGGACTCAAACAGCGACGGCCGTCCCTCGGAGATGTTTGACTACTTCAAGGTGAGGAGTGCGAGGGGGTTTGCGCGGTCGTGAGGCTTTTCAGGAGGGATATCAAGGTGGGCCAACGTTGGTGAGGGACGCCAGGCTTGTAAGGTCTTGAGGTTTGTACGGAGGGGCTGCGGTGCGGCCACACCAGCTGGGTGTGGAGTGGCTTGGTTTTGGTGCTGATGGCTTCAGAGCCACCATGCCAAAACACTACTCCCTATCTTATATGAGGCGCAGCGATCCGCAGACCTGGAATTTCGCCTCGATGGGTGGGATGTTGTTGCCCCGGCATTTTTGCTGGTAAATCCCAGCCCCGTTTCCTCAGCCAGCCTGCGCGCTGCGGTGCGTTGCGGTGCTGTGCAAATGGTGTGCTGGTCTTGAATCCGGGCCCATTGTACGACCATATCGTAGGACAGCGCGTTCTGGTCCGGAGTGGTCTTGCGACTGCCGTACCGCCGTGTGATGGTGTCCACGCAGGTGTTGATGATCCAGGGTTTCATCGCAGCTCGCAACTGCAGCGACCGCATCCTGCTGCTGGTGAAGGTCATGTCCAAGAGCGGCTTCCCGTGCTTCAAAGGAGGCGAGAGGGCGCTAAAGGCGCTGGAGAAGCGGCTTATGGTGAGTGCCCCAACACGAATTCGTCAGTGGGCATGCGAACAACTTGGAGGATGGAGCGATCACGTTGGGAGTGAGCAACTGTGATGCAGCGTGAAGGGTTGCAGCAAGTGGTGGAGTGATCCAAGAAGTGCGTCTGGGCTTCCACCCACGCACCATTACTCACCCACCCACCCACCCACCCACCCATTTACATAAGCATAACTAATCCACATCCATCCACCCGCCCGCCCGCCTGCCCGCCCACAGACCTCTCTGACGGAGGTGCAATGTGTAGAGCACGTACTGCAGCTGATTGCGGAGAGCCTTGACGCCTGGAGGACCCGACAGTACGACTACTACCAGCGCGTGCTGAACGGCATTCTCTAGGCGGCACTCTCTTGCGCCAGGGCCAGCTCTAGGGCCACACGGCCTTAACCTAACCTGGATTCATCTGTGGCTTAAATTTCTTTACTTCGCCGAGACCAGGATCTCTCTCTCTCTTTCTCTCGCCTGCTGAATCCTTCGAGGGGTGCTCCACCAGCTGACCTGGAATACCCTGTTGTGACTGAGTCCTTTGCGCGACTGGAAAGGCCGAAGGGGAAGGGGGGCCCAAACACGGAACGAGGCAGTGAACGCGGAAGGACGCCGAAGAGGTCGATTGCGGACCCGGTGTGTTCTCCTCAGGGCGGGAGCACCAGCACTTACAGGGTTGAAGGCAGTCGAGGTGGCCCTCGGTCATGTAAGCCAGGTCCAGGCAGGCAGCCCAGCCGGCCAGCCAGCCAGGTCTTTGCCTTGTCCAGGTGGTGTTGCCTTGGCCCGTGAACTCTTTACCTGAATGACAGGGTAACCCCTCTTCCGCGTGCGTTGGACGAACTGATTTATTGTCCACACGTGGTTTGACCTTTCCAAGCGGCTTAATCCTCGAGGTATCGTTCAGGTTCTTCTCAGCGTCCTAAGATTCAGCGAGCGCGCTTGAGGCGGAGTATCGGCTGGTCAGCTATAATGTCGCTGCTGCCTTTCCCCATTCACGCTCCTCTCTTCCCTTCCGCTTTTTGGTGCTTTTTAACGTTTGTGTTGCTGGGTTTAGAGGCTGACCGGGATGAATCTGCTGCCTTGACTTGTGCTAAAGGTTGGTGTAGTACAGTTTAGTACAGATGTACAAATATCTATGTAGGACGCCGCGCTCGAAGAAAGTTGACGCATAACAGCTGGTAGCTACATTATGACTCCCTGACAGGCTGTGGTAGTGGTGCCTTTTGGTAATTGGTTTCAGTGATTCGCAAGGAGACACGACCGAACATATGCACACGCCTCTCTGCTTTCATTATCGGTTCTCTTATCCCTTCTCTTTTACAGTTCTTGTGGCTCAGTTCAAAAACACTCTGCATAGCTGCTTATGCAGCTCGCGAGTTAACGATTCGGCAGGGAGCAATAACAATCCACAACCTGGGGTTGTCTCGCCGCGCCGCATGGGAAGCATCTCTCATGGACGCGCAGCTGGAACCCCCGCGTGTCGTTTACTGGCGTGTTGCTATTCCCTCCAAGTCAAGTCAGAGGGTTTAGAGGGTTCTTCTCGTTTTGTTGATTGGGAAGAGGGGCCAAGTAGTATTTGCCCCGCCCTCAGCTTGTGCTTCTCCCGGCCTCTGTCCGCGCCATGCCGCGGCGCAGGCAGAGATCCGGCTTCGAGATTAGGTATAGGATTGATAAGGGGCAACTTACGGCGTTCCGAAAGCTGCCGGCTCTTACCCGGCGGCGGGTTGTGGTTCTTCAAGTCGCCTTTCCTCCTCGTGTAGTTTTGTTTTCAACAGCTTGACGTCCGGCTTTTGCGATTTGAAGTCGTTTGCATTCGTGCAACTCCGGCTTGCTTAAGTAAGGTTTTTTCCGAGGGTATGAATTAGTTTTTGAACCCATTTTGAAATGAGGTGGTGGGGTGCACTGTGTTGTGAGTTCGGCACGCAGCAGGTGAAAGGACACACAAAGCGTCTGGAGGGCTGTTGGAGAAGGACTGTAAGCTTCGCGGGGGTGACTTTAAACATGCAACCCTCCCCTCTTAGTTGGTTGGATTTTCCGTCTTGAGGACCTTCTCCTGTGCTGTTCTTTGCCCCTCTAGACGCCTTCCTCTGCTGGCTGGCTGTGTGTGTGTATGATGTGTCTGCTGTCATGCTGGACCGCTTAGGCGCTACATGCCTACCTTTGGTTCAGCTTAACGCAGCACACACATACATAGACACACAGTTCACCAGCGCCCGCAGCAATCGCTGTCAGCAAGGAGGCGGAAAGGCGGAGGTGGGGCCCTAGGTGTGAGCATGGCTTCTGGTAGCAGAAGTACTTCTGGTTGCAAGGGGCGTGTCACTGTTCCGACATTATCGAGCAGGAAAGGATGTGTGACGGGTAGACAGGATGGTTGCAGGTACGGCGCACAACAGGCAGCAGCGGTATTGTGACAAACTCCCGCGGGAGCGCATGTCCGTGGAGGTGGGCGTGTCTTATGGTATTGTTGCTCCAAAGTCGGAAGGGCCGTGTTTGTCATCTGGACTGAGCCGCATCGCTTGTTTAACATTTTGAGTTGTGATGTGGGCCGAATTGGATGAGGATGCTTTGAGGGCCAACAGGGGGTGCCTTGTTGCCGTGTTTGGTGTTGCCTCTCTGTCAAGTGACACACTCGTCGGCGTGCCAGCTGGCCTGCATCCGATATCCGGTGTCTTGGGTGCGAAGGCGGTTGTGGGGAAGGCAGTGACGGATCTTACATGCAGGGAAGGACCTCTTTTGACCTAAATGTTGGGGGAGGGGGCCTGAAATGTCGTAGGGCGAGGTTTTGGGAGTATTTTGGCTTGCCTGTCAAACTGTACATGTTTTGAGAACCGGCGTGATGTCAACTTCCGGCGCACCGGACGACGGTTATCCTTTTGGGGCAAACCGCAATGCTGCAGCAGCTCGTCTATGGGACTGTGGACCTGGGGGTATCGTGGGCTTGTTGGTGAGGCCAGTGGCATGAGTGGGCAGATGCCGAGGTGAAGGGTTAGATGGATGTCATTCCCTGTGCCACCCTGGTCCCAAGTGCGTCGCTATCAGCTGAAGGACAGGTGTGTTGGGAACGACCCATATTGGCACACCTCGGGCAGAGCTCCAGATCACAATGCTGAGCTTTATGCGCCAGCGTGTGTGGTCTGCTGCGCGTGTATGTGGGGGGCCGCGGGAGGGTGCGGGAACACGGTGCGGCGAATAGCCGCGACACGTGCGTGTGTATACCCCTATGTAATCTAATGTTGAAGCAGGACTATAATAGTAGCAGGTTTGCTGCTACGGTGCACTGGGAGGCTCTGAGCCCTTGCTGAGCCCTTGCTTTGTTGACATCGGTGGGCCCTCTATCGCTCATAAGCACCGCATTAACAAAATGACGGCACTAAGCCGCGGCATATCAGACGCAACAGAATGCAAGGCGAACGAAGAAGCCGAACTGCGCGCGTCACCTAACCTTCAATCCCTGCCTTCAATCCCCAACTGACCCCGCATCCAGGTGATATCACGCCACATAATTCACCACCCTGTGCAGCTGAGATTCACCACCACAAAAGAGCCTTCTCTTGAATGTGTGGCGTGTGACTGGGCAGGCGAGACACAGGGACATGTAGCCCGAGGCCCCAATAAGCAAATACTTATATCGGACTCCTCGTTACACGGTTACAGTTCACTTCACACTGTTACGGTTCGTGACATCTGGCTCGTAACTCGGATGTCGACGACGATGTGCAATGCACGCACGTGTGTGTAACAACCACCATGGACAGCTCACGGGTTTATCGCCCCCTTAGAAGCCACATACATGTGGCGAAGGGAACGGGAAGGACGAAAGAGTCACTTATGTCCACCGCGGAAACGCGGCGGCACGAGCAGCACCAGCACCAGCACCAGCAGCTCCCATCCTCTTCCTTGACCCAAGTCTATAACCCTCCTTCCCGTCCCTGTCGGCCTCAGTCAGCTGCGTGATCCGCGTCCAAGTACCGCCCTCCCACACGTCACGAGGAGAGAGCTCCATAACCTCGCTAGGCCAAACCCTATAAACATCCTCATCATCCTCATCATCATCCTGGTCCTCGTTTCTTCCTTCCACGCCTCCCAACCATTAACAAGTCCTCGTCCTCCCGCCTGAACCACTTGTATCTATGCACCGCTCTGTACCTACATTCCTCCCCCAGGCCCACCCCAACAGACACACACACTCACACCAAACTAACAGCTGCAATACTGTGTACCATAAATAGCAAGGGTAGCTCATCACCACCTGACCTGATCAGTAAGTGTATTGACTACGGCTCCGCGCCAAGCCGGAAGGGCCGCTCGTCCTGGTGTCGTCCAACCACACATTTGCCAAGGCACTGTGGGGCCCCCTCCCCAATACTCCTCGGGTACCTCTGGTCACCCTCCAAGTCGGGAGCAGCAATGGGCGAAGAGGAGGGGGAGGGGGCGCCCGGGGGGAACGGCCGCTGGGGCCAGCAGACAGAGGGAGGAGCCGCAGCAGCGCCCACCCGTACACCCGTATAACCACTTTCACAATCGCCATCACCGCGGCGTTACCTCCCTCCCCCCCTCCCTTTCTGGGGCCTCTGTACTCCACTTCAGCCAACGGACCCGCCGGTAATGCGGTAATTCCCCCGTAGGGCCCCTCTTGCACCCCCCTCCCCCCTCCCCATCCCTCCCTCGGCGCCCCCTCCCTACATCCGCCGCATCCATTCGGGGCCCCTTCAGCTGCTGCCTCACTCACGCGGTGTGCCACAGTGTGTGCCACTGTGTGTGTGTATCGCATGTCAGCTGCCGGAATCCCTCCTCCGCTTTGGTCACCTCCTCCCCGCTTTCCGCCGGCAGTTCATCTTTGGTTCCTTGCATCATGTCCCCCCCCTTTTCCCGTGTTGACCTGCCCCTCACCCCCCGGTGCTGTTGTAGCCCTCTCTGGTCCCTTCCTCTTCCACCGCATTGCCACCACATTATGGACACGTACCAACACGCAACGGCAATCTATATACGCACACATATATATATATATACATGCGTGTATGTATGTATGTTTTGTATGGCGGCCGCCGCTAAGCTGCAGGCGGTTGCTGCTGCTGCTGCTGCTGTTGCTGCTGCACAAGGCTCCCTCCGACGCCGCCACCACCGCCGCCGGGCCCCTTCGGGTTGGCTGGATCCCAGCCGTACTGCTTGCCCCAGGCGTACATCTCGTTGAGAACTCGGGTAAATGAGTCATTCGCCACAAGCTGCCGTACAGCCGTACAATGGACATGGCGGGAGTGAGAAACCGGGGAATAGGGAGCTGGCTACAGCGGCTCACAACGCGTCGAACATTTGTTCAGTGGTTCAAACAACACTAGGTTCAATCCAAACGCATCCTCAACCACTGTGCGAAAGATCCAACCCAATCCCATCCCACTTTTCAATCCGATAGCAGCTCTTTCGTTTTTCCAATCCCTCTCCAATCTCGCTAACCTCCTCCCCCCACTCCACCTTTTACCTCCAGGTACTTGTGGTACAGCCTCATGGCCATTCGGGCGTCCTCCGCGGCGTCGTGACCCAGCAGGTGTGGCTGCGGCACGTACGGCTGTTGCTGCTGTGACGGCGGCGGCGGGTACGGGCCGTACTGCTGCTGCTGCTGCTGCGGAAAGCCCTGCGGTGCTGCCGCCCCCACCGCTGCCGGGAACGCACCCCCATGCAACTGTGGGTGCGTGTGTGGATGGGGCCCCATACCCATTCCCATTCCGATGCCCATTCCCATAGGGCCCCCGCCAGCCATAACCCCCATAGGCCCCACGAGCGGGACCCCGCCGCCGTGCATGTGTGGGTGGTGGAGGTGGTTGGGGTTATGGAAGTTGGGGTGGGGTAGGGGGCCGGCGCCAAGTGGGTTAGGCGGCACGTGGTGGGAGTGGGGCCCGGCGTGTGCGTGTACGTGTGTGTTTGGCCCCGCCGCGCCCTGCAGTGTCGCCCCAAGCAAGTAGCTGGCCAGGAAGCGGAGGGAAAGTTTTCGACCTCCCCGGTGTCGGAAGAGCTCCGAAGTGTCAATCACCTGCGGGAATAACCACCTTAGCCATTACGACAACCACCATAACAACCATAGCAACCACCATAACCCACGACCACAACCATCGGGATGCAGGTGCCTTGCCGGGTGCCGGCAGGTGTCCGCTGGGCGGGTGGCCGGGGCGGGGGATTTCGGGTGATGGCGGCAATGAAGGTGAGGGGGGTATCGACACGGAGCATGAGACGGCTTACTCGCGTACAACCCTCCCCCACAGCTTCGCTCCCCCTTCCCCCTATCGGCGCACGCTCCCTCCCCTCCCCTCCCCTCCCCCGACCCCCCCCCACCCGCTTCTCTTCCCCAACATATATACGTACATACATACATAGAGTTCAGGCACTACTGGTTACGCACACACCGATGCCCCCTAAAGTTCTGGGATCGAGACCTGTCAGGGTCGAAAATCCTTCCGATGGTGGAATGTAAAAGTGCCCCTAGTCGATGGACGGTGGTGACCTGGGATAAAGTTGACTTGCGAGCTGACCAGGGACGGAGTTGAGCTGCAGTTGATCCGGCAGATTCCTTTGGATGCTGGTGGTGGATGCGGAACCTGAGCGATCCACTGAGAAGTTGACTAGGGTGACTGGATGAGGGTGCCCCGAAATACCGGGGAAGGCAGGGTTTCGCCGGGTAGCAGCCACGGGTGAAGATATGCCCCCCCTGGCTCACACATCATACACACATGCACACACCTGCTCCGGGGGTACGACCATGTTGATGCAGCGGAAGTCCTTCCTCAGGTCGTGACCCACGAACACACACCCACAGTCCAACAAGTGCCTGGGGGGATGGGGGGGAGAGGTGGGGGGGAGGTGGGGGGGGAGGTGGGGGAGAGGATGGGTAAGACAAACCACTGTCGAATGAAGCAGCAGCTATCAGAGATAGACGGATATAGTCCAGGAGAAAAGGGAATGCTGCATCAGGAATGAGGAGGGGAGGAGGGGAAGGGGGAGGGAGGCGGGGAGGATTGTGGGTGAGGATGAGGATGAGGGGGGATGCGGGGGTATAAAGTAATGTAAGACGAATCACGCACACTTCCGAAACCTCCGAAACCTCCCCTCCCTCAACTCCTTAACCCACCCAACCTAACCCCCTCGGGACTGGACCCACTTGAGTTTCAGGTAGGTGTGTTTGAGTGTGGTGGTGTAGTGGCGACTAACTGCCGGATCCAGATCCCCGGGCTGGATCCCGCTCCACCGGGTCAGGTAGTCGTACACGGGTTCCACGGCCCGTACATAATCGTCCAGGCAGCAGCTGCCCGCCAAGGGCCCCGGCTCGGCCACCACCACCGCCACCCGGGCTAGGGTTAATCTGAACGGAGTGGAGGTGGAGGTGGAGGTGGAGGGGGGCAGCAGGGATCGAGCGACAGAGCAGCGCAGAGCGGGGTGGAGGGAGGGAGGAGGGAAGGTGTATTTTGGCCAATGTACAAGATGCATTCTTCTGAGAATGACGTCGAAAAAACACTTCCCAACGTCCCTTCCCCTTTTTTCCTTCACCCATCCTCGTCATATTCCCCGCCCTCCCTCTCCTCCTCTCAACTCTCCTTTCCCCCCACCCACATGTATATACTACTCGCTATTCGCCTACTTGCATTCCTGTCCCCGTAAAACCCTCCTCCCCCTCCCTACCCTCCCTCCCCCC
>NW_003307549.1:490659-491640 GCF_000143455.1 Volvox carteri f. nagariensis | reverse complement strand
CTGGCGATAAATTCCTGGACGTCAGGGTCGTTAAAGCTTTCGTCGTACGACCCAATAACGTACACATCGCAATTTTGGTGTCCTCCCCGGAGAAATGTGGACAAGGGCAGGTAGTACGACATGATGTTGGCCTCGGTGATGTTTTCGAAGGCGGTGCGGTTGTTCTCCACCACATAGCTGCGGATTGGGGGCCCCAGAAAAGCATCATGCAACGTTTACGACATGCGGGCTTCGACCTAGGTCATGTCTTAAACACATACATACATACATACATACATACATCCCGGTGCAGGCGCGTCGTTTCTCCCGACCCTTGCGCTGTGTTTCGGCTTCGGCCCCCGGCTCTCGCAGCCCACAGTGTAATCTAAGTCATACATACATACATACATACATACATACATACATACATACATACATACATACATACATACATACATACATACATACATACATACATACATACATACATACATACATACATACATACATACATACATACATACATACATACATGGATGAGACCATAGCTTGACTAAGCTGCTACTATGACCGTCGGCCAACCGCGGCCGTGGCCACCGACAGCGACCTCAATTGTTTGAGCGTAGTTATGGTTATCTAATTAGCCTGAAAATGTCGCAGAGGCGACCAGCAGTGGCTGTTAGCCGCGGCAATGTTCAAAATGGCCGCCAGCCGACCTCAGCCGCGAGACCGCAATCCATACCGACCAAAAAGATAAAGGCCGTCAGTGGCTTTTACGGAACAAATGAAGGCTTGGCTATCTACAGAGCCACACTAGAACTGGAATCGATCGTGGTGACAGTCCGGTGGCCAGCGGGCTCAGATACGGGCGACATCATCGCGCANATATACGGTCCATTAGGACTTCAAATTCTGGCAACAATTGGCCAAATCTTCCGCAGCAACCAGGAGTTCAACCGTTGGGGAGGCCCGCGCATTCAAAAACGGTTGCTTTATCCGATG
>NW_003307549.1:484596-490609 GCF_000143455.1 Volvox carteri f. nagariensis | reverse complement strand
GCTGGGGCCCAGGAGGGAGCCTCGTGTGACGGGGGGTTACCCGGGTGTGTGTGTGGGGGGGGGTTGGGGGGTTGGGGGGGAAAAGAGGGAGGACGAAGCGACCAGGGAGGCGATATTGCTGAAGGCGCCGCACGCGTACATGGAGACTGGCGGGCTGTTGGAGGTGCGCAAAAGTCTGTATGTATGTGTATACACATATACTACACACGTATTACTTATATATGTGTAAAAGACAGACTTTTGTGCGCCTCCGACAGCCCGCTCGTCCCCACACACGTGTGCGGCGGAGAGAAAGGGACAAGGTCCATCGCTGTTGCAGCCAACTGCCGTACTGCTGCAGTAATGTCGTACCTGAATGGCGGCAGTGCAGCCATGGGGCCCTGCAGCGGCGGCGAGCAACACAGCAGCCGGAACTGCTCTGACGTCAGCACTGGTGGCGGCGCCGAGGTAGCGGCGGCGATGAGCGCGGCCGGGGAGCCGGCAGCCGCCACCGTCGCCGCCGCCACGACGGCACCGCTGCCGCCACCGCCACCCGGCCGCTGCGGCCCGGCAGCAGCTTGCTTCTTCCCATCTCGGTTCCCGCCGGAGCTTCCGCCGCTACCGCCGCCGCTGCTGCCAGCGTTTGTGGGTTGTACGACTCCCGACGTCGACGCCGTCGCTGATGTCCCGGCGGCGGCGGCGGCGGCGGCGGCGGTAGAGGCAAGGTGCGACGGCGGTGGAACCTACCAGCGGAAAGACAGTCACACCCCCGGGGTTGGAGGGTTTTAGGTTAGGTTATATGAGGGTTATTATGCGCTTACCAGGTGAGGGTGAAGGGGGGGCGGAGGAGGGGAGGTTACATGGAGGCGCCTGCTTGGCGGTCAGGAGGTCGGATAGAGCAAAAGACAGAATCTGCTGTACGGAACCGCACCATGATGTATCGTATTTTACCTGTCTGTACTGCAGCAAACACGGCAGCTTCTGGTTGGCATAGGTAGCGGTTACCTCGTGCGCCGGGCAGTTGGGTGAAACGGAAAAGTCGTTAAAGAGAACCCACTCGGGACCCTGCGGCGGCGGCAGGGGGAGGGGTGCAACCGTGGGAACGCAAAAAGGAGGATCACAACACAGGATAAAAGGAGCCGCATCCGTCAAGGACGGCAAGTCGTACGGCATAGATGGGCACGTCGTACATACATACACACATACACACACAGAGGTCCACACACCCGCCCAAGAGCGACGCCACCGACGACCGACAGTCCCCGGGGCCTCACTCCTCTTTCCCCCCGATAACCCCCACTTCCCACTTGCCACTCACCTGCGGGTGACCTCGCGACCCATGGGTCAATGGAGGTGTCGCCGCGCCGCCAGCGGCGCCAGCAGTGGCGGCACTCGGCCACCCTGACGCCGGGGGGTTGCCGCTTGCAGCCGTCGGAGCCTGAGCTGCCGCCGCCACCGCCGCCGCCGCTGATGTAGATGTGGTGGACATGGGGGACGTGAATAGCGGCTCCGGAGACCTGGGCGGCTCTGGGGGAGGAGCTGTGTGGCCGCCAGGAAGGGCCGCCCCGCCCCCCGCCCCCCGCCCCCCGGCCCCCAACCCACCCGGGGTTGATGGCGCAAACGCAAACAGAGGAGACACGGGACATTGACGGGAGGAGGAGAGGGGGAGGAGGAGGAGGAGGAGCGGAGAGAGGTGTAAGACGAACCGCTGACGGGGAGAGGGGAGAGGGGAGAGGGGTATCCTCACTCATACTGCGATACTGGTGGCAAGATGACGTGGCATCGCAGTGAGCGCGTACTACAGATCCCCTAACACGCACTCCTCAACTATAAAGACTTTCGACAGAGATCCGGGAGGTGGGGGTCATGTCCACACACTACTGACGGCTACCGACCGACCGGCTAGGTGGTACCACCACCACCACCACCACCACGACCGCCACCACCACCACAGGCACATTATTTCTCTCATCGCGGCTCAGATCACGATAACGATAGGTGGTGGTGGTGGTGATGGTGGTGGTGTTTCCCCCCTCCCCCCTTCTACGTAGTGGGCCAGACGGCATCTGGGGGATTTCCTCGGTATTGTAGCCTTTTGAAGCCCCTCCCTCCCACGGCCCCTCCCTCTGGCCTCTGGACTCTGAGCACACAGTGAACCGCGCACACCTATCGTCATTGTGGATGAGAAGATGTCGTCTAGGTCGTCGGGCAGGGAGATGGATCCAAGATCCAAACCGACACCACTGCTGCGGGGTCCACCGGCGGCGGCGGAGGCGGTGTCGGAGGATGGCGCCGTGGCGGCGGCGACGGTAACAGTCGCCGTCGACGCCGAATGTCGCTGCGGGGCCGTTTTCCCGTTGGGCTGATTGCGAGGGAGAGCGAGGGGGCGAGAGAGGAAAAGAGAGAGAAGGAAAGTGGGAGAGCGGTTTGCGTGAGCGGTTGGGCTTTGAAGCATATCCCTCCGTCAAACCAACCAACTAACCACTAATCAAGCAACGAACAAATAAATCACACAACGAGTCAATCACCCAGCCTGGGCGGGTCTTACACACACACACACACACACACACACACGCACGCACCTGTGCAGTGCTGTTGCTGCTGCTAGTCATCACCGTCACCGCTGTCTTACTCGTTGTCGTACTCGTCGTATTTGTTGTCGTACTCGGCTGCTTGCCCTGTATGTACTCCGCCATGGAGCCCGGCGGCGGCTTGGTCAGCCGCGGCTGCGGGATCTCGTCCCAGTACTGCTGCGGCACCTGAGTGTACGGCACAACAGATATTCACACCACACCCAAAACGTTTTAATCATTCTTAACACCCATTCTCCCGGTGCTCTCTACTCCCGGTGTATTCACACGTTGGTCGCCGGTAGCGGTTTTCCCCAAACACGAAGGCGGTCCGAGTACGACGATATTGTTCCTGACTAACTACCAGGCAACGAACTTGTCCATTATTCTCGTTGGTATAAATTTTCATTTACGTTTACGCGCTGAAGGATATCCAGTCGCACAGACAGACAGACACACACACACACATAGGCTGGTGCTAGGAGGACCCCGGTAGGTAGATGGGCTATCCAGCTGGGCGGGGGGAGGGGGAGGGGATAGAGGCCCCGGAGGGTTCTTCTTTGTTAGGTCTGGGTAGAGGGCTTCCCGAGGGGGAGGGGGCTCGCCTCGCCGCAGGTTGCGCAAAGGCAGGGACAGCAGTGGGAGGGGTTTTTCCTGAGAGGTCGCTGTTGCTGTATGGGGCTTGGGCGGAGTTGCAGGCTAAGGGGGTGGAGCTGTAGAGCGGGCTGGGTGTTTAACGCTGTGTGAGTTGCGTATGTGTATGTGTATGTGTGGTGCTGCCTCGAGGCATCCCTAGGCATCTCTAGCCCTGTCGGTGAACTCACACACACACACACACACACACACACACACACACGCACACACGACACACACACACACACTGCCATCTCGCACCTTGACCATGGTGACCAGGTGGCCCTGATTTGGCTTGATGGTGCCGCCGGTGCGATTCGAATTCGGGTCGGCCGCCTCGTCCAGGTCGCGAATCTGGAACACCGCCCCACACAGCTCATACACGCCGGACACCACACCGGGTGCGAACAAGGACGTGCCTGCGCAGGTGGTGGAGTGAGGCGGACATACAGACAGACAGGTAGACAGCCCGGCAAGGCAGGTAGGCAGGTAGGCAGGTAGGCATGCACATGCACACATAATAATCACGTCCGCTAGGCACACACGTAGGCGGGTGTGTATGATTATTATATTCCCCATATCTTCCCCCCTGTTCCGGAAGCCCAACAACCGCTCAAACCCCCATCATTGTCGTACTGCCGTACAGTGAAATACGCGGGTCCTTCACTTACCTAGTTGTTCATACAGCTGCTCCGCCGTGTCCGCCTGGTGCACCTCAACCTCCCATAACTGCGGGCAGCGGGTTCGACAGTTGACAGTTAGAATGCGGTACATCATAGATACACGTGTGCAAAGTTACACGTACGTACAGACATACGTACATACACCTACCTGCGTTTTGCTGACCACCGCCAGGGCCCAGGGCAGTCTATTGGCCTCTCCAGAGGGGATCTCACCATCTGGGGAGGAGGGGAAAGAAGGGCCCCAGGAGGGCCCCAGAAGGGCCCCAGAAGGGGGAGGGGGCTCCACCACGTAATTAATGTCGCAAAGAAAGTCAAAGGACCAACCGGACGACGTCGGGGCTGGCCAGGCCGCCGGGGAGGTTGGGTTGGGAACTACCCAATGCAAAAAAGGCAAAAAAACTCAAGAAACATCAGCAGCACCCCACACGACCCGGAAACGAGGCCGCAGAGATACGGAGGAATACACCCAAGTACCCTAACGTCCTCTAGCCCCTTCCACAGGCCCCCCATACCCCCTGCCGTACCTCCCCTTTCCCGTCCCCCCCTCCCCCTTATTACCCCCCACCTGGCCCCTTGTTGGGCAGCCACCAGGCGGCCTCCTTGTTGTCCCCGGGGGCCACATTGACAGTCAGCACGGGGGGGAGGGACAGCGGGACACGAACCTGGGAATCCCCAAGAGGGGGCAAGCAGGGGGGGGGGACGGAGGGGGGAGACGAACCACGAACAAGTGAAACTGATGTCACGGAAAGACTGATGCGCCAGAAGGGGAAGGGGGGAAGGGGGGGGTGTATGCGAAGAGCAAATAAACCACGGGTCCCGAGGGGGACGGGAAGAGGGGAAGAGGGGGCAAGCAGGGGGACACGGGTTATGATACATACGGGGGTATGTACGGATGAGTTTTGCGGAATTTTGCGGAGCACTGAGACGACGGTAAAACCTCGCGCGTGGCATAGAAAGCACCGTTTGTGCCGCAGCGTACGGCACAGCACAGTTAAATGGCGATTGCCAGAGGATGCCGCATCATATCGTACGAGTCTGTATGATGCATGCAAGTATAGCTGCGCACAATCGTGCCCGTGTATGCCGGCATGTGCTGCGGCCACATGCGTGTCTGTGCGTGCGTGCTTGCGTAACTCTGATTCATATCTGAGCCGCAATACGAGGACAGGCCGAAGTGTGCCGAAGTGTGCGCGTGTGTATGTGTGTGCCGTACCTTGCGTACCAGCGCATATCCCCTCGCCTCGTCCAGCCAGGCCCGGGTGGCCGAGGCGGCGAGAAGAGACCGCCGAAGGAGCTCGGAAAAGGGGGGCGGGGGACTGCCGGGGGGGTCCTCCTAGCCTCAGAAGAAAAGGGGTGGGGGGAGAGAGGTGAGGGCGTTTCATGGGGTGGGGGGTGGGAAGACGGACCACGAAGCTGGATAAGGTTAATGACGATCATGCAAACATTGCAACGTAAGCAAGAGAAGGAATGAAGCTGAGCGATACGCCAGAAGTAAGGAAGCATGATGGACTGGGGTTTGGAGGGAGAGGGAGGGAAATGGCTGTAGATAAATGTGGTGGACAAGAATGCACCGAAGGGTACTAACCACTGCTTCTCCCCCCCCAGCCCTCAAAAAACACATTTCCCCCCTCCCCACCCCACCACCCCCTCAACAACCCACCTGCGAGGGGGCCGTTCCCGGCAGCCTGTTCAGCCCCAGCTGCCGCGCCTCCTCCGCCGCACGCGCCGCCTTCTCACGGGATGGAGGGTACTGCAGATCCACCTGTGTACGACATACACATGCGATTTTCTGTTACGGGTACGTGCCGGAATGACTTCATGAGCCGGGAAGCGGCGGCGGCGGCGGCGGCGGGTGGTGCTGGTGGTGATGGTGGTGGAGGCGGTGGGTGATGGTGGTAATGGTTTCGGTGGTGGTGGGAGGGAAATTCCTTTCCGGGAGACACATGAAACCCCTAACTGAGGGCAAAATCCCCTTAAATAATAATCATGCCGGCAATGATGACCACCATGTCAATTGATCAGGATAAAATAGAAAAATCAACATTACCAGTAGGAATGTGGGGTAGGGTGAGGGAAATATTAATAGAGAGCTCTGTCCCCACGAAACCCCTATCCCCCTTTCCTTCCCCCCCCCCCACCCCTCCCACA
>NW_003307549.1:479031-484005 GCF_000143455.1 Volvox carteri f. nagariensis | reverse complement strand
TTAAGCTCCTCCCTCCCCCTCCCCCTCCCCCTCCCCCTCCCCCTCCCCCTTCCCCCCCTATTTCATCCCGTCCTCCTGCCCTCTCCACCCCCCCCTCACCCCCCCCTCACCTCGAGCGCAGGTGCCATGGCAGCATTAGCGGGTGAGGGCTGAGGGGCGATACCCGATCTGAAGGGGCCCATGGAGGGGGTTCGGGCGTTGGAGGCCTCCCTGGAGGTAACAGAGGGGGGGAAGGGGGGAGGTAACAGGGTTGGGGAGAAATGATACATGCAAGCAAGAAGCGATACGTCCAAAGCACCCAGACTGCTGCAGAGGTGTGTGTCTATGTGTGTCTATGTGTGTCTATGTGTGTCTATGTGTGTCTATGTGTGTATGTTTGTTACAAGTACCTGACCGGGCCTGACGCTGGCCAGGGCTGCTGCCCAGCTGCCCCAACGAACAAGACCGCCCGGGGGAAAGGGGAGGGGCGTGAGGAGCCACTACCAACCCTCCTGCACAATACAGAGCCTGATCCGCCGGATACCGTGTAGGGGTGTGTACACACAGCGGTAGTGTGTGTGTATGTATGTGTGTATCTGTGTGTCTGTGCTGAGCGGAACTCTAAGTGACGTGGGGGAAAAGACGAACCACAATGAGTGAAGCTGCTGCGAAGGAAAGACGGCTGCGGCGGATGTACAGGAAGCAGACAACTGACCAGTCGGCGGTTGTGAAGGAGCCGTCCTCCGGACGATGTAGAGTGATGACGACAGCGGAAAATTACCTACCTAGCCGCCAAGACTAAAATAATAGCGGCAAAAGAGCAGTAGAGCCAAGCCGCAAAATGGTAAAGGTAGGTGTAAAGGCGGCAAAAGAGTCATAAAACCTGACGTGAAAAGAGAAAGGGATGACGTGAGGGAGCGGTAGCAGCTAGAGGGCGGGCGGGAAAAAGATATCAGTAAAAGCGAACAAATGGAAACACAGGAAACCCCACTACGTACCCAGCCACGCACCTGTGCATCTGCTCGAGTACGAACCGGGACAGAGCCGCAACCCGGCGGGACAACTCGGTTTCGGAGGTGCCCCCCCCACCGCCGCCACTGGCGCCGCTATGCGACGCCATGGCCGCCGCCGCCATCGCCGCCGCCGCAGCGCCAGCGTCACCTGCCGTACCCGCCGCGGGTCCTATTCCGCCGCCGTCCAGCAGCCCCAGTGCCGCTGCCTCCCGTAGCGACCGCAGCGTCCGGAACAGGTTGGTGGCCTGGGGGGGGAAGGAGAGGAGGGGGAGGACGGGGGGAAGAGAAGGGTGAGGGGAAACAACGAAACCCAAACGTGTGTGTGATGTGTGATGCGTGTGTATATCTCCATGCGTGCTTAAAACAATTACAGCAGCGGGCAGGTTCTGTGTGTGCTGTGTGTGTTTTAATGTACTCCGCCACGTGAAGGAAGCGGCCCTGTGGGTGGTATATGTGGCACACCGCGCTGGAGCCCACTGTGTAACGACCACACACATTGTGCAGCGCAACGACTCCATCGAACGCCGGTCGAGATGCTGCGCCCCTGCCTGTGCCTCTGCCTGTGCCTAGTCGCGGAGCCTGGTTTGTTCAAGATATGGTTCCCGAGAGCTTTGCGACCACGCTTTCCGTCGTTGAAACGAACAACTATGCCCCCCAACACAGCGGGGTGGTCCCAGTAGTATTGCAAGAGGACATTGTGGGTTTGTAAGGCAGGTGTGGTCTTTGGGGGGTCAGGACGAACCACGTGAACGAGTGAAGCTGCTGCCAGGGCAAGAGTGTAACCCCGGGGGGGGAGTTGGGCAACAAGGAAAAATGAGGACTTTCATCAACCTGCTATACACAGGTAACTCCCCCTCCCCCTCTCTCCCTCCCCCTCTCTCCCTCCCCCTCTCTCCCTCCCCTTCTCTCCCTCCCCCTCTCTCCCTCCCCCTCTCTCCCTCCCCCTCTCTCCCTCCCCTTCTCTCCTTCCCCCTCTCTCCCTTCCCCCCCCTCCCTCCCCCCTACCCACCTGGCAGGGTAGCCCCACAGATCTCCGCAGCATGGCGAACAAGAAGGACAGCTCGCAGGTGAGGCAGAACTCCACATCCGGTTCGGGGGTGTGGCACATCACCAGAGTACGGAACTCGGGAATGAAGTACAGAGCCTGAGAGTGACAGCCGGTGGGTTTAGGGGTGGGGGTGGGGGACCAGGGCCGGGGGCCCAGGGGCGGGGAGCGGTGTTGGGTTTGGGACGCGATTCGGAAAAAGGGATGGGCAAATTATGATTACACCGACATGCACAAAAGTCATAAACGCATTAACTGCCGACGTCCTATTAGGGGGAGCTGCTGGACATGGAGGGTTGTAATGACATACCGAGTACGTGGGTGGGTGGGTAGGGGGAGCAGTGGGGTGTGTGTAAGGAGAAAGGGTGGGGGGTTGGCCGGGGTGTGTTTGCAAGGCCGGCCGACACGGTCCTTTATTGCGATGGTGACTACGACGGCAATGGTGACGGTGACGGTGCGAACGGGGTGGGTGGGAAAGGTGAAGCCGCTGGTGCCCATACCCAGCCCCCTTTTAGCCCCTTCCAGCCCATATAATCAACAGCCTCCTCCCCTCCCCGTCCCCCCCCCTACACTACACACTCCGGCAGTTTCGGACTTTGGACGCCGGCAGTTCATACCTGGTTTCTTTGCCTGAGCTGGCTCCCCCTGCCTGAGCTGGCTCCCCCTTTCCTTCATGCCACCTCCACCCCCCCCCCAACCCCCACCCCGACCTCCCCCCACGGGTACCTGCAGCAGCGCGTTGCAGTAGGCGTTGGGAAGGTCGTTCTCCAGCCCCGCGAACCGTGTACGATTGTAGTACGAAAAATCAAACTCCTCCCACTTGAGCCTGCCGTAGTGTCGTATTTCCACGTATTGGTATCGCAGAGGCAATACCACGCCACCTGAACGCCGCGATGCGAATGTGTGCGTGAGATTTGTATCTATTCATCTGTCTGTCTGTCTGTCTGTCTGTCTGTCTGTCTGTCTCTGTGACTGACATGCGTATATCCGGGCCCTTCCCCCCTTTCCCCCCCTCCACCCCCTTCCCCCTCCTCCCCTCCCTCCCCGACCCGGAAGCATCTCCCTCCTCACCCTCCGCCGCTCGCTGCCTCTGTCTCTCCGCCCTAGCCGCCGCGGGGTCCACCCAGTCCGGCCTCATGGACAGGCGGGCGGAGGGGCCGTGACGCAGTCCCGCCAGCTCCCGGACCATGTCCGTGAGAACCTTGGAGCGGGAGAAGTGCGGGTTGGGCAGGTAGCCAACACCGTCAACCTGGACATCAGGACCGGAGGCGGGAGGGGTGGCGGTGGGGGGTGGGGTGGGGATGTAAGTTAGTGTAGGTTATGGTGATGGTGGTGGTGATGATGGTGATGGTGATGATGATGATAATGGTGGTAATGGTGGTGATGATAATGGTGGTAATGGTGGTGATGATGGTGGTGATGATGCATGCGATACAAAGATTTATAAATATTTCGCTACCAGCAGTTACAAGGGGGCTAGGAGTTTCGTGGAGGGGTGAGGGCGGGGGGCAAACTGCAAGAGAGCCCCAAACATTGGAAATAGGTAGATTGGGGTGGTTGGGGAGATGTGGTTGATGTACGGATCGACTGTAAATGAAACTACGGCACCATGGCCCTTCTTCCCTCCCTCCCTCACATACCCCCACTACAACCCCTCCTTCTTCCCCTCTTCGTTGTTCTAACCACCCCAACCGCAACCATGACCACACCATCTTAAATCCCTGAGGAGCCTTCCGGTAACTGCCAACTGCCGACCAACTAGCAATCCGTACCATCCGGATCTCCCGCCGCATGGACGGCTCCAGAACCCGCGGCGGCAACCCCACCGTACTGTTTTCGGAAGGATCCACCTCCGAAACCAGCGGACCGGGTGGGAGTCCAGGGGGGGCACCGGGTGGTGGTGCTGGGGGGTACTGGGGGGCGGAGGAGAAGCTGTCGTCCTCCTGCGCGTAAAAACACCGCACACACGCATACACACGTATTCAACGGAGCCCCAGCTGTCTCCACTGCATCTGTGCTACTGACTATAATTGCTCCGGTAAACCTGCACGCATGTGACAAAGCTCGCATCGTCACGCCTAGCGGCTTGGTTAAATTCAGCACACTCACTTAATCCGGGTGTGTGTGGGGGGGGAAGGGGCGGAGGGGGGAAGAGGGGTAAAACCCATTAGCTCGGGGGAAAGGCGGGGAAAAACTTCCCCGAGAAAACCTTTCCACACATATCAGATTACAGAAACACATCTCACATCCCGCACCCGCACCCGCACCCACCTGCAGAGCCACAGCGGGTTTGGGTCGGGGGCCCCCGGGGGGGGCGGGTGGCGGCACGGAGCTGGCTGCCTTGTTGACCCGGTGCCGCCCCGGCCCCCCTCCCCCGCCTAGCCCCCCCGGCCCCATATCCCCCCAGAGATGCACGTATCCGCCACTGCCCCCTAGCGCCACCAGCTCGCCGCTGCTGCTGATGGTGGCTGTGGATAGGGAGTCGGAAGCCATGTCTGCCTGGAGGGGGGGTTGGGGGGATCACATGCAAGGCAACGAGAAATGAACTGACGGCGTACCCCAAAGTCCGAAACAACGGCCGGGGTGGGAGGGCGAGGGCGAGGGCGAGGGGGGCATGTATGCAATGAGCAAAGAAGGTTTTTAGCGTCCTAAAAGCGCCAAACTGCTGTACCGGAGTCCGGAGCGATGTGGGGAAGGTTCGGGGAATAGTGGGAGCTCAGCCCCCGATCGTTCATTACTTGGCGGGTGGGGCACTTGCTCTGGTTTAGGAGGGCGCGCGCGAGACGGGGTTGCTACGAGGGAGGGACGAACCGCCACGAACCAGCACTTTTCCCCCGAAACCCCCATTCCCCCCATCAGCCCACAGGGCCCCAACCTCGCCTCTTTACATGCTGGGCATTTCCCCCCTTCCCTCCCCCCCTCCTCCCCCCTTCCCTC
>NW_003307549.1:368887-478981 GCF_000143455.1 Volvox carteri f. nagariensis | reverse complement strand
TTCCCTCCCCCCCTTCCTACCCCACCTGGCACAGGTTCGTGGCAGCTCCCGTGGCGGTGTCCGCCAGACAGAACAGCGCGGAGGGCATAGCGACCAGCAGGCTGGCGGGCATCAGCGGATGGAACACCAGGGCGGACGGGGAGCCAGCGGTGGGGAGGGAGTACAGCAGCCGCAAACCCGCACGCAGGTCGAAGATCTGGGGGAGGAAATGAGGTATGAGGGCGGCAGGGAACGGGGGAAAAAGGGGATAAAACGGGAAATATGGCCGAAGGTAAAAAGCGAGGGACACAACTGCCGACGTCCGGGGGTGGGGGATGGGGGTGGTGGCGGTGGCGGTGGCGGAGGGGTTAGGGAGGAGGAACAAGGAAATGAAGTTAGCAGGGAGTTGTGACAGAAGTTGTGGTGATAGGTAGATGTGTGCGCGTCGGTGTGTGTGTGTGTCTCACACCTTCGAGAGTTTCGCTTTATCTCCAAAGATGTAACCTGGAGAAACATACATACATACATACATACATACATACATACATACATACATACATACATACGAGCCCGGAGAGGGCCCTTGGGCCAGGGGGCCTAGGGCTGTATGTCATATTAAATAGGTACCATATAAAACGCAGTAGGAAAGACTATTACTATCCTATCATCGCTCAGCACGAAGACATTAATGCGGAAGATCAATAAACTGCCGCCATGTGTGTTTTCCTTGACATTACTATTACCGTGACTGTGACTGTGACTGCTGGTAGCTCAGTTCATCAAAAGAAATGGAGATTTAATTATAAACTTTTAGTATAACACTGGTAGCAGCAACACAATAACTGCATTTCTTGCTGCGCTACTGCTGCTGCGGGCCATGTTGCAGCTGTGCTTGCTACAGCCGCCCCCGATGCTAAGCCACATCTCACCTTGACGCAGTTTTCCGCTATCACCTGTCCGGCCCTGAGTCCGTACCCGGCTGCCGCCACCGTATCACCGCGGCCGTCCAGAGCCGCCACTCCCCCAGCTGCGGCGATGAGCGCGCCATCCACCTTTACACCGACATGCATACAGACGGACATACAGACGGACATACAGACGGACGGGTTGGTACGGGCAGACATACAGACGGACAGGCGAGCGTACAGATAGATAGACAGATGGACAGGTAGGGTTGGACAGCAGCAACAGAGAGCAGCAGCAGCAGAACGGCGGGAGAGCGGAAAGCACCAGATGAGCAAAGCGCTGCAGTTCCATTACAGCTACATCCTGTGTAGGGTAAGGCGAAGGCTGTGTGATTTCAGGTGAACAAATGAATGGGTGAGTGGGTGGGTAATCCCAAACCCCCACCCTCCCACCCTCTCACTCCCTTCCTCCCACACTACCACTACCCTGCTACCACTCACCCGCAGCTTGGTCCGCGGGTCAATGAGCGCCAGTCTCCCCAGCGAGGTGGCGCAGCACAGCGACCCGCGGGTCACTGGGCCCCGCAGCAGCGTGATGCCCTCGCCGCCCAACAGACCTAGCACCTCCTGAACGGCACCTCGCACAGAGTTGGGTAACGGGGGACGGGGGAAAAGACGAACCACGAGCGAGTGAAGCTGCTGCCAAGGAAAGAGTGCTGGGGATGGGGGAGCGGAATTGCACGCGAGGGCACACACACACACACACACACACAGGGGGCCAGGGCGTCAGGAACTCCGGAAGGGGTGGCGTGGTACTGTACTGTACGGTACGGGGTGAGGTGTATTATTGTTCGTGTCCGGGTGCCATCCGTCTGAGTTCATTTCCCCTAATTTTCCCCTCACCATAAAACCACGTTCCTTTGTGAGCCGGCGGATCCTTTTCCCCAACCCCCCTTGCCGCCGCTTTTACCCCCCTCCTTTAGACTTGTGCTGCGGCTTCGTCCCCGCCATGTACGGCCGATTCGTTCGATTAACTTCGGCCGTACTCCTGGCCCACTTCCCATGCAACCCCCCTTTTTCCACCCGCTCACAACCAGCTTACTCTCCCCGCCGTTTCCCCCTCCCCACCCACCCCCACCTACCTGTTCCACCACCACTTTCCCCGTGGCGATGTCCACCAGGGATACCAGAGAGCTGCTGCGGCCAAGAACGGCACGACCACCGCTGCCGCCTCCTCCCCCTCCGCCGGTCCCGGTATCCATACAGAGCGCCGTGAAGTGCCCTCCCTGGGGCCCCTTCACGAACGAAGGCCGCGCCGGCCATCAAAGGCGGGCAAGGACACCGACACACGAGCATGGGCACAGTGCATGGGGCGGAGATGGCTAGGCGCGGGCGGGATGTGTACGCGGCAGGGTGAGAGCAGCTGGAGTGACGTCATACCACAACAGCACACCACGGAAAGGGAAGCAAAATCACTACCTCCCCACCCCGCGGGGCAGTGGGTTTAGGGTAAAGGGACCCAGGCTAGGTGAAGTCAGATCGAATGAGAGGAAACCTGAGTTACGAAGGGGTCAAGGATTAAGGCTTCGAGGCTTTGTTGTACCCTTAAGGCCAAGGGTCCAGGGTCTAGGACGACGCCTCAGAGGTGAGCCGCACTGGGACCCTCCGTACCGCGTCATTCAGGCACCACCGCGGCGCCCCACCGAGCCCGTGCAGAGCCAACCTGCAGCGAGGGCCCCACCGGACCGTCAAGATGACCCGTGGGTCGTGTCATCTAAGTGTACGGCACGGCACGTTTGGCTGACATGGGCCGTGGTATTCGCGACACTGACCCGCGGGTCGTCGTGCGGGGTTGCATATAGCAATTTCGTTGATAAAACGCTGGCGTGCAAACAGATTGCGGGAACAGGCGAATCTAGACGAACACTGTAGTCAATGAAAGAGTAGGTAGGCGCGTAACCACCTCCCCACTCACGATCCGTTCCATTCCAACCCGAATCCCGTCGCCCCTGTCCGACACGACCCGTCTGCGTTCCCGTTCTCGACTTTCCCTCCCACACACACACCCTACGCGTTGGACGTCGGCAGTTCATTTTTTGACTTGGGCATCTAATCGCCCTCCATTCCTGTCATTGCTGACCGCCGCTGTACCTGTGCTGACTCAGGGACAGCACGCCATCTCCCGCCGCCAAGACCTCCAGCACCGGGCCGGAGGGATGTGCGTGCCAGTGGGCGTACGGCTGCAGAGTGGGGCATTGCACCGTGTACAGGTGGCCCGAGTCCGTGCCTGCATGTCTCACGCGTGAAAACACCACACAGGGAAACAGAAATAGTAGTCCGTATGCTGCTGCATTGCCAAGGTCCGGCGCGGTCCATAATCGCGGGCATTGGACAACTTGGTCCCTCCCCTCTCCATTTCCCCCTTCCTCTTCAAGAAGCCGCAGCCCGCAGCCGCCGCGAAAAGGTAATGAGGAAAAGAGTGGAAGGGAGGCTCACCTTGCCCCACTAGCCGGCGCCTGGCCTTTGCCCTGAATCCAGGCCCGGGAAGCGGGCCCCTGCCTAACTCTTGCCTCCTCCCGGGGTAAAAGTCCCACCTGCAAACCGCAAGTTCCCTGGCCCTCTTACCTGCCCACAGAGCCTCATAGTGTGGGCTGAAGTGCATAGCTGTCACCTGGGGGTAGGACGTCCGATGGAAAGGACTGTTCACGTCAAGTTGAGGGTTTGGGGCGGCGGGAGACAGAGACTGTGCGCAGGCCGGAGGCACGTTTCGGCAGCTCAATTATACCCCTTGATTGGCATGCGGATGGCGTGCAGCACTTGTCCCGCTGCAAAGCCATGTGCGTCGCGTAGCAAAGTCCATGTTGGAGAACGCAACACATTTGCGACGCACCGCGGAAGCATAATTAGCGTCCAACGGCGAGACAGCCAGTTCGCCCATTCCATATGCATTATACATTTCGCCTCCTCCGTGCCTGGCTGCGGCTGGGCGCAGAACGTAACTAATTACTGCGACAGCCGGCTGTTCCGTGAATTCCAGAGGCTACCGCAAAAGAGTCAATAAACATCATTCCTACATTAGGTTAACTACGCCGCATAGCTGAAACGCAAACGCCACGGGGGAGTAGGGCGTCGGCTCCGGCGTCATATGCCAGACAACGGAATTTAGGGATAATTTTATTGCTTCCCGAAGAAGTTATAGTGAGTAGGTATTACGCTCTGTGCGGTTTGCGGGGTATTAAAAGTTGGTTGCAAGTCGTTGTTTTGCCGGAATTTCGGTGAAAAAGCGAAGGGGAACGGTGAAGGGGCAGAGATGCATGATGCAAGCTGCACTGAAACGGTTACCAACTTGAACGATTTAGGGGAAGACTATGGGAGGACCATCCAGATGTTTATTTGTGTTTTGTCTGTCGAGCTGTCCGTGTGGGAAAATGTATGATACTTCGGGACGGCCCAGGCCAGCAAAAGATTCCTGTTAGTTCGTGTTACAAACGAGGACAGTTATTTCTGATGTCAAGTCATGTCAACATTCATGACACTACAATTTAACTGACGATGATCGCTGCTGTCCCGCACAGCAAGCGGGGACAGCGTCCAGTCTATCCTGGGTCGAGTCCAAACGTCCTAATCACTCCAAGCAACCATCCGCTGCAAGCAATCCACGATCCTCAATGAACGAGTCCTATGCACTGTAGGCACAACCCGCTTCAGTCCTAACCTTCATGAATCGTTGGCGCTAGCCAGGCACGTACTAACACGTTAGCTGGAAGTCTGCGTGGTCCTGATATCTATAGTAGAGCTGGATGACCAAACAACTAATAGCCGATAACGTATCCAAAGACACGACGTCTCAAGCAGCTATGCCATTTCACGGCCTCACTACAAACCAAATTCTAACCTCGAAGCCCTAATAAAAAGATCATCTTCCATGTCCGCTTTAAGGACGGGGTTTGAATTCCGGCAAAGTGCCCCCAAAGCATGTTCACAGGTCGGAGTCGTGTCGAACCCAAGCGAGGTGGTTTGGTGCATCCCAGGTGCTCTCCATCGTTGCGCGGTTGTGGAAATAGAATTGACTGCAAGGACAGACATACACAGGCAGGCGGCTGGCAGAGGTTAAGGCCTGACTTCTGCTCCCAGTCGACCCAGTCGACCCGGGTTCAAATCCGCCTGCCGGCTCCTCGGGTGTTTGAGGAGTGATGAAATGGGAGGTGGCCCCCCATCTTATGGACGGTGTAGGACGTGATAATATCAACTTGCGAGCTGACCAGGAACTAAGTTGATGCGCCGTTGATCCGCTAGATTTGGTTGGATGCTGGTGGTGAGTTGCCGAACCCAACGAATACATTCTGAAGTCGGATGGGGTGACGGATTAGGGTGCCCCTCTAGCAGGGGAGAGCAGGGACTGCCCCGGGAAAGGGGGCCGCTGGCGAAGTTAACCACCCTGTAACAACATACATACACAGGAGGGGGGCCAAAGGGGTGATGTGCCACACAACTATTTACATGTCACCATAGGGCAGACCCCTTGTTGCTCATGCTAGTCGTTACATTTTTGCCTCCACAACCCGTCCATTTTCTGTCTTCTTTTAGGATGCAGTGACACAAAAGGCTAACATGCGCTCCAATCAAAGGAAAACACGCCACCAACAATACGGGGCGGAAGACATGCACAAAACAGAGATTTACGACGTGTACAGCAGGAAGCACGGGCCCAAGGAGGACCCATGGATGACCCCGTCATGGCTTACCCCGTCTCCTCGTCAGGCACCTTGGTCCACTCCATATCGGCAGGCATCTCCCACACACTCTCGCCCGACTCGATGTTATACCAGTATGGGTTGCCAGTCTCTGCACGAGGGCCATTACGTCAGATTTCTGGCCAAGCAGGATTTCAGAAACGAACGACAAAACACATCCAGGACATGCTTTCCCTATGATTGAGAAAACCCATGCAAAGCGCAGGTTCCGGTTTGTGCATGCCGTTTATGTGCCATGGGACAGCAAGTAGAGCTCGCCAGGAGTCTCGACGCGTTGCTGGGTTCTTAAATGTAAAAACATCCTCAATAAGCCTACAGGTACGTCTTAACCGTGCACAGTCGACAGCGGGGTTCGGGGTGGGTCCAAACTGTGGTACGCACATTGGCACGGCAATACGCAACTCACCCTCGTCGACCAACTCCCGCCAGACAGAGTTATAGGTTGGGTCCGTCCAAGAAAACTCCCCAGTCTTCTCGTTATGCCTGCGGTGAAGGAAAGACACCACAGAAAAGAGGGGGGAAACATAACAGATAAGCCAATTCTGTGCTGGTTGTGTAGGTGCAGAAATGATGGCGAGGGCAACCATCCTTGGTACTCGGCGGAAAGCGGGAGGATTCAATCCTGTAAAAACAGTAAGTTCAGCGCAAGTTAACGGGGCAACCTGTTGAATCATGTACAGACACGCAGTGCTTCCTGTTCTCCCTAGGCGGCTGCTTAAGTAAGCATCACACGCCCTTGAGCACAATAAAAATCCTGTGCCGTAACGGAGTAAAGCTAGCGATCACATGTAAATCATCTCCTGCCCCGGAATGTTACAGCGCTAAGCCCTCGTAGATGCTCCTCATCCTCACCAGCGTGCATTCACGTTCTTGTCAATATCGGCAAGGGTGTCCTCCGGCACCTCCTGAGGCACCTCAACCTGCTCGACAAACAGACAGCACCGGAAAACAGTTATGCATTTGAACAGTAATGACGAACAAGGGTTATTCCATCTGGTGGAAGTTAGCCACACAGCCTGGGCCAGATAGGGACTAATGCTCGTCGTGGAAAACTATCGGACGAAAGGGTTAATGACTTGACGAGATGGCCTGTGACGAGACATCTCTGCAAGCCCCTTCCTTTGCTTGTCATACATACCCGTATGAACAGCAGGCGTCTGCCTTACCGAACAACGGTTCCCATCCTTAACGGGATAATCGTCTGCCTGCGCCTGTCTCTTAACGGTTCCCAGCGAGATATCACAACGCAACAGCGGGGACATTTAAACGCTTACCCCGCTTGGCCTCATGACTGGTCAACTGTGCATGGCCTGAGACCATACGGCTCCGATGGGCACGCTCAATTGCTGCAATAACCAGGCCTAACCAACCCGCTACACTAATCGTTGGGTTGCAGCCACCAAAGCAAAGCCCAGGTGCTGCGTCAATTGTTGCCCGGGACAAGTTCCGGAACGCACCTGGGAGATGTTGGCAATGAAATTGTAATACATCTCCTGGTTGTTCGAGCGCACCTTGACCCAAGCCAGCGACTGCAGAAGAACACGGTGGCAGGGCCGAAATGAATATCGACAATGCAAAATCCCTTGCGTATAAATGCGGTGGAGCAACACGACTACCAGCAACCCCGGGCAACACGCTGAATTAGGATGCGGGATGCGCCTGCGGTGACCCACTGCAATACTACCAAAAAACGGGCGACCCAGATGGCAAGTACTTTTGTCCTTATGCAAGCTCGGTAGCCGCGCCGTACCGGGGGCACAGTCTTGACTTCCTGGCCAGTAATCGCATTGATGTACTTAATTGGGTGGCCCTGCACGTCCACGCGCTGCCAAGCGCACGAGGGCGGCACGTTCCACCGGCTTTCGCCCGTCTTGCTGTTGAACCAGTACTCCTCCTCTGTACACAGCAGTATGATTCATTCGCGCCTTTGGCAGATGTTTCGGGAGCGCTTAAGCGCCCTCTCGCGGGACACGCATAGGAACGGGTTTGCTTTGTGATGGGTGGAGCAACACCCGACCACGTAAAAAGGCACCGTTTATCTCCTCACCACTCTCATTCAATGTTGTGCACATAAATATGCAAGTACGACACATGACACGCCACCAGGTAATCACAGGGCAACGCTGACTCATATATGACTAAATATTCTCACTTGCTCCCTTGTCCTGCCTGGTCCAAGTGCCCGGAGGATCCTCGAAAGCCATGGCACCATTGTTGTCGTATGCGGCAACCAGGTCGCGAAGCTCCTTATTGGAAGCATAATCACGGGCCTTCTTGCTGGACTTGTCCTCCACGTTCAGGTCGGCACCATATTGCAGCAGCAGCTTGGAGATCTGTTTCGGGGCAGGTTACGTTTAGATATGGAACCTACGTTTCACCTGAGGTGCAAAGGAAGCTGCTGAAGCTGAAACTGAAGGAGGTCGCCAAGGCATGACGTATACGGACAGCCCCTTCATACAAGGACATAGCCTGTGCCGCTTTCCCATGCAGGGCACCGTGGTCCAAAATGATGGTTAGGCACGGTGGTTAGTGCCATGTCACGGGAGGTGACACTCGATGGATGGGCTTGGACGCACCTGAAGCAGGTTTTGCTGGAAGGCAACATGGATAGGCGTGGCACCACTGGCCGGATCTTTAGACTTAGCCAAGGCGCCGTACTGCAGCATGGCGTCCACGTACTTCAGTTCCTTTGACCGCACGGCTTCAACTAAGGGAAGCCGTCCCTTGGAGTCAGGTTGGTTGACATCCATTCCATCCCGCTGCAGCTCCTCAACAATACCCTCAAGTTGTTTCTGTGGGCAATAAGATTTCAAATTGACTTTGTCACAGACGCCGATGGGTGTAAGACAAGGTGTTCGACTCAGGCAGCTGCCAAGATCATGACCGTTTCCGGGTGACTTCCTGCTATGCAAGCGCCCAAAGCCATTGAACAAAATGCAAAAGGACGTGATCGAAAACCGTATTGAGGTATAGACGCTTCTCACTGCGGAGATAACGGCACGATGGACCACGGACCTTCTTGATGAGCTCTACCAGCTTGTCGGTAAGTCGCACATTGGCCTTTGCCGCTGCCACGCAAACAAGCGCAGCCGCAAGGCAGAGGACCAGCAGCCGGGTGCTGGCCATCTCGTTGACCGAAGGGCAACGGTACTTCCTAATCTTCCCTGTAAAAGGGGTAATGTGGTTTGCAGCGTCGAACGGTGGCACTTAAATTGCTTACTGGGCTAGCGACGGCGTCGGGATATGATAGCTTGTAGGAAACGAATTGAAATGCAAACGCAGTACGGTCTCGGCGCTTCAACTATGAAGACTAAACGCCAAACCTGCCGCCATGTGAATAGGTTCTAACCTAGTAATTATGCTGAGATTGTTGTGTATAGTACACCAGCATATATCTGTGTTGATATTAGCTGCAGCCGTTCATGCAGCGCGTTTGTTGCAGGCGTCTCCGTAGTGCATTTTTCAGATAAATCACTAGCATCATGGCCACCCAGCCCAAACATACACGCATGCACGGCGTGTATGCCATACGCACGCATATGCGCGTATGTCACGCACAAGCATACATGTGTGTCGCATTGCGACAGCAATTATCCGTTTGGCAACATGTATCACATGCTATGCTATACCTCTTGTCCGGATTGGCTTTTCCAGGAAGACCTTCATACTTCGCGAGACTGGTTATGATCAGACCCCTGGATACGACCGCTCCGGTTTCGACGGGTTGAGCATTCCCACTTCTAGCAGGATTGTGTACTTCGTTTCGGTGTGCTTTCCTTTACCCTGCCTTAGGCAACCTATGGCCCTGTACGTCATACCATGTGACAGCGTACAGCACTGTAAGACCGTACAAAAACCCTTGGTCCTCGTACTACTCCTTGCACGCAGCCAAGGCAGTCTATATGCCCGGGGACCACTACTTAAGACTAGTTGGAACGTAGAAACGCTGTGGGGACCTAAGAGGCTCTCAGGCCGAATATCTTTGGCCAGCCGCGCCAGCATGAATTTACGGATGTTGTGCTATGCTTGGAACGGCAGAACAGATCGTAAGGATGGATTAATAAGGACCATGCTGTAAACTCTTGAGCTGCTCTGTGCCATACGCTACACGGCTACTCAGGCTTGGAGCGTGGTCTGCACTTCCGTTACAAGACTTCACAAGGAACTAAGAATGCGGCTTCCCTTCGCCAGACATAGGAAACCAAATGTCGTATCGCAATGTACGACATGAGTGCCCAAAGCTCTTCAGTAGAGAGGTCTGACCGATTTGACTACTAGTGCACAAGGTTCACAACAGGCGTTGGGCATCGAGGCCGCATGTCATTTATTAATTAAGCGCAACCATCCCTCAGGTGGGGTGAGACCTAGTCCCACATTGCTTTGGGGGGTGTTTGGAGCCAACTGCACCAACACTACTGCCCCCCAAAGCTCTGCTAACGCCTTTCATGGGTGAGATGACCTGGTCAACGTTCTTTTAGTTTCTCTTCCGAAGCTCCATTGTTGTGTAATTGTTAAGCCATGTATTTGGGTCCTATGCCTTCCTGCAAGACGCGCCGTACTGTTTCCGTACAGGTATCCGTTCCTACTCTTTTCCTATGCCGCTAATATTGCATGAAAATTAACCGGCACACCAACCATCATGTCTAGCAGTCGTGTAGGCCTTAGTCGTTTGAGCAAAGGTCACGCTGCTCAAACTACAGCACCGAACGACGGCACGGTTGTTGAAGATGATGATGAATTTATCGACGATGGAGGCCAGTAGGTCTTACACTTTGTGCTTAACAAAGCGCTTACGATTTTGTGTTTCGACAACTTAAGAGGTTGACTTAACGCGTTGTCTTATGTTAATATGAAATATGATGAGTTGCTTAACGTTAGACCATTATAAATATGAAGCATGTATCATACTCGTTTACTAACTCCCGTTTTGGTCTCAGGGCTGCCGAGGATATTGGAAAATCCTTCATATTTCGCAATGCGCTAACCCAATCTGAGGTAGCAGCGTTAGAACGCTGGAAACGCAGTCAGAATGATGATGATGATGAGCAGTTTCCGCTTTCGTCAAAGCAACGGGTAGGCGAGCGGCGTTTCGAGTTTATGTTACGGAAGGGACAAATGCCATTAACGCATGATGTTGAATATCTTGTAAAGGAGATCTTTTGAGGAAGGGCCCAAGGTTTTTCTATCTAATAACCACTGGCGAGCCCACATGTTGCAAGTCCCTTCGCCACGACATCGATCTTTGCCGTCAGCGGCCTAGGCCTCGTAATGTTGTGTATGTTGCTGAATTCTGGCGCTACGATATCCCACTCGCCCGATTGTCGGGTTGCCCTCGGCTCGCAGAACGTGACCTACGTGGACATCAAGCAACCCCAGCAAACTGTCCAGCTTGGCCCGGACTTCGAAGCGCTATGTATAGCAGCATCATGTTCAGGAAATATGGTGGCCGTTGGCGGGCGCCACGGGACCATCCGGGTAAGCAAGGCTATCCGACGCGCATGCCTTACGAAACAAGGTCTATCCCTTTTCGACCAAGATTCCCTAACGTGCTGTGTGCTAATAACTTTGAACCATTTTGAACAACACGAATGTGACCTGTTGGCCTCGTGCCGTGTTCCTAGGACTTCAGCGAGAAAGCCAATTTTAATCTCTTTTTCCCATCCCAACCCCAGCAGCGTGTGCAACCCCACTTCCCTGCTCGCCATTGCCGCTCTCGCAGCTCCTTCATCCCCAAAACCTGGAGACCATGGACATGATTCAGATTTCCGAGCTGGCGAGTACCAGTGGCGCGGACGGCGCTCCGAGGCTCCCTGGCCGGCAGGACACGGTCCGCCAGCAGAACGTCGCCGGCGGGTTAGCAGCGGGCAGTCCGGGCGAGGGGGTCGTGACGTCGGTATGCTTCCGACCTGACTTGCGCGCCAGCAGGATGCAAAATTTGCTGCTGGCGGCCCTGGTGAGCGGCATCGGGAGGTTGCGGTAGCCCGCATTGACGACTAGGTCTCTAGCCGCGCCGAGATTTCTGGCCGCCTGGATCAGTCGGTTCTCCCATGGGCCGATTGCGTGCCATCCTGGCCTATTGCTGCGAATTGCACATTCCCCTGGGTCTGCTTACAGGGAGCTAGAGCGGAAGAGGCAACCCCTCCCCGTATGAGTGCTCATGGCGCGCCCTGTGTGTCATACGGCAGGGCTGAACGCGGGTTTGGGTCGCTGCCCTTCCTGCATCACACGTGTTCTCACAACAATATATGTCCGGACGCGATTGACCTTGTGTACTGGCGATATGGCGTGGATGACTGTAATAACGCCGAAGACGGCGATAACTAGATCCGGCCCGACTACCAGACGCTATACTACGCTACCGACGCTATACTACGCTATACTACGCTACCGAGGGCCGCATGGAGACGACTCTGTAAAGGCAGCCGGTCGGCAGCCTTTGAAAGTTCCATTTCGTCCATGTCGCCGACCGCCCTTTGCTGCCGCAGCTACAGCCTATTTTCTCGTCCAAATTTGGATGGCTTTCACTTACCTTATCATCTACCTAAACTATGCTTTGGACGTCTGCAGTATTTGCGTTTTCTCGCATCACGTGGTCCTCCCCCCACCTTCCCCCCGCCGCCGATATCTCCCCTGCAGGGCGATGCCATCGTGCACGTCCACGTGGGCAGCCGCCGTGCGGTGCACGTGAACCGCGAGGACGGCAACCGGATAAACACAATCGCAATGCGGTCTGATGGAGCGGTAGGTTCCTTGCGGGTTTTGTGGGGTTTTGCTTCAGGAAGCTTCAGGTGCCATCTTACAACAGGTGTTAAGACCGACTAATGCATCGTCTTTGCGGCCTTGTGGTGCACATGTGGCGGCTGAAATTGGATCCAGATATTCGCCTCGGCCGGCTCGGACTGTGTGGTACGAGCGTACGATGAGGCCACGTGCTCTTTATGTCGTACACTTGATCACGGCGACGGCGTCACTACGACGGGACACACAAACAACGTCTTCAGTTTGGCCTGGCAGCCGGATGACCCCCAGGTACGTATATGTGAGGCCGCCGTGTGTGGGGGGCATTCGAACAGCTGGCGCTGGTGTAAACGTCGCGGCTGGCTGCTGCACGTGCTGCATGTGATTTCACTCTACCCCATTAAAACCCGGCGCGCTGTATAGAGGCGATAGGGAGCGATGGGGCTGTGCTGTCTCCCTCTGCTGTTCAGATCTTTTTTGTGGGTCCTCCAGCTGCTTGCGTCGCCTCGCCTGGCGGACCCTCTCCACTCCTCTGTTTCCCGCTGTGCTTTTGCTCCTCCAGATCTATAACCCCGCCCCATCCTCCCTGAACCCTGCTCCCTTTACTTTTACCACCGCTTCCCTTACCCTGACCCCGGGCTCGTCTGCTCTGTTGCGTTTGTACCCCGATTGCTTGTTGTTGCTCCCGCAAAGATATTGTTGTCTGGCGGTTGGGACAACCGAGTACTGGTGTGGGATCTGCGTGTGCACAGGTGAGAGGTTTGACAACACCCCCACCTCCACCCGCACCTGCACCCGCACCCGCACGCAGTGCTCTTTTGGGCACCTCCGTGTTCTGCCTTTGGGGGGTTTCGAACCTCGGAAGGATGACGTTTGGAAACCGGAAGCTAAGCTCGGGTGGAAACGGCTAGATGCGGGTTTTCTCATTCTGATTGTGTGCCCCTTCCCCCGCCTCTGGCGATCTCGTTGGCAGAGCGCCCGCAAAAGTATTCTTCACTGCAGCCCTCCCGCACTGACTCACCTTTTGCTTGGCTCCCCAACTCGCCCAATCTAATCCTTCAGGCTTTCGGCCAACGCACGTAATTCCACTTTTGTCCACGCCCAACTTGTCCCCAGTAGCCCCCCTTATGTCTGTCGTTATGTCTGTCTTACTAAACTGTGCATCGAAGGCTTAGCAGCGGGCAGGAGCTGGAGAGGATGGCACACGCGAGTAATACTGTTTTTGGGTTTTATCCTTCATCCTTTCTTCATCCCATCTACGCACACACACACACACACACGCACACACACACACATGAACACATCTCAACCGCGGGATGATGCCCCGCCGCATGCAGGTCGGTTCGCGCCATATCGGGACCTCACATCTGCGGTGACGCCGTGGACGTGCACGCGGGTACGAATCTGGTCCTGACCGGCAGCTGGCGGAACAACAACCCGCTGCAGCTGTGGGACCTGGGGAGCGGTCGTCTGCTGACCAACTTGCCCTGGTGGCAGCCGGAGCCGGACGGCTGCCTCATATACGCTGCGCGGTTTGGAACAGGGGCAGCGGCGGGGACGGTGCTCGCCGGCGGCAGCGGTTCCAAGCCAATGGTCCGGGTGTACAAGCTGGTGAGCATGTGGGCTGTGTGTGCCGTGCGAGTTGAAAAAGGCAGCGTGCTGCGTGTGAAATGTGGCTGGGAGTTAAGGGCGGGAGGGTGGGAATTATAACGCAAGGAAATCAAGGTACAAGGGCCAACCGCCGACGTCCGCGAGCTGCCAACTGAATTAGGGAGGACGAGTAGACTGGACGAGGAAGTACCGGAGGGGAATGAACGCTGAAGGGATGGGAGGATGGGGGAAAAGTGGCGAGGGGATATGGGGGCATGTCGGTCCGCACCAGCCGGCTTATCCTGATAGTTGCAACCCCGCATCCGTGACGTGATCGTGATTAGGACGATGCTAAAACCGGTTGTGTCTCTAAGATCGGATGTGTCTCTAAAATCGGATTGATTGGCGCCGCAAATGTATGTCACATATGTGCGACTATGCAGAATGGCCCAGGCAATGTGGAGCTGCAGTATACGGTTCGACTACAACGGCCGGTGCATGCGCTGACGCTCGTCAAAGGGACCACTGGCAGCGAGAGAGGCGGAGAGCCTGGCGGTCATACGCAGCCTGCTCCCACTTTGGCGGTGTGCTGCGACGAGGAGGTCCATACCATTGCGTTGTGCGCCCCGGCCTTGGTCGCCAGGAATGGTGGTAGCAAATGACGGCGAGGTGTGCTGCGGAGCAGTAGCCTTTTCGACGGAAACATAATCGTTTGATGAAATTGCGAAAAGTTGTGCCTTGTAACTGGGTGATTACGACAAAGCAAGGACCAGGTCGAGATGAACATGTATGAACAATGACCCAAGGTTCAAGTACGGTCGCGTCGTGTTTAATTGTCAGACGTTCAATCGTCGCAGGGCTCCATCCTATTGCCCATTGATTCGTTCGGAGGTCATAAGCAAACCTCATGGGCAGTGCTTTCCCCCTACGTGTGAAAGCAGCGGCCGGCAATAAATAACGGATAGGGAGGCCATGAGACTTGAGGCAAAAATTGTGAATAGGTGCAGACCAATGGTAAATGCCTTACGGCGAGGTAAGGACACTAAGCTAAGGATTGTATGATGTGTATGAAGGGTGACTGTGTGAGTCGTTTCAGTAACGGCAGTAGTTCCCTCAAATCAAATCAAATCAAAAAATGACGGCGCAGGCCAACGCCCCCAAAGCGCCGGCCAAGGATCCCCGGACAGCACCGCCTCGGGATCGCTCTCCTGACGTTGTCATCACAAAAGACGTGACCATCATGCCATCCGCAAGAGAGCAGCTAGCAGCAATAAGGACTGAAGTTCAAGCGAACGACGCCCCGAAGCTGACAGCCCCACACGAGCAGCGGGAGCAGCTCGACGAAGGAACGCTAATGCTGCTAGAGACTGCCATCACCGCGCTGGATGCGAACGAACCCCAGCTGGCCGTCGCGGGAGAATGCCTCAAGATCGCTCACCGCCGCCTTAAGTGCTACTCCGTTGCTCTGGCCAAGGCGGGCCCAGGAGCCAACGGTAATTTCACGGCCCCCTACGAAATCTGGCACGGCAGGCGGCGCAACTTCACCAAGCCAGAGTTCAAACCAGAGGCCATAGATAAGGGCGACATAGAGAGTGCATTAGCTAAAACGCGCAAGTCGGTGGCGGCGGACAGGGACGGTCAGGCCGGGTCCCTCTGGCGAGGGAGAGACCGGCAGGGTGGAGTGCGGGATTCGTTTGGTAGTGCACGCCGGAACGACCGCAGCCGCTATGACCGCTATGACCGGCGCAGCCAGCGCGACCAAAGCCGCTCTCGCAGCCCGGCTAAGCGTGGCTGATTAGGATTCTGTTGGGCCTTGTGTTTGCTCGACTCTGGCACGGCACCGATCCTACCCCCCTCCTTTTTTTTTTTTTTCTTAAGCTCGCTCAGTGGCCCCTCCGTGCAGTTCGCGGTCGTTGTTGTTGCAGGGGCCCACAAGTCCGACAAACATTATTGGGTTGGAACGGAGTATGCTTTGGCCCAGTCTTTGACAAGACTTGTTATGCTAAGTTGCACATCCGGTCTCTTCCAGACCTTCCACCGCTAGAAGATGTCGGACCAAGTTGTACCCTGGAGGGAGGTTTCTTTGTAACGCGCGCGAGCTCTTGCCCTTGGTGGCGCCTGTGATTGGCCTTGGGGCCTTATTGCCGTGTTGGCTCGGTCCTGTTGACCATGGCGGCTTCCAGGCCCAGGTGGCCGGCTTCAGGCTGGACCTGTCCTTCCTCCGTCCGAGTTTCCCTCTTCATGCATGTACCCAACAACGACAGAGAGGCATCAAACAGGTTGATGGCTCTGGTGGCCCCGTCCCCTGCGGCGCAGGTCGCCCCGGAGTAGCCTGTTCGGTTTTTTCTGTCATCCCAGGAGGGGCGGCTTCCCACCGTTTCGTAGCCTCAGTCGCCATGAGCCCCGGCCTCTACTCATCTCCCCCTCTTTTATCTCTTGTCTCTTGCAATGCAGAGAATTTGGCCGCCACAGTACTGGGCGCACTGCTCGTCGCCGCGGGTTTTAGAGCCCCTCGCCCCGCGCAGCCCCCCCCTACCCAACGAGACAACACACAAGCGGAGACCAAGAACACCGCCAAGCGTCCCGCACCCGGCCCTGCAGAGCCCACCCGGCCCCGGACCAAGGTCGCCCGCAAAGCCCAGGAACCACATCCAGACCCAGGAGCCCCTTCGAGGAATGAACAAGCGGTCCCAGAAGGTGAGAACCCAGCACCTTTGCCTGTTGATCCGCCTTGTGAAGCCACACCTCCTAGCATGGGTAGCAAGGATAGGCCTAAGATGCGGGGGCGCTTGAGAGCCTGTGCCGCGGTCTGGAAGGCGACAGTGGTGAACCAGCTCGTGCTGAGCTGGGTCCTGCAAGGGTTCCCTCTGATGTGGCACTCAGGACCTCCCCCCCGGCCGTACTGGGGCAAGAATCACCAATCTGCACGGGACCACGGGGATTTTGTGTCTTCTGCCATCGAGGGTTTGCTGGAGTCAGAGACCATCAAACCTTGCCAGTCCCGCCCTTTCATGACCTGTCCCTTGGGTGTCGTAGAGCAGAAAGGCAAGCTCCGCCTCATCTGGGATGGACGCGAAGTCAATAAGCACCTGCACATCCCGGAGTTCCGTTATGAGTCGCTCGCGCAGGTCCCAGGCTGGCTAGGCCCCAAGGACTACATGTTCACCCTGGACCTGAAGTCTGGCTACCACCATATGGACGTACGCGAAGCAGACTGGCGCTACCTTGGTTTTGAATGGCAAGGCCAGTTCTACGTCTTTACACAACTCCCTTTCGGCCTTGCCTCCGCCTGTTGGGCATTCACCAAGCTAACACGCGAGATCATGCGGACTTGGAGACGGAAGGGCTGGCGGTGCTCAGGATACATCGATGATCAGATCCATGCCCACCAGGACGCCCAGACCCTCATCGCCCGCCGCACCATAATCCTTGACCTCCTCGAGCGCCTGGGGTTCTGCGTGAACCGTGACAAGTCAATGATGGGCGAGCCCCAGCAGCAAGTGAGGTACCTGGGTATGCTGTTAGATACAGCTAAGGGCGTGTACATCGTGCCTGAAGATAAGCGCACTTTCCTGCTCGACTGCATCCGCTCGGCTCTGGGAAAACGGCGCATCAAGGCGAGACAATTGGCCTCCATAAAAGGGCAGTTTCTGTCCATGTCCTGGGCGTTCGGGCAAGTAGCCCGCCTTTACACCCGGGCTCTGGGGCAGGATATTGAGTCGCGCCACACCTGGGATACCCACATCCGCTTATCTAACGACGCAACTGCAGAGCTCGAATTCTGGCTGCGCTGTTTCGACCGGTTTAACGGAACCCGTGCCCTCTGGGAGCCCACACAGGTGCACTCGGTCGTTTTCTGCGATGCAGCCGGGAAATCCCCCAAGCACCTCGGGGGTTGGGGTGCCTGGACGCTGATCGACGGGAAGTTGGCCCAAGCCCGCGGTAATTGGGGAGTAAGGGTCAGTTCGATGGGGTCAACGCCCCAGGAGCTCCAGGCAGTCCTACACGCACTTCAATCCTTCAACGGCCCTGCAGGCCTACGACACCAAGTCGTCCGGGTGATTACTGACAATCTCAATTGCGCCAACGTCCTCAACAAAGGGTCCGCAAAAGCCGAGGACTCGTACCGGATTGCCTGCGAAATCTTTTGGTACTGTATTGCCGAGGGTATCACACTGCAGGCGGAGTGGCGGCCGCGAGAAGAAAACACTCTGGCGGACTACCTCTCAAAGCTGCAGGACCGGGACGACTGGATGGTGAACCGTAAGGAATTTCAGAGGCTCAACACCGCCTGGGGTCCCTTTGACATTGATCTTTTCGCGTCACACACCAATCACCAGCTGCCACAATACTATTCCCGTTTTTTCACGCCAGATACCGCGGGTGTAGATGCCTTTCGGTTCCGCTGGGGGCGGAATTGCTGGGCGAACCCGCCTTTCTGTTTGCTACTTAAGGTCCTGCGGCACGCAGAGCTGTGCAAAGCACGCATCTGTCTGATCGTTCCCCTCTGGCCGACGCGCGACTGGTGGTCCTATCTGACTCAAGACGGGAAGTGGTTTGCGCCTTGCGTCCACGGCCTAAGAGAGCTGGGCAAGGCGTATGATCTTTTCCTGCCAGGGTCTTCGGGAAACGAGGTCCCAAAAAGGGTCCGCTAACTGGCTATCGCTCGCACTTCTCATCGATTTCCAAACACCTTCCCCGCGCCGGATCGCTGTGCCCCCCGACCCTTATGCCCCCCGGTTTTCACAGGAATAAGGGCACGCGCGCAGACACTGCTTGGCCAGGTGCCCTTGGACGCTAACCCAATGATCGGGGATCTAGCTCTGGCGTTGGCAAGCCAGGCGCACAAGGCGCGAGCTAGCAGCACAGTCGCCCAGTACAAGGAGCCATGGCAGGAGTTCCTAGATTGGGCAGAGCTACTACACATTCGGGCGAGCGACATTTACGACATCAGGCCAGAGATAGTGGCCATGTACCTGATGCACGTCTACCAAACCGCGCAAGCGGATGAAGTAGGTCCGGGTCGCGTCGCGGGAGCGAGCACTGCTATTGCCTGCCATTTCTTTCTCGCGGGCCGCCCCTCACCAACGGAGCACCCAGCATGCAACCTCGTTCGGGACCTGGGCAGGCGCACACTGCAAGGGAAGAAGCTGCACAGGGAAAGCATGCAACCAGAGCATGTCCGCATGTTGGCCGCTCACTTCGCTGGGCCGGATGCCTCACTGCCAGACCTGATGATGGTAGCGGCCATATCGGTTATGTTCGCGGGTTTCCTGAGGTTCAACGACCTAGCCCACATCTCCGTCAAGTCTGATCTGCTCACCCTGCACGACACTCACATGGCCATCACACTGCCTAGGTCCAAAACGGACCAGGAGGGCAAAGGGCAGACCATCCGGATCGCGCGCGTGGGGGGCGTGGCCATACATACATACATACATACATACATACATACATACATACATACATACATACATACATACATACATATATGCATATATGCATGCCTAGTAGCCACTCATGGTGTCAACGAAACAGCAACCTATGCCGGGAGTTCAACAGTCGACTCGACCCCCATAACCCGCCAAAGCACACCCCTACAAATACACACCCCTACACACACACACACGCACGCACACTCACACACGCACCAGCTGTGGTCCCCATAGAGAGCGCATATTGCGTATGTATGTATATATGTGTACAGGGGTTCATTCCAACTTTTACATATGAAACAGTGTGCAGACCTGACTTTGTTGCTGTCTGTTGTGGTGATGATAGTGTGGTGTGGTAGTGAGGTGTGGCGAGGAGGTTTGCAGGAAGTGCGAAAAACACATATTACACGGGGCGATGAGCCAAGTCAAAGTCATGACAATGAAGATACTATATTATGGGCGGGGTATTTTGCGGGCTCGTGAGGAAATACTAGCAGCCTCTACATGCATCTGTATGTATGCGCGTCGCTGCCCACACGGGTTGCGTACTATCAATTGTCCGTACACCCACTCCCTTCGTTGAATTCTTTATGTCGTACACCTGCTCGTACCCATACTCGTACGGAAAGGCAGGATGCATAATGCCTACACTGTCTCAGATGTTGATCATAAAAAGGTAAGCTGATTATGAAAGTACATATTCCCGAGATACATACACACACACGCACCCGCCAGTTTAACGATGCACACTACAATTCTAGTACAAAAGGTACAAAAGCAGAGGTAACTAACTACGCACCGTCCACCCTCAAAACCCGACGGTACCACCAACGGTCGGAAACCGCGTACCAGGAGGCATACTTAATTGCGCGGGTCATTGTCGTACTACTGTCTTACTACCTTGCGGTACATACAATGGTGCCTACTTGCAAATGAATATAAGCACACACACATACATACACACATACACAAACGTATGTGCGGGCTTCACGCCACACAGCCTACTGCGTGTTGGTATCTGAGGAGATTAGAAACTCTGTGAAGAGGGGCTCCATTTCCACCCTCCCCCCCACCCTCCCCACCCGCGCCTCCCTCGGCCGATGCGATGGAAAAATCCCAACACCGAGTCGACTCTGAGGCCCTTAGGGTGTACGGGATACGGCATCTCTCGGCATCTCTCGCCTCGGTTTCTACAAGTTCCTCTACACACACATACACATACACACACACACACAACACCGTTTGCGTGTGACTTCCTTCTTCAATCGTGTTCTTGCGGCTCTAGCCATTAAGCACACACACACACACACACACACACCACGCAGACATTCAGACATACATACGTACATAAGAACAGATCAAACCTCTTCCGACGGAAGGAAATGCCATGTGGGCAACCACCCTGCGGCCATGTGGGCAACCACCCTGCCAACCACTCGCTGGCACATCATCCGTTCCTAAGCGCACCCAGCGCCATCTTGGGGATGAGCGGAGGTGCTGGGGGGGTTAGCATGGGTACCCCTGTTGCGATACCTCCATTACCCCCCATCTTACCTTTTTGTTCCCCCTCCCCCCTCCCCCCACCCCGCACCCAGCCAGCCAGCCAGTCAGTCACCCAGTTTGGCAGCAAGGGGCAGCCCCAAGTGCCGAGGCAGCCCCATCCCATCTCCCCTCCGCCGGCCCACACGCATCTTCCGCCGCCCCTCCGCCGCGACTGCCAATATGCCGCTGCCGCGATATCCCCGCGCCGCCGCATACTTGCTTGCCATACTTTGGTTCCCCCACTGGTCGGCGTGGTGCACCTCTCCCTTAGTTACCGTCGCCTACTTTCCCTCACCCTCTCCCTCCTTCTTCCCCCCTCGCGCCCCTCGTTGGTGGTTCGTCTTCCCCTCACGCCGCTTCCTGTCTCCATTACCCTCCATGTGCCCACCCACCCGGCGCCGCCGCAGGGGTCCGTGTGAACACCTCCTGAGTGAGGCCGGCGGGCATATGTAAGGAGGCAATGCGCCCCCGTTACCGTTAAAAACACCCGTCGTCCCTGCAGCACACGGGTTCCGTACCCCCCCCCTTTCCCTTCCCTTCCCTTCCGGACGTCCACACCGCTTCTGGTCCCCGGCGCCTCAAGTGCTGCTGCCGCTGCTGCGGTGGCCCAGGCCCCTCCTTGAGCAGCCTCACACTTCACTTCACTTCACTTCGCTTCATACGTCCCCTCAACCGCCCGGGAGGGTGCTGTGGCCATTCCATCTGCCCTAACGGCAGCAGTGCGCCGCACCCGCTCGGGGGGAGAGAGCAGGGGCTGGGGGGCGGGGGGGGGGGAAATCAGATGCAAACACCGATAATAGCCGCCCCCCGGGGTGTAGGTGAAACAGTAAGTGTTTCGACACGAACCCTCTACCCCACTGCGAATTCAGACAGAGGCTTCTTCCTTTCCTTCCCCCCCAAAAAGAACAAAAAACACAAAAGAGCTTAACACACCAGCACGCCAGCGGGATGCCAAAAAAAGGAGAGCCACACAAGCACACTCACACGGGCTGTCTAATGCGCTCACACCTACCTACCTACATGCATGCATACATACATACAATCTGGCATGCGATTTAAATTATGACATTGAGCCTCAAGGAAAAAGGCCGAAGCATGCAGCAAACTGAAAACGACCGAAGCGTGCGTGCGTGCGTATGTATGCATGTACCAACGTCTGTCTGCCCGTAAGATTGCTTGCCCCATCATCTCACCCAACATGCACGCATGCAACATCACACAGACACACACATGCACATCCGCGGCTTTTCCTCGTTCCTTCCCCTCGCATATTTGCCCTTCCTCTCTCCCCGCCTTCCATCCCTCCCCGGACATCGATCCGAGGGGGCAGTCCCCCCGAGGGAGGGGAATGTCCCTCACATTCTTTCACAAGGACGACACATACTAGCATGGGTCCGCTGAGCCCATGTCGGTACGCCCACAATGGCAAAAACGGCACAAAGGCCATGTACGACTTGCATGTGTGGTCATGGTACGACGTTAACGTCTCTGCTGCTACTGCGAATGGCTCCTGCTGCTGCTGCTGCTGTTGACAATCAAGGATGGTCGCGATGAACATGGCCAGGATGGCATTTCATGAAGATAAGCGGACAGACAGACAGACAGACAGATAGGAAGGAAAGCTTTCCTGCTTCCCGTCCTCACCCCTCACTACGAGGATCTCCACCACGAAGTTTATCCTTGTCCCGAATACCGAAAATCTTAGAGATCACGAGACACGCAGGAGTGCGGAGTCTGCCTTCTTGACTGCCCAAACCGCTGCAGAGGAACGGGACACCCAACGGGAAAACGTGTTTCCTAAACAGGCGTGTTTCCTACACAGAAAGGTAAAAAAACTGAAAGTGTTTACCTTCCGTCTTCTGCCCCTTCCCTCCTTCCTTCCGGTTTGGAACCACCCGCCGCAACGCCCACCTCCACCTCCACCACACTTGACCCCCGCTCCGTCCGCACACCCAGTGGTGCGTCACTTGACACTTCAGTAGTCATTTTGGCGGCCCGATAAACGCTATCCCCGTAAGCGCTAAAACGGCAACCTTGCGATGCTCTTACTTCCGGTAAAGAGAGTGCACGGAAATACATGATGCGCGCATCATACATATTCCATGAGCTCCTGACCGTATTCATGTGCCGTAGAGACACGTACGAGCAGATTCCTTTCCATCGAATGAACCCCCCTAAGGTGCAAATAAGTCCCCCAATAAGACCTTTCCCGTCCCCCTCCTGGCCCCCACCTGAGGGGGACAGGGGGGTCCCCAGCCCGCCCAGGCCCACGCCCAGGAAGGAAGGCCACACAACTCCACTCCTCTAGCACAGCCGTTGCGGGAAAAGACAACAGGGTGACCAGGGAGTTGATGGGGAGGTGTGGGGAGCAGTGGAGCAGAGTGGTGGAGGTGGGGGCAAGGATGTGGGTTTTAATGAGTTGCGGCGACACGGAGGTCCGGCCCTCCCCCTCCTGCCCCCCTGCCTCTCCCTCCACCACCACCACCACCACCACCACGACCGCCACAAGCAGGCGGACCACCACAATACCCAACCACCAAAATGTCTTCATCCGTACCAAACGACCTTCGCGCCGCGTCCAGCGCCGCGGCGGAGACTCGGAGCTCGGATTGATGCGCGGCGGGATCCCGCACCACGAACTCCTGCGAGGCTGCTTCGTAGCCCACCAGCAGGACGTAGTGGCCGCTGTAGCCCAGCTCCATGCCGCACAGCGCGGGAAGGCACATGTCCGCGGCGGCCAGCCAGGGGTCCAGTTTCCTCTTGTCCACCAACACAATGATGAGACAACTGCCGGAGAGCATCCAGGCCTGCGACACCGTGGTGGGAACTGTGGTGAGAACTGAAATTTAAACAACTGTACATGCAGACTGACAGACACACAGATCCAAACACGCACCGATTGTACTCCAGGTACGCCTTCAGACGATCCATTCTTTTTAAAAAAATCAAGAGGACTGACTGACCGACTGGTTAACATTATATATTCACATCACGACGTAGACGTGGCGGAGGACTTTTCGATGGACAGTCAGATATTCAGGCAATGGCAGAAGGCTTAACGAGGAGCAGACAGGCAGACTGCGAGAATGGAGTAATCCCTTCGACGGGCTTGCGCAGCACTCAAGACCCCTACCCGCCCTTCCCTCCCCCCCTCCCTCCCTCCCTCCCCCCCTCCCTCCGCTACCAAACTATCGTGCTTTCAAAGCCGCTCCCAGCAATGCTTACTTGCTATCGCTCCCGACGCAGTACCCGCCCTTCACGGACTCCACGAGGCCCCCACTTTTCCACCGGACGTACATTTCTGCCGGCCCCTCCCCCCCCTTCACACACACACACACACACGGAAAGGGAAACCCTCAACACCAAAGTCCCCCTGCAACCCCCACCTGCAACTCCTCGCTGCTGACAGAGCGCTGCTGTACGACAATACCCGCGTGCGCCGCATCAATGAACAGCTGGCTGACCCGCCGCTCGTCGTCCTCCATGTTCTCCATGTAAAACGATTCATCGGCGTAGGCAGGGTTAGGGCCTAGGGTGATCGTGAAGAACGACACCGCCAGACCGAAGCGACGAAGGAGGTGTGCCAGGTCCACCGTCCAAATGCTGTTCGCGTGTTCGGGTGGGATGGGATGGGGGGCCGCGGGGTGGGGTGCGTGCGCGCATGTGCGTGTGAGCGTGTTGGGGGGTTGAGGCTGGGGGGTTGGGGGTTGGTGCCCGCGTAAAGCGATGGGGACAAGGACGGACATGCGGGGGACGAGGAGGGGGACGGAGCACGATCGGGACGCGACCCAGATCGCGACCTCAGCCAGCCGCCGCGTGCGAACCCACCACGGTTACAGTTTTTCCCCTTCCTAACCCCGCGCGTCCCCACGACCCCACGGGTTCCCAATGCAGCCGCGGCCACAGCACCCCACAGTCGAATTTGACCGACCGTCTTTGTTTCTTTGCATACGACTTCTCTTCCCCCCGTATTCCGACGCTGGCCCAGCCTCGATTGAGAGCTCTGCCGGGACCCCCTCCCTAAAGGGCAACCATGAACCCCCAGCCGGCCGCGGACCCTGGGTCGGACCTGGTCGTAGAGCAGAACTGCCGGAGGATGCGATAGTCGCAGTGGGGAAAGCCCGAGGCTTGCAAGATCATTTGAACACACGCGAGCCCGCAGTCCCTGCAACAGAGTAAGCCGCAGGACGGCGTATGTCGGTGTGAAGATGCAAATTTGAGTTGTGGATGTGCCTCAGAACTTCCCCCGGCGTCGGTGGCAAGGAAAAAGGTTGGAAGGGGAAGGTTTGCGCGGCGCGGCCCCACCAGAACACCAAGAACGACAACGGATGTTGGTTGGGCCGTGGAGAGGGCAACTGGCGATGCACCCAGTATAGCAAAACGTGATTATAAACTGCCACCTCATATTGCGAAGCAAGGGACCCTCGTACCAGTTGAAATGCTGCTTGCAATGAGGGACATGGCTATGGAAGAAAGATGGAACGCCGGCGGCACCGTCGCTGACAGTTGCGACGGATGAAGACTGCTTAGAGGGAGTGGAGGCCGTGGTGCCTTCCGACCAGAGTGATGAAGCACACGAGGTGGTGGAAGAAGTGGAAGAGGATGCCGAGGGATCGGACGCGTGTTGACAAACTAGTTGTACTCCTTCTGAGGTGTGCCCCGCAAGCGTCATTGTGTCCGGCGGCATGTCAAAAGCTGCCGGATGGCTGCTGCGGGGCGACAGTTCCAAAAGGGTCTACATCCCCTACGCCCCAGCGTATTGTGGGTTCATATACATCCCTTAAGGTTGGAAAAAAGAAACTCTTGCTGTAGATTAGTATTTGTATCTGTTTGATGTGTAGGTGGCTTCTCCTGCGTCAGGGTTCAACTTCCTAAAACAAATATAGGGGTGTCCGTTACCAGGTGTATGCTTTAACATTGCACTTAGGTGACGTAGGACAACATCACTATATCCAGCCATGTGAAACATAAAAATAACCGGCAACTGCTTCGGCCAGAAAGCGACCCGCCGGGCCCTACTTGCACGACACGCCCGCCGATTGACACGATAGAACGAAGGTAATACAAGGTTAATACAAAAGTATTTGCGTTGGAAGCAATACCTGAAGCAGACTTCCTATCCGTGGAAGCGCTCCTTGAGTTTTGAGCTTCATACCTCCCGTATCTGAGACAAGGCATTCCTTACAATGAAATTGGAAGCTCGGATTGGATCCTGCTAGCTCCTAGTTGATCATGGTCAGGACCGTGTAGGTTGGCTAAGTCTTTCGTAGCTATTCCTGATAGGACTTATATAAACAATATGGTAGAACGGACTTCGCGTGTTGCCAGCTACATCAATAGTGTTGGCTGGAGGAGCGAAACGTGCTGTTAGCGGAATGGATAGGTAGGTCATGACTGAAGGCAACACCTGTCAGCTGCTTGCAGCTTTGATAGTGTGTGTGCGTGTTACATGGTTGGGGGTGCGTGACCCCATACCGGTGTGTGTGTGTGCGTGTTACATGGTTGGGGGTGCGTGACCCCATACCTGTAAAACTACCCATACGAGCCGAAGGCCCAAGGGCAATACCTAAACGCCTAAAAGCCACGGAGAACAGGAAACACTGCACTATCAGCCCAGACTAGCGCCCAAAGGGAATAACTGAGTTGCGGTGAGCCCACATACGTTCCAGACGTACTGGCTCCCATTTCATGGCCTCCAATATGCTCTGTTGATGATCGAATCCCTCTTCCGCTTGAATATCATTATAGGCTGGGCATTCAATAACGCGTGTTTTTCATCCTCGATTTGGCTATTAGCACCACAAAAACGCTGCTCCCTGGGGACATGGTACTTGCCCCTTCGTGCTGTGTTTGCCTCCAAAGCCAAGCAACATAAACAAAACTGCACTAACTTACGATGTGCTATACGAGGATGGCCACATAGCCACATAACAGATAGAATGCAAGGCTGTCCTGGTTTAGGCTTGGGATCCTTGTGTGGGGGCTTACGAGCTTGAATACAGGGGGCCTGCAAGGTCCTGCCCAGTCTAAACATCCCCTGCGATGGACCATTATCCAGGGTCGGGCAAAGTGGCGCGAGTGCGCAAATACGGGAAGGACTTCCTGTTGGAGGCCTGGCCAAAGAGCCCGGTATTGAAAGGCAGTCCCTTCGTTGGGGGAAATAAAAGGCAGAGGTAAAAGCTGGTGGCTTTCATGGGGCGGCTGTCGCTGGCCTTTCCTCTGTGGGACCGGTGCTGCGAAGCAGCCGTTCCCAGGGGCGTTTCCATCCCTCAAGCGGTGGGTAATCTCCTTGCTGCCCCCCCCTCCAGAAACAGTGGAGAGGGTCCTGCTTTCAGAACATTCCGTATCCGCCCGTGTTGGCCGTTAACAGTGGGATTCGTCTGCAGCCATACGGAATCTGATGCAGGTCTTCAGTCTCCCCGCTCCCACGACCTTGTGTTTCGTGAAATGTCATGAGCAAAATCTATGTCGAGCTCTCGCGCGCTCGTTCATGACATGAACTGTGTAGTCCTCTCTTCAGCCGCTGTGCCTACCCTTGCAATGTACTGGCGGTCTCCTATGGGGCCCCCAGCCGGTCACATAACACAAGCATGGTAGCCTGCGAACTCCACGCAAAATTCAAAAGCTTACACGATACCAAGCAAAGCAGAAGCGAAACATGGTGGCATGCATGTTTGGGGGTAGTGCATGATTGGCCGTGTGAGGAACCTACCAGTCGGCTACCAGTTTCCCAGCTCCGGGACCCTGCTCCGTTTCCTCATGGCAATTGGCGTGCCCGACACCGTATCGGAAAGCACACAATTGATTAGAACGCTCGTGCCTAATTTCGTTCCATGGAATGCAACTGCTGAGCCATGCGTAGTCGTTTGTGACTAGAAGCCTTCCTAACTCTCTGCTCGGGGGCGGATAGGGGATTAACAGTACAAGTTGCCATGTTAAGGGTTGCCTTTAATTCTTCATTTAATTCTTCACTTTAATCCTTTCAATAAATTCTTCATCAGCTTAGGAATTATGTAGTATCGCAAGCGCGAATGCATCAAAACTTGGCATATGCTGAGGCTCCGCTGTAATTACAGATGTGAAGCTAAGATAACAATTTATGTTAAGAAGAAAGCAAAAGAATGTAGGAACTATCGCAGCAAACATATCCATTCCAGTCTGCCGTCGTACACGCTGACTTGGCGTGTAAAACTTTGTGGGAGCGATTGCTTCACTTTATGACATGCCATATTGCATCCGTGATATTGTACAGACGCTTATCCAAAGAATTAATTATATCGGACGTATCAGTTGTCGTATCGCTTTGGTCGTTTGCCTTTGCCACAAGCACGTGGATGGTCAATAAAATAGCCAACATCCTAACGTAATGCACCAGGGAGAGGGCTTGACTTTATGCGCTTGAAGGCCTTGAAAGTCCCCATCCTTTTTCTGAGGGCGCGTTGCGCCAGCTCGTAAGCTGTACCATAGTGGACATACGCCATAATGGTGAGCTTCTTGACCATAATGCAAAGCAGTAACGAGTCGGGGGACAATGAGAAAGTGCCGTGCTGCTGCCATCGCAGGGAAACACTACCTCGCACAAACATGAGCCCACTGTAGGCTCAGACCATGATCACTACCGGCATGCATCCCCGCCAATCAGTCCAGGCTCGCCCCTTACATACAGTCCACAAATACCCATGGAGCCCATTTCTCGCGCTGAAGAGGTTTCATCAAATCGCGGTGCTCCCGACTTTCACGGCGTGGCATGCTGGCCTGCGCAACCCAAAGTTGTCCCCGTCGTCATACAATGTGCGTACGGTGCAGGGTTGCAACGGTGGTATGGTCCTTATCCAGGTTTGCCAAGCAGCTGAATGGGGGCGGTTGGCGGTTCTGTTATTCATTTCTGTTGATGTCGTTGTTGTGGTGTAATGTGGTGTGGGTTGTTGTGCCCACAGGGAGTCACGGTGGCACTCACGTCGAGGTTGAGGGATCCTTCGATAACTGGACGACTCGGCAGCCGCTGCAAAAGTCTGGAAAGGACTTCACCATCATCAAGCTGCTGCCGCCGGGTGTTTACCAGGTGTGTTGATTGAAGTGCCCCGCGTTGCCAGCTGCGTTGACCTTCTTGTGTATTTATGTGTGTATGTATGTATGTGTGTATGTATGTGTGTTGTGCGTTACATGTATTACTGGCCCTCTTCAGCCCTCTGGGGGGATGTTACCCGACCCATGAGAGGGTGAGACCGCCGAAGCACTCCGTCGCTGGAAAAAGCGTTCTATCGGTCATGTGTGTGTGTATGTACGTGTGTTGGGACGTTCGAGCTCAGCTGGTTGCTGTGAGGCTAATGCCCGGAGAGGGATACTCCTGAGGTACGGCATGTCCCCTACGAGTGCTACAGGCTGCATGGGTGATATGACGTACTGCTTACCCCAGGAATACTCCTTGGCACGTCTGGAGGTCGCGCATACCCTCCGTCGTGCTGGAATAGACACGTCTGGCAATAGGGACACGTCTTTCACAAGGCCACGTCTTTCACATAGGCGGCGTTTATGGCTGGCTCTTGATTGCCGTTCGAGGCTGTTGCTGTCACCAGTGGTCACCGAGAGGCCATTTTTACGACGGGGCCATTTTTGCCTGGTTAGCCGGGCTGCACCATCAGTTGCCCGGTTCCTCTCCGGAGGGTATTCCTCCAAGGGCCTCCATGGGCGGGTGGTTGCAGGGTATGGATGCCGCGGGTGGCGCGGATGTCCAGAAGTCATTTGTGCACCGGGGACGTTCGGGTTCGCGTGCAGACCGGCATCTTGCCACTTTGCAACCCTGCGACCGGCCCGCGCAACGCTCTTCCTGAAAACGGAATACCATTAAATGCCGTCCCGCCACAGCGTCAAAAAAACACCTTGTCAAATGTCCTTTTGATCTTTGAGGGTCCCAAGAGACGCCGAGAGTGTTCTGTCCCTTTCCCGCCAGAAACGACATGTAAGTACGCGACACATGGATATGCAACATATACATTAGCACATACGTATTGAGTGCATGCTTCCGTCACGTCTCGCTCCCTTGGCCTGGCCTGGGCCCCCCCCGCCTTACGCTGCAGTACAAGTTTATTGTGGACGGCGAATGGAAGTATGACCCCAACCAGCCTGCTATGTACGACGAGATGCAAAATGTGAACAACGTCATCGAGGTGCACGAGTACGTGCCCGAGAACCTCGAGGGCGTGTCGGGGTTCGAGCCGCCTCCGTCGCCGCCCTCCAGGTGAGCCGCCTGCCCGGGTGTATTTCCACGGCATTGGACATTTTCCGGACATCCCCCCGACTAGAGCGCCCGCTCCCCCCCCTCTACCTTCGGGTGGGTAGAAGAAGTAGGATGGACGGGCCGGGGGCCTGGACATACATCCACAGAACACACGTCCCGAGATGCGCTACAAAGTATAATACTCCGTGTTATGTCATGTCATGTCGTAGAGTCGAATCAACACCCGGCCCCCGGCTAGATGGGCCGCTGGGCCCAACCAACCTGAAGGGCCACTCACGCCGCCACCCACAGGCCGCCAATACACCACATTCCGGCCAACATCCATGCTCATGAGCTGTCTTACTACACCCTGCAGTGCCACGCATACATATACACCTACATATACGCACACATATACACAACACCTGCCCCTGCGCCTCGACCTGCATGCAGTTAGCAGGTATTAGAAAAAACTGACACACTGGAAGTAGTCGTAGTAGTAATAATTGTAGTAGTAACAGTACTGGTGGTGGAGATGAGATGATGATGGCGCTCACTCAACAAATGCGGCGAAAGAATCAATCGCGGCGGCGATTAAACGTGGCGTATGTCCTCCGCCTTGTGTGTGTGTGTGTGTGTGTGTGTGTGTGTATGGCCCGGTGCAGCTACAACTGCCCCACGCCCGTGGCCGACGACTACGCCAAGGAGCCTCCTGCCATGCCGGCGCACCTGCAACTCACACTACTCAACGTCCCGCCGGCGCTCGACGCCCAGGCCGTACTACCCCGGCCGCAGCACGTCATCTTGAATCACGTCTACTGCCAAAGAGGACAGGTGGGGGCCTCGCGGGGCTCAACAAACGGGGGGTATCCGGAAGACTCCAGGAGGGCCATCAGCTGAGCGTCTCCAGTACCTCCAGCATCTCTTCACACCCTTGGCCTCGGGCAGGGAGCGGGCACCCTTGGACACGTACTTTTTCTCTGCCAGAATGCGTTTGCCATGGTGCCATTGCAATGTGTGTTGCGCTGGTTTGGTGCGATGGGTCGGTTGTTGTGGGAGTCGTGGGACCCTTTCCCCCAATAGCGACATCCGTGGCTGCAGCGTATGTATGTAGGTATGTATGTACATACCTATCCCGCAGCCTCTCACCACACCACCGCATGTGTGTCCACTTCAAGGGCTCCCCTGCCCTTCCCCTCTTCCCCGTCCCCCGAACACACCCCGACGCACACACCCTTCTCCCGGCGACCTGAATTCCGCGCACAGCCGAAGCCCCCCAAAGTTATTCAGTGTCATAGAGGAGCGCGCCCGCGGCCCTCGCCATGCGCCATAATAACCCCCATGCGCCATCCCCGCCATGCGCCATCCCCGCCATGCCGTTGCATCACATTTGCAGAACGTCCAAGCCCTTGTCGTAGGGACCACAACCCGCTACAAGTCCAAATACATCACGACCGTCATGTACAAGCCCAAGGCCCGACGGCGTGTGCTTGAGAACAACAACCTTCGGAGTGACTGAGCCTGAGAGGAACATTGGGCGCCAAGGAGGAAGCAGGATTTGCCGGCAGCCGCAAACTGAAGCAGCACGCTGTGCTCTGAGCGCGCCCTTCTTTTTGTCTGCCCATGTTCTACAAAAGAACTGATATCGTTGTGATCATGCAATGTAACTTCTGAAACGTCACCTCAGCTGATCGGCACCTTCACGAGGACAAAACGACAAGCAAGGACAAGAACAACAGCAGCATCTAATAGGAACACCTAAAAGTAAAATATTTCATTATTATAAGAGTGTCCAGCTCTCAACCAAAAGCGATCTCGAGACATGCGGCATATGATTTTGAGAGCAAACGAACAGCGCTGTGGCCACGCGCCCAGACGTGCCAGTTACACCAGTCGACGGTGCCCGCCCTCCGGGGGAGATGCGTTGTCCGGGTCATCATCGCCTCTCCCCACGTCATTTGCCCCATTATCACCATCACCCTTATAATCACCATTATCATTCCCACTGTTGCTGCCAGCGTTCGGGTTTTCATCCTGTTTTGAGGAATCGGTGGTGGCATTGTTGGTGCCGTTGGCAGGAGGTGTTGGGGCTGGAGGTGACGCGACCTCGCTGCCTTTGCTCTCGGCTGATGACGAATCCGGGGAGCTGTTCAACACTTTGTTTTTATCCGTTTCAGAGTTCGTCTGCACCAGTACAGGGAGGGGAGAAACCGGGGGGTGTTTGGGGGAAAGGGTGTTGTTGACGACGAAAAGTATTAGGTACAGGCGTTGGGCTGCGTTGGGCGTTGTGGCAATCACTAGGGAGGGAAGACGAACCACGAGCGAGTGAAGCTGATACCAAGGATACACTGACAGGCCACTGGAGCTGACAAAAGGAGGCGACCTGTGGTGTGCGGTTCCCAGACAAGGTGTTTTCTCTGCCGTCCTGGATGTCGCAAAATTCAACACATCGCAAAATCCCACAGGCGGCTCCAAACTCTTACGGTCTTTGGTGCGTAAAACGTTTTTCCAAAGAAGGTGCACAGTCGTAATGATGCGTCACTTAAAATCTTGATGGGATATGGAAATGTGTGATGGATGGGTCGACCAATAGCGGACAAAAGGCCGATGCGTTTTTAAAAATGATGATGGGAAGCGCGATGACGGTGATGACGGAACATGACGCTTCCTAAACTGAAATGAACACGTGACAAACGGAGGCAGGTGTACGGATTTCGCCGTCAATCTGCCCGCGGCTGCGATATGATGCTAAGAAGGCGGCGGCCAGGGCAGTTCAGGGGGATGCGTTGCTGTGGGTGGAGTGCACGACGGGGTAATGGGGTACGGGTAACTTAGGGCGTATGTGGTTGATTTCTTTGGAACACATACCTGAGTTTCATTAGGGTACGTGTAGGTGTAGTCTCCCGTCATCAAGCCCTCCTGAGTGTCGTCCATCGGTTGCTTTGTAGCATTGGTTTGCGGAATCGTTTCGTTGCTGGATGGGGGCATAGGCTGTGGTGGTGTAGGCTGCGGTGGTGTAGGCTGCGGTGGTGTAGGCTGCGGTGGTGTAGGCTGCATCAATACACTCTGCGTGCCGCCTGCACGTGCAAGTGGGTAATCGGGTAATGAGTTCCAGCTGCAGGGTACGGCAGACGGCTTGAGAAGGTTCTGGTTGGTGACACGGCACGAGTGGTGCCCACCTGTAAAATTCTTGGGTGCTGATTTGGACTTAAGGGCAAGGACCACCCATAGAACAATTACAACCAGCAGGCCCCCACCGACGCAAATACTCCGCTTAAGCGTGAGTATTTTCTTCTGATGTTGATGCTCCTTCACACGAGCCTGCGCGTGGTTTTTTGATGTTGAGGGACAACCAACAGCAACAGCTGCACCCCCATCCAAGAAAACTGTGCACACCTCCACTCGCAGGGCTCCCATCAAAGCCTTCTCCTCATCACTACCCTTGTAATGTTTATTTTTCAGCTCTTCTTCGATTAACGTGTGTAGCTCTGACGCCATCTTGCAACGTGCTCCTAACTGTATTTGATGCAGGAACGTTTGAGCACAGCAAAAAATGGAAGATCACCTCGGTTTAGGGTGTCAAGACAAACAGTTCAAGTAGCGGAACAAAACGCAGTGCGTTTCAAAGCTTTTCTTGCTGGAAGCTCCGTTGGTTGATTCGCCTTGCTGATCCTGATAAGAACAAAGTCGATGGTATGTGCCTGCATATAAGCAAGCTAGAAATGTTATTGAGTTTGCCGTACACAAACTCGACCAATCACGGAAGCTTGGCAGTTAGTTAGGCAAGCGTAGACAAGTATTGCTTAGTGTTACACCTTGATATTCATACATAGGAGTTCAATTTCGCCATACCACTGTCGCGACACAATGCGGTGTGCTGTAATCCAGCCTTTCACTCAAGTATGCAATCTAAGATGTGATGTCCGTGTACGTGTTTTCCTAAAGCGAGAACGTGTATCAAGACAGCTTTCACGGACAAATGCTAGTGACAACGAGGAGCCACAGACAAGTATCTCTAGTACGGTAAACAAGGCAAGTATTATTGCGAAATCCTTGTATTGCTATCAGATGCCATCGTGGCGCTAGGATGATTAAGGATACCCCACGCGTAGGATGGTGGCGTACTTCCGCCAGAGGAAATTAAGCAGCTAGCTTCTCTACGGCGGCAACAGCAGGCCGATCTCGCGAAGGACTCCAACATCGTGCAGGTGCGCTTCGGATCCCGTTGGTGCTGGTTGGTCGGCCACCTATCCCACCTAAGTCACCTTGACGACTGTGACTGCATCCGAGATCCAAATGTCGATAAAGGGTCATCGGTTCATGCCGCAAAGGTTTATGCTGATTTTTAAGGAGGACCGCGTAGGGGGACCCGTACGGGGACCCGTAACCTCGGTGCATCCTGCATCCCTAAGACCCCATGGATGTGTACATGCAGGGCGCACTCGAAGAGGCCCAGTTAATCACATGGCCGACAAGGGAGAAGGTATGCACGCTTTCCACATTTCTGCCGGGCAAAAGTCTTGTGTGCTGATGCCTTGTGGTGCCCCTAGTGGGTGCGGCGCCAGGGGCGGCCTTTTCTGTTGCACTGTTTTCCAATTGCACAGAGGCTGCAAGTAGTACGGCAAAATCTACAGCTTAACCGCTTGGAACCACGCTGTGCCTTGGTGACCTTTGCGCAGGCATTGCTCGACACGGTCCTAGTGTTATTTATCGTTGCTGGGTCCGGAGCCATGATCTTTGGCATGAACGTGCTGCTGGCGGAGCTGTCTGAGTGGTGGTACCACCTCGCTTGAAAGCGAGTACACGGGCGCGCTCGGTCGCTCTGTCGTTGCTTGCCGTCCTAAAAGAAGGGATGGAGGGGATTCGCCCCCACTTCACGGTCGCCGCCATGTAAGGGTACACCGTACATCCCCTCTTGGTTGCCTCAAATACGTTCGGAACGGGGCTGGGAGCGGCGGCGGTCCGCTGTCCACTCTCCTTAAGGAAAAGAGCTCAGGTTTTCATGTTTTCCTCAACTGAGCGCCGCGTCAGTCGACAGTGTTTTCTTTTAGTGTGTTACGATGAACTGCGAGTCAACTGTGGCGTTGGCGGATGGGCGATTAAGTAGCAACTGAGCAGCTGGCCGGTGTGTTTATTTTCGCTGGGAACAGGGGCCAGCAAGTGGGTGTCGTTTGTTGAAAGGAGAGCCGTGAAGGATTGCGAAGCGCTATGGGTCCAACTTGCGTGATCCAACTTGCTGCTTTTCAGTGCCTTGGCGGCGGGAGGTCGGCCATTTCACTGTGGGGAGACCAGGATGTTTTGCGCAACTCAGGGAGATGGACCGGGAAAAAGGCTTTTGCTAAGATTTATCAGCAGTCCCTGCACAACATTTCCTTTGGAACCCGTGAAATCTTGTACTGGTCTTATCGGGATGCAGTTGGGAAGTCCGGTGCACGTTGGTCGCTGCGAGTATTGTAATATGGAAGGGAAATTTTCGTCTATCGTGCCGAAATTCCTGGCCGGAACGTCGGACTTGGCGTGGCAGATATTTCTGGCTGGGTGTGGATGGATGCGATTTCTACCACTCCAAAAGAAAAACTAAAATCTGGAGAAAAACTAAAACCAGCCCCGTAGAATCTCCGATGCGAGAGGTGGGTGGCAGTGGGCTGCTCACCTTGGAGAGACCATAGAAGCTACGATTTGGACCTTTTAACAGGCTCAGTGCTGTTTGGGATGTTTTGTAGTGCGCCGCGGGTCGCCAGGATTTTTCCGTACCCGTACTTGACACGGGAGTTTTGGTGTTATGACTGGCCATCGGTTTGCTCTACAATTGGGTTTTGGTTGTTTTTTTGATGCTTCGTGCGCTGAGGACTTATGAATGGGACAGATGGAGGCTTTTTCCTCCGGCCGTGATGGTGCGACAGTTTCCTTTTCTTCGGACTCTGAGCGGCATTCAGCGTACATCGCTTTGTAACTCCTTCGTAACTCCTTGCCCTTTTCTACACAATTCTTCTCAGATGTTAGCGTACTGGACTGGTAGATCGCAAATGGAAGTCAGGCGGAACGATGACGATGCCATTACAACACCCGCGCAAACCAAAACCCTAACTAGAATCCGGCCCTTTCCATAGACACAGAGCAGAATATAACACCGTGCAAATGCCAAAAAACAGCGACGATGTCTTTGAAACGTTCATTTGTTCCAGCACCTCAGTGCATCCCCTCCAGCCGCATCGCATGCATCCTCCGACCTCGGCCAGCTTCCACAAAACGTACATCACGCGGTCACATGCCATGACCGCAAGCCTGCACATCACAAAGCAATTCCAGCTCCTCTGGGAAGAACGGATTAGGTTCCGCGTAAACCCGCACCACTCGTGCACAAACCACACAACTTGAGCACAAAAACGTTTCTACTGCCGTCCGTCATGACGCACTCCCCGAGCCTGGCCGGGGGGTTGGACGCTAAAAAAAACAAAACAGAACTCGTGACGGCTATCCTTACACCTCCTTGCCACTGGCCAAGCAGCTGGCTAGGATAAAGCGAGGGGAGAGACATCCCAGCCGTCCTGCAAAGGCATTTACATGTATTTAGAAAAGGGGTCTCACGCCTGGCCGCACCCTTCTCACGAGGGCAAGTCGTGTCGCTGTGGTCTTCATCTTGACCTTAAGCGTTGGCAATGCCGTCGTTTTTACAAGTACGCTGATAGGTCATTCCCAGCATCCTTGTCGTCGACCAACACTGCGCTAGCCACCGCAGGCTTCCCGTTCGGGTCACCGATGAAGGACTTCCTCAACGAATCCCGCTTCACAGCCATATTCCGCATTTTGTCCATCGTGCTTTGCAGCTGCTTGCTCGTCGCTGCGAGAAGCGGGACATCACACGCGGGACGTGCGGAGGATGCGGGCATCGGTAATTGTGGTGACACGCATGCGCGCGTGGGGCATTCCTTTTTGAAATGATTTACGCAGACTCAGCGCGCACGCTACAAGTCTGGCCACTTTGTTTATTAACATTGATGTTTCTCTTGTATCAAACCAACTACCTACACAGAATATCGCGGTGGAAAGAACGTCGACTCGCGGCTGGCACCGTATTTACGAGTGCGTAACCTTTTACCAAACGCGCAGTCGCGCACCCACGTCCACATCCAGCAAGCACAAACAAATCAGAATCATCACCCACGCCTAAGTGGGCTTTGCACGCTTAGCATGCACAGCAACCTTCAGGCATGACCGATGTCATGTCTGTCCTCCATTTCCAATACTTAGCTGCGAAAGAAAAAACGCTAACCGCAACCGCAAACTAACCGCAACCTCTACCTCACCACACGCAGCCCCACCTACCCTCGTCCGCAGTAGTAGGCGTCCGGCCCTGCACCCAGGGGTGTGCGAGCGCCTGGTCTGCCGTCAGGCGCTTGGCCGAATCCACCGTCAGCAGCTTGGCGACGACATCCTTGGCCTCCGGAGAGATGCTCTCCCAGATGGGGTCGTCCGCGTCGTAGTTGCCCTTCTTAATCTTCTCGAACAAGACAGCGTCGTTGTCGTCGTCTGCGTACACACACACACACACACACACGCACACACGGGTAAAGTTCAGGATTTTGCGTACTCAGGCCAGTCGGTCAGTTGCTCCTTGGCACACACGTGCTCCTTACAAACCCATACAAACCATTTATCGCTAAACCTCCGCGGACCACGTCTATGTGCTCGGTGCTACCCACAGGGCTAGAAGCACAAGGAAAGTGATGGACTTCTGAGGCGGCCCAATAAAGGTGCGGTTTGTAGCATTATCAAGCATTTTCAAGTGCGCCCAATCGCACCTGTAGGGCGCGAAATGCGTACTAGTATGGTGAAAGTGAACCCGCCTAAAGCTGTGGCAAAGTGTTCTTTTTGATGGTCCCTCGGTACCTCTTGATGGCCCACCCAGACGCACATCGCGCTAAGGCGCATACCGAGCCCAGGTGAGCAAGCGGGAGAGGACGTCAAAATCCCCACTCGGCGCCACAATAGAAATGACAATTGACCGCCCATGGGGCCCCCGCTTCAGGCTTTTACGGACGCCCCCAGCCCATTTGTGCGGAGAACTTCTTAGTTGCAACTTAAATAGTAGTAATGCTCCTGGATACTTAGGTTTTTTTTGGAAATAAAGCGTCCTGACAACGCAACTGCCCAACGCAGCCCTGCTAGACCACAACAGCTCTTTTCTCAAGACGCCGTTGCACCAGCCACCCGAATATATGCACTCTGGAAAAAGCGTAGCGCGTTCGGCAATGTGTGCTAGCCGCGCACCGATCTTGGATCGTGAACCGATGGCTTTGTGGGGTTAAACTAAGCACAGCGAATGCCCACGCCGGGCTGAGTACAGCCCACGCCCGCACAGAACCGGACCCAGCTCCCACGGCGGCCCCCACCCGGGCGCACCGCGGCACAAAGACGACAAAAGGTAAGGAGAACCCCTTTCCCCACACAAAAGCTTCCCCAAGGCACATACTAGTACTTCCTCCGACAATCGCACCCACAGCAGTAGCTTCCGAGCATACAGCCATCCTAATAGCCAAAAAAGTATACCATTCATTATCTCGTCTGTATGTATGTGGTATCGGCCGGCGTGGCAGGCAAGTAGATACGGCATTCCCGAGATGATACGCCATCCAGTGCTGGTCGTCTCACAGCCCTGAAACCCCCTGACCGTCCGACTACGAGCTGAAGGAGTTCATGCCCCTTGTCCCTACACACGGTTTCAGCATAAACATGATAAATACATATATACATACATGTATGTACACCTATTATACACAACTACTGTACCATCGATGTAAATAGGTCTAAATTGCACAGGATTGCACCTCCGCCCGAGGGCTTACCGAACGGAGAGTATCCTGACAACAGAATGAAGAGAATCACGCCAACGCTCCACATGTCGACGGCCGGGGAGTATTCCTTCAGGCCGTCCCCAACGCCCAGCACCTCCGGCGCGACGTACTGCGGACTGCCGCACATCGTAGATAGCACCGTTTCCGGTGAAAAGACTTTGCTGAGCCCAAAATCGGCAATCTTCACGGGAGAGTCGTCCCGCTCGTTTAGCATAACCATGTTCTCCAGCTTTAGATCGCGATGCACAATGCCTGTGAAGAGGAAACAGTGACCGTCGTTCGCTCATTACACCAGCTTGCCAGCGGGGGTTCGGTTGGAATGCTTGGGGCGGGTTGGAATAATGGAATGCTTACGGTGATATTATATTTGGTGCGAGTTGTGTGGCCAGAATGTCATCGCGGCCGTCCTGAGTAGGCAACTAGGGGGCCCAACTAGGTAGTATACTAACGAAAGGAACCCCAGTTGTGACGATGGGAAAGAAAGCCCCCTCCCTGCATGCATGCATGCAACTTATCAAGTGCGGTGGGGGCCTTGCGGCAATGTTGGATACAGTTTGGCACAGCCGCTCTACATGTTCTGGGTTTTGTCTTTTTTCGCAGTGTGAACCGGACGCCGCAACATGCACGAATATGCCACACCGCGGGCCTATGCATGCAAGTGTACACATTACGGACGTGAGGCAGCGAGTGAATAGAGCTACGCGCAAATGAATGGGTGCGAGAACGGGGAGAACGTAAGCAAGAACGTAAAGAAAGCGTTAGCTGACGGATAGCGCGAACGGGTTGGGGATCCGTAGCTGAAACTCAAAACCGCAACTGACAACGGCTAAACTATGAACTGCCTGACGTCCAAAGTAAGACAAGGAGATGCGGTGTTGGAAGGGTTTATGGGACTACCTGCAGTTTGTAGACCCGACAATCCTTCAAGAAAACACAACCCGTCCCGTCGCTGGCAGCAGCAGCAGCAACAGCATTAGGGTAGTGGCTTAATTTCCGTGTGGGCGTCACAGCACTGATGCCTGCGCTGACGTGCTGGTCGCCATCAGCTGATGATGATGCCACAACACTCCATACCTACCCTGCTTGTGCAAGTACGCCACGCCGGAGAGGATTTGCCGAATGAGGGCCGAAGCATCTCTCTCCGTGTAGTTCCCTTTCTCAGTAACCCTGAGGGAGGGAGGAGGGAGGGAGCGGTAGCCCCCCGGGGAAACAGGAGCAGCAACCACACGTCACGGCGAAACACAACACAGGGCGAAATCGGTACACGTGAGGAGACACGTTGAGAAGATGCCAGGTAAACCTGTAATGGTCGTAACCGACATACACAAGCGTGAAGCTGTGGCAAGGGAGACCAAGCGAGGCATATAAACCCTGAATCTGAAAAAAAACGGGCCCTCACGAATTACAGCCCCCTGTCCCCCGGCCCCGTGAGCACACCTGTCCAGTAACTCTCCGCCCGTCATAAGCTCTGTGACAAGGTACACCTTACGAGGTGTGATGAACACGTCATAGAGCTTGATGCAGTTAGGATGGTCAACCTGTGTAAGAAGATAATAAAGTTTAAACCAAGGAAGGTACCTCCCGCAAGGACCCACAGCCCAGCAGGCCCGCTCGCACCGCACCTTGAGGAGGACCTGTATTTCACGCTCCAGCGAGTTGTCCCCAGCAGCATAGCGCGATTTATCTACCACCTGAGAAGGTGAGAAACTTGCTTACAGGGTTCATTCTCGCGAAAAGACGCCCGCTCGTCGCCCCGTACCTTTATGGCGACTGGGTCGCCTGTCTTCTTGTCTCGCCCCTTCTTAACGACCGCAAAACCTAGAAGCAAGAAGGTCTAGCTGATGAGCAACGGGCTGCAAACTGATCGCCCTGTGAACTGGGCCGCGCCTGTGCATCTTGCTCACCTCCCACACCCACTGTTGCGCCGACTTCATACCGCTCAAGGAAGTCTTGCACCGTCGCTGCAAATCCATAAATGAGACCATAAATGAGACAAAACTTTGATTGCAATGCACCCCACGAGCATGATCAAGAGTGCTGTGTGCCTCACCGTTGGTGTACACTTGAGGCTTCCTGCTGGTGCTTGCTTCCTCCGCGGCTGCCATGATTAGTTGCTGGTTGGTTAAGTAAGCAAGTAGCTCGACGCACTGCCTAACAAACCATCTTCAACCAGGGACAAGCGACCTTAAATGGCAGTGAAACGAGTTGCGCTCCCAGCAACGTGCGCGTATTAAGGCAACCACTCAAAACTTATCAAATTATCGTAATGTTTAATAAATGTGAGACGGAAATCCTTGGGAGTACTGAAGGCTCCAGGGTGGCGCCCTGGGAATGGAAATGCTCAGAAATGGCTTATTTGTGCGCTCGCATGACCACTGACTTCCTGATAGCCTCCAAATTGTCGCACTTGCCATAACTCGAGTATAACGCAGGCTAGCAGTTTCCTCCCTAATGATGATTGCCTTCCTTGGCACCTTTGTCACTTCCACATGCCTTTTCGTTATGAAGGGATGACGCGTAGCAGTAAGCGTACGCATGCTTGGGAGAAACGGATGCTTAGTACATGTTGATCGTCATGTGACCACGTCGGCAGCATCGGCGTTGAGCCGTAAGTTTGTTGTTGTCAGAAGGCGAACCTTGGAGCCAATGTTTCCAAAGATGCTGGGGCAAGATTACTTTGTCAAACGGCGTATACCGTAGTACTTTCGCTTTTACTCTTTCGTTTTGGTAGAGGTGCTTCAAGATTGCATCAAGTAAGCAAAAGGCTCCAGCAGTTAACCTTCTTATGTCTAGACCTATACAAACTGAGTCGCCAGTACGGTTTGCAAGAAAACGTTCTTTTGCAGTCAGGACGGCTCAGTGAAGCGGCCGCTTCGGATTGGCAAGTCGCTGACATACAGCCACATATGACAACTCACGGTCGTCGATTCTACGATTGCGCAGACGGACCCGGCATGTTGTCTAACATCCTACGTACGGTTGCCGCACCGCACACGTGCTTTCTGCTTGTATCGGTGTAGCTTGTGGGCCTGCTGCCACCCTTCTGTCAGGCGTACGCACTATGACCCCAGTTGCAGTATTGGGCGCTTTTGTGTCCGTGTCGTGTTACGCTGAAGCTCATAGGCATGCGTGAGGCATGCTGGCACATATTGCACGACCTGCATTTTTTTCTAACTTGCCAGGGCCGGCGGGAAGCAACGGACAAAGGCTCTCAATTGCAGGGCCCCTACCCCCGAAGTCGAATTACATGGCTCCCAATAGCTCCCTCTCTGGCCCTTCTAGCTATTACAGGGCTCCCAATAGCTCCATCCCTGGCCCTTCCAGCTGCTTGTGTTAGTCATCTTACCCATACCCCTCATAGATAATCCTCGTATACCTGCCTCACTCTCTGGGGATCTCTCATGGGGCGCTTCAGGCATGCACGCAGCACATGCAGGTTGGCAGGTACACTTTGCTCAGGCACGCTTTTTTAGTAGAAATGCACATTCGGAACCGCCACGCCATAGGCGCTAGGGCGTACTGGGAAGTCAAGTGGAGACCAGGAAACGGGCATGCCGTCCTCAACAATCCCCCGGAAAATCTCTTACGTTGGGAATGGAGTACCGGAGCCATTACTGGCTAGAGCCCAGGCAGACCGAATGGACTGATATGGCCCAGCATAGGGGCACTAGTGAAATTCCAGACAGCCCAGCTGTGCCCAAACGACACGCATGAGAGTTAGCAACTCCGTGCTTCAGGGTTACTCTGGGTTAGTTAACTGACGCAGAGGTGTGCAAAGATTAGGGATTGGGTTCGGGTACCGGTCAGGCAGGAATTAGGATTCGGAAAGAGGGGCAGGATTAGGATTCAAAGTTGAGGCCAGGTTTAGGATGAGGACCCGAGTGTAGGATTATGATTGGGACCTCACCCACAGGATTAGGATTGGGACCCGGCCACAGGATTAGGATTGGGACACCACCCCAGGATTAGGATACATACCGCATATCCAGGATTAGGATTAGTACACTGGTGTTGTATTAAGGTTAGTGCACTGCAAGGTACCAAGGCCCCCCGTCTCCTCCGGAACCAACTGCACGACATTGAGGGACGTTTTCAAAGGCAGTCGCGTGTTGGAAAAGGGCTATCCGGCTAACGAGGCACCGCGGTCATGCTATTTCGATGTGGCTATACGAGACCGAATGGTCAAGCTCCAATCCTTTTTCATGAAACAATTGGTAGGGACTTCTGTACCACCCCTTCAGCTTTTGTTTATGGAGCTAGGGCAGATGCCGCTACAGCTGCACTGGGCTGAATCCGTATTTCGATTCTGGAATAGCTTGGTGGAGGACACTAGTAGCGTATACCACAGCGCCTTCCGTCAGGAAATTCGTTTGGTGTTAGTAACGAATTTGCAGTTTGATGGTTGGGGATCCAAAGTCATTCGTATCCTTAACCACTTAGAGCATGACTGGGGTGAGGAGGCAGTCGGGGGAGGCATTGATATCATATCAATGATATGAGGGTTATACGTTACTCGGCTTGCAAGCTTGATGTCGAAGCGCTGATGGACACCCTTAGGACACGTGTCAACGACGACTGGGCAAACGATAGGCTGGCCGTGGACCCTAGAGTTTTCGTTACGGACGGTAGGAAGCCCGGCGTGAAGATGGGCCGTCATAAGCACTGGATGGGGCCACCGAAGCCGTACGCGGGTTATATCCCGCCGGCGCATCATCGTGCCCTAATCCGTTTTCGTTTGTGTCTCCGACCTGGCGGTTAACAGTGAGAGCAACAGGGCTAGGGAGCACCGCGTGTGCGCTGTGTGTCGTAGAAATGGAGCTATTGAGGATGAGAAACACTTCTTGGTAGAATGTCCGGCGATTGTGTCTGCGCGTCAGAAGCTCTGGGACCTCGGTGCGCCCGTCAATGCGAACATCCGTGATATCATGCAAGTTTATGATCAGCGTGGTCTTGCAAAGGCAATTTTTGAGATGTTTCGCTCCCGGCATGAGCACCTAACTACCTAACTTTCTCGGCGGTAACAGGCAATTGTGTGTCAGAGTCAAATTGCCGCTGTTCTTTCTCATAAACACCCGTTTTCTTCTTGCGTAAAACTTTCTTTTTCTGTTGTTTGTTTTGTTTGTTTCGTTTACTTTTTCTTTTTTTTCTTTTCCCTATCGACGGCGCTGTCAAAGCGGTTCATGAGCCTCCGGGTTCGTTTGGGCCGTACGAGCTCGCTGAAGCTTGTAACATCCATCCATCCATCCAGTCGCGTGGCGATGAAGATGTGCACTTGCACAACATAAGTAGTTAAACGTCGGTAACTGTATGAAAAATTTATACTACTGTGCGCACATTTTAACTTTGCTGGCTCAACATCATATGTGGACATCGTTTCATGAGATATGTCCTGCTTATCGGGTTGTACTTCATAGCTGCGAAAGCCCCTAATATTTATGGCATTGAAGGTGTCTTCTTCGCTGCCAGTGTGGACGGTGAACCATTGGATCACCTCTCTCAACCAGCTGCACCTATTCCGCCCAAGGACATGTTTGCTCTGTTTGCTGGGTATTAATTTTAGGGCTTTGCATGAAAAATTCTATTGTTATGCGCACTTGTCCTTGTCCGCATCTTTGGCTGAACATCATATGTGGACATCGTATCATGAAGCATGTCCTGCTTATCGGGTTGTAATTCATAGCTGTAAAAGCCCCTGGTATTTATGGCATTAAAGGTCTCTGCCTCGATGCAAGTGTTGATGGTGAACCATTGGATCACCTCTCTCAACCGTAAAAACGTGCATTTTATCGTCGACCGCCCCACAGTCGCATCTGTAAATGCTTGAAGCAAAGTGTTTAAACGCGGTACCCTGCTTAGACTCTTCCTGCTGTGTCATATGGCACGGTACTGCAGAAACAGTCAGGGTGTGCAGCTTTTTTGTTTCCAGTTATACTTCATTTCATCATGTACCCGCTGAATGTTTTTATACGCACTTGCATAGCCATCGCCTCGCGCCTTTATGGCATTGTGTGTTTCCGTGTCACGGCACCCTTGGGGGAACCCCCAGCCAAAATTAAGGTTACCGAACCAGCCACACGATGACGATTGCAATACAGCTCCGCGATAAGATTACGACACGGCCAGCAGGATTAGGACTGGGACCCCAGCCTCAGTATTAGGATTATGCTCCGGCCCCAGGATTAGGATTGGGCCCCCCCCGTAGGATTAGGATTGGGACCCGGCCACAGGATTAGGATTACAACCCCGCCCCCAGGATATGGATTAGATCACCACTCTGGATTAGGAATTAGGAGTGGTCCACCCCTGTTGAGAGTAGAGGATTGCTGACCGGTACCCACCCCCTGGATTAGAGGATTAGGACCACTTTGCATCCCTCTGACTGGCGTGCAGGGGGCTTTGCAGCAATCTAAACATGTGGTATCGTCTTTACTTCGGGTGTAATTACGGGTAATTACGTCGGCGCCACCTGTGTGACTGTGGCAAATCGTATCGCATTCATGGCCGCGACGACGGAGTAACGAGCAGTAAGATAGGAGAGGCAAAGGCTGGGGAAGAAGAAAAAGGAAAGCTCTAAGGAAATCTGCCAGCCCGATGGTCTGGAAACTCTTGGCAAGCCAAGCAAATAGTGGCAAGATGGCTAACATACCGTACTGCTACGAAATCTTCGCGCCACACCTTTCGTTTTGGGCCACGAAGTGTGTCACAGTGGAAAAAGCTCTATGGGGAAAATTATTTGCTTGTCGCGAAACTGTCTGGCACGAATGTGTCGTACGCCGTGTACATGGTGTAGATAAGCCAGAACTGAGTTTTTACACGCCAGAACTGAGTTTTACATATAGTTATAGCTTCCTTTAAGGGAGGAGGTGGCGGATGACAAGGTGCCATCTGAGACGGAGGGGGAGGAGAGTAGCGAGGAGGAGGATGGGGCCGCGGAGGTGGTGGCGCAGTTGGCGGAGACCCGTGCTGCAGTCAAGCGGCAGATTGTGAAGCCGGCCCGCTTCCGCTAATTGGCTTATTCCTGGGTGCTGGCAACTGGCCATGTACCTGATGTTCCGAGGCTGCGTTTCAAGTCCCCGGGTAGGCCGACGGTTTCGGGGTTTGTGTATCGGGGCGTTTGGTAAACCGCACCTGACTTTGGTGCCGCACCACCGGGCCTGTCTCCTGTTCTTCTGCGTAAACATATAGTAAACGATCTGTCCAGCAGTTTGGGAGCTTTGACGCTGTCGCTCCTTGTTGTGGCTTCCCTGGAGCCCCGCGAAATGTGTGTTCACGTAAACAAATGTGTGCCATAAAAACTGACAGCCCTCGCGAATTGGTGTAACAAAACGAAAAATTCCAGCTAAATTTTTGGGGTACCCACGAACGGTGTGGCGCGAAGAATTCGTAGCAGTACGGTATGGGACACGACGAACAATTAAAATAAATGACGGCGCGTCGGATACGCCGTATGACAGGTTTGTGCCTGCACCTGCAATTTGGTTCTGTAGTTCAACGCTCTAAGAGATGTTTGCGCATAAGAGCTTAGGTGCCAGCCCTAATTTGCCGAGTCAGTCCATTCAAGACAGGCCTAACCAGCGCCCTCGGCAGATGCGTTGGGTTTCCAGTCGATCCGGACAGTTATTCGCGATCCGGAAATTGAACGCAAATAATGGCTGCCGGGCTCTCCCGAGTTTGAATGCTGCCAGCAGGCATTGCATGATTGTGCTAGCTGTGCTGATGGACCTGCATCTTGAACCCATTGAACTGCTTCCCTTCCTGTCGACCGCTCGGTACTGACCAAACGCTTGTTATTAGACGTAGGCATAATGGCTCAAGTGGAATATACATGATTTTTCCTTGATTAACGAAGGAGTCTCTGAAGGTTTGCGGCTTTCATGTACGCGGATCTGCATTCCGACCTTCGATGGTCACGCAGGTGGCGCCGACGGTACGAAGCAGGCCGATATCACAATGGCAGCTCCAGACCTGAACGGATGTGTGGCTCCTCTGTCTGTTACTATGAGAGATTTCCAATAGCACGTCAAAGCCAGGACACGTGAGCAAGTGCACTTGCTTGCTGGTTGTCTCTTCGTGCTTGTCTCTTTGTGTTAGGAGGCTCCTTACGAGTTATATGCACTAGAGCAGCCGCCTGGGATGGCCCCTTTCCTCTGAGTAAGGTGACTCGCTTGTCAAACCAACGCTTAAGGATAGTCAACATCAGGCCCTACCTCATCGCGTTGCAACCTAGCTTACCTTAAGATGTACCTTTACGAACCAGGACAGATTGTGGACAAAGGTTTCGGGCTCGAGGTCTATCGTACGAGCTGCGGCGTCTGGCCTCGTGGCCTGGCTAGGAAAACTGACAGAGCAATCCACAGTGATACGAATGCAGGACCCAATTAAAAGGAATTCGTGATGAAAGAATGCTTCGTGAAGCAGCGGAGAACGGATTTGTCGGGCGATAATGCCAACGGAACTTGGCCTGCGAGGCCGTTGTACGGCAGGGCCCTCCCTCTTCGAATCTCCGTCCTGAAGTCAAAGCTAGAGAAACTGGATATTGTAGTGTTCTTTTTGTAAGGCATCTCAACGGTAGATGGGTACGGGATTGGTGCACTAATCAACCGACGTTCGCCTTTTGCGGCCTCAAGGCAGTAGGGCTACAGGGTACCTATATTTACAAGACCTGTCATCACATGCGTCGAAATCCAAGTTCGAACACCACGCAAGGAGGTCAGGGTGACTCGGTGGCAGGCGCTCAGAACTCGGCACTTCTGCAGAGCGGTGCACCGAATGCCACTGTGCAAATGAGCACTTACACGCCACTTGAGGGAGGTCCTAGCCGTCGGGATATTGCGGATCGAGAGTTCCAATTTCCGTGGAAGTCGCCAGCCGATGAGGAAGACTCCGTGAACGGAACGATTTCGCGCTTCCTGGAGAAGCAGAAGTCGAGGTAGGTCACTTGGTATAGCTTGATCATGCTTGCCCACTTGAATTTGCGATTGTCCGGTTCTCGGCTGTTGTGATGCCGAATTCTTGTGCATTTCTCCTGCAGCTACCGACAGAAATGGGAAACGTACAGCGTGATAGACTGGCTGGCTTTCTTTCTCCCCTGTGTGCGATGGTTGCGCACGTACAAGATTCGGGAGTATCTCTGGGTGAGTCAACCTGCGTTCCAAACCTGGGTATGCGCTGAAGGGCAATGGGTAGCATTGTTACAGAGAATGTAAGAAATACTATTTATTTTTTGGCGTCTGTTACACGACGATATGCGTGCAGGGCACCAGGGTTGTAGTTGTCCACCTAGACAGGGCGTCTTCGTTGTGATAGCGGCTTCGAACCGTGCTCGAGAGCCTGCATCTTCTCCCCTCAGCGGCGTGCTCCTTGCAGAGTTTTGGTACCGGCCCTAGAGCATTGTTGCACCATGGCACGCAATCCTTGTCATTTGAGCACACAGCGCCGCGCTAGACGCTTTGCCGCCCTGTGCTTATATTCCCCCTCCCTCACACAAAGACTTGAAGCAGCTCCTTTGCTATCAACCAGGCGCTAATACTGTAGCTTAAATCAAAATGACAGCCGCTTTCTTCTGTTCCGCGCTCTGTTCAAACCCGTCCGCAGTCCGACTTCGTTGCCGGTCTCTCTGTCGGCTTCATGGTCGTTCCGCAAGGTGAGGTGGATGCGCTGGGATGTGCAGTTGCAGCTGTAGGATCTGTTTGCAACCAGTACATGCAACAGCCCAGATGAGGTTTTGCTCGACGTCTTTCGCCTCTGACCCAGATGGGATTGTGTACGCACCATTCCGTTCGGCCCATAGCATAGGCATTTCCTGGACATAACCTTGCTTCACGTGTCTAATCTTGCGAAAACTTTCTCCCCCGTTTTCGGGAACAGGCATATCGTACGCAAACCTTGCCGGTCTGCCATCCGTGTACGGACTGTATGGCGCGTTCATTCCATGCATTACCTACGCGCTGGTGGGCAGCTCCAGGCAGCTGGCGGTCGGTCCAGTGGCAGTGACGTCGTTGCTCATAGGCAGCAACCTGAAGGAGCTCGTGGAAGGCGCAGACAAGATCACCAATCCGAACGTGCTCACGGACGAGCAGGTGCGGCTGTGCGAGTGTGCGTGTATGAGGTGCATCCGCTATTATGGCCGCATGAGAGGGGCCACACCTCCGTGACGACGCGATTTGCCGTTTAAAAAGGGTGTCGGTGCGAGTATTTGTACGATTATCGGAAATTATGGATATACGGAGCGGCAACGGTAGCAGGGGCCCCCTAGCGATTGTATTTAATTTTTCAAATGCTTGGTGTCTGTTGCTCCTGCGGCACCTTTGCATGGATGAATGTCTTTCATGCTTAGCAGTAGAAATTGCATGACGCTAAAAGAACTGGATTGCGACAGCCTGTTGGTGAGCTGCAGCTAAGGCCCCAGCTGCGTATCAGACCGGCATGTATGGACTCTTCCTTTATCAGTTCGAAGGGTACCGCGTGTATAGTACACACACAAGGCACATTACCCGCATGTCTGACCTGCAATGGAGCTGAACTGGATTGAATTGAGCTGAGCTGTGTTGGATTGGGTTGGAGACGCCTCATTGTGGGGGCTTACTGACCTCCTCGGCCTCCCCACCTTCGCCTTGGCTGCGTCGCTTCATGTGGTCCTGCAGGTGCCAATTCAGGAGCGGTACAACCACCTGGCCATTCAGTTGGCCTTGCTTGTAGCCACCCTCTACACCGCCGTCGGAGTTTTCCGCTTGGGCTTTGTGACTAACTTCCTTAGCCACTCGGTGAGCTGTTGTTGATGTTGTTACAGGGTGGTTAAGCTTCACCAGTGGCCTCCTTCCCGAGGCAATTCCCTGCTCTCCCCTGCTAGAGGGGCACCCTAAGCCATTCACCCCATCCGACTTCAGAGTGTACTCTTTGAGTTTGGCAACTCACCACCAGCATCCAACCAAATCTAGCGGATCAACGGCGCGTCAACTTAGTTCCTGGTCAGCTCGCGAGTTGATTTTATCACGTCCTACACCGTCCACAAGATGGGGGGCCACCTCCCATTTCATCACCTCTCAAACACCCCGAGAGGTCGGCAGGCGGATTTGAACCCGGACGCGCCGGGACGCGACGGGAGCAGAAGCCAGGCCTTAACTTCTGCCAGCCGCCTGCCTGTTGTTATCTCACGAAGTGTTGCTTCGCGGTTTCAGGATTGCGTACTCCACTTGTGGGTACAGCGAAACGATGGGCGAGACGAAATTATGTTGCAGATCTTTCTCTCTCTGTCTCTCTGTACCGACACGGCTTCCCAAGTCACAGGTTGCATTTAGTCTTTTGGGGGCCTGCCCCGGTCCTTGGTTTCGCTACTGCGTCCTTGTCCCCTGGTGCAGTCTGTTTTCACACTGTTTTTGAAAGCCAGGTAGATAATTGCTAGTAGTACGTAGTTCAGTACGTCTACAGCAGGCGGCCACGCAGGAACGAACCGAGAACGAGATTTCGTGATTTAAGCAACCAACAAATGAGAAGCTATTTTTTGTGCTTTAGTAACGCGCCGTGCTATGGCACCTGTGGCTTGCAGGTCATCGGAGGGTTCACATCAGGGGCTGCCATTACCATCGGTCTTTCCCAGGTATGTTTTTGGCGCGGTGGTATCGTGGTGGGCGCGGTCCTGACAGTGCCGGTGCTGGTGCTGCCTCGAGGCAGAGGTGGATGGTGCGCGGTGCGGACAAGAGGACAGAATATTAGCAGGTTTTGTTTTTTATTATGTACGAGGTACCCATGTTCGAGTGGATGGTTTGATTCCCCGCGTACCCATGTAGCGTTCGCGTAAGTCGCGGCACGGGCGTTCTTCCTAGACGGGTGTCCGTGCGGCGGTCACACGTGCGGCAGCGTGCTAGGCCGGGGTAGTTCACAGCACCCCACTGTTGCCACCCACTGCTGCCAACAGGTCAAGTACATTCTGGGTATCAGCATTCCGCGCATGGACCGGCTACAAGATCAGGCCAGAGTGTACATTAACAATTTCCACAACCTGAAGTGGCAGGTGAGGCAAGGGTGGTGAGGTGCTTCCTCCTGAGGTGCACTCCTATGCCGTGGCGGTGGGGCAGGTGGGGGGCCCCAAGCGTTGAGGTGATAAGGCACATGACATACCCCCATCATATCCCTGACGCCTGACATGCATCAGACGTGTGCTCATAAGACAGGTTCTTGTTGCTGCTATTGCCGCTGCTACTTCCACTGCTGCTGCACCAGCACTTCTGCAGTTTTCAGTAACACCTCGAAAATCTTTACCCTTGTGCAAATTGTACCTGTGTGTCCTTATCCAAATGCCCCCGACTTCGACGGCTTCCTTTCTTCCTATGCGAACTCCACTCCCCCCTTTTTGGTGTGATGGTGCTTTTGCCATTTTCCCCAACTACCCAACCATACAACCCCAACCGCACCCACGTGCGGGCAGTCGACCCCTTGCTTCTTGCATCATATGATTCCGGTCACCACCCTCCGCCGTACATTCCGCTGGCCGTACAGGAGTTCATCATGGGCAGCACGTTTCTGGTCCTTCTGGTCAGCATGAAGGAAATCGGCAAGCGCAGCAAGCGCTTCGCCTGGCTGCGGCCCCTGGGCCCCCTCACCGTCTGCATTATCGGCCTGTGCACCGTGTACATCGGCCACGTCGACACCAAGGGCATCAAGATTCTCGGCTCCATCAAGAAGGGTCTGCCCAAGCCGACCGTTGGCTGGTGGGGGCCTATGGACAAGTTTACGGACCTCATCCCCATTGCCCTCGTGGTCATGGTGGTAGATCTTCTAGAGTCGACCTCTATCGCGCGCGCCCTGGCTAACAAGAACAAGTATGAGCTCGTGCCTAATCAGGAAATTGTAGGGCTGGGTCTGGCTAACTTTGCCGGCGCCGCGTTCAACTGCTATACCACCACGGGCTCCTTCTCCCGCTCCGCAGTGAACAATGAGTCAGGTATGTACGGACACGTCCTGCAGCCGCGATTTGTGCATGTGTGACTACTTTGTATGCGCTGAGGGCATAGGGGCTCGACGGGTATGGTACGGCAGTAGTGTTGGTTATCGCGGATTCGGATTTTCAATGCCGCAGGCCTTTCAGGACATTAGGTTGTTCAAGGTAGTGAATTTCATGTTGTATCTATGATTGATATTTTTTGCTGTTTGTTATTATTACTGTTACATTATGTTGTTATTATATATTAAATTTCTGTGGAACTGCTTTTCCAAGACACCCATGGACAATATGCCCCACGGCCCCACTGGTTTCCAACAGGCGCCAAGACGGGTCTAGCTTGCTTCATCACTGCCTGGGTGGTTGGCTTTGTGCTCATCTTCCTGACGCCGGTGTTCGAGAAACTGCCCATGTGCACCCTGGGTGCCATCGTGGTCAGCAGCGTGACTGGACTTCTGGAGTACGAACAGGCCATTTACCTGTTCAAGGTACGGTGTACGGCGTGCCAAGGGAAATTTCCTCAATAGCAAATTGCATGAACGTTCCATAGTGGATGTAACGAAAATGCAGTTGGGTAGGAGAGGTGGATGACGTCGTCGGTGGATACTATACTACTTACCGGGTGCGTTTTTGCATTAACTGGTTGGTGGAGGTATCCATTCAGGGAAGGCAATCCATCTGATGATACGTAGTCGACCGAGTATCTCTGGGGCAGGAAACTATCTGGGACGACGTTGAGTGAGATGACGGCGAGTGAACGACTCTTTCACCAGAACCCAAATCCCGCACCACTCACTTCCACCCGCCTGGCAGGCCCAGACCCTTTTCTTTTCCTACGCCGAGTTCCACCACCAGCCAGCCGACGATGCTTTCCTTATCCCGGCCTCTTTCCCCCACCCTCACGCCCCCTTTCCTCCCGAATTACCCGAAGGTCAACAAGCTCGACTTCCTGGTGTGGATGGCATCCTTCCTGGGCGTGCTCTTCATCTCCATTGAGATTGGCCTGGGCATCGCCATCGGCCTGGCGCTGCTGATCGTGATTTACGAGAGCGCCTTTCCGCACACCGCGCAGCTGGGTCGCATCCCTGGGTCCTCCGTTTACCGCAACGTGAAGCAGTACCCCAACGCTCAGCTCTTCCCGGGCATCCTGATTTGCCGTATCGACGCGCCCGTCTACTTTGCCAACATCCAGTGGATTAAGGACCGGCTGCGCGCGTATGAGGAGCGGCATCGGGAGTGGAGCTCCGACCGACACGGTAAGAGCCGGGTGCCGCATGAAAAGAGTGATACGAGGCTGGTGCCGTCGTATTTGATGATTAGCTCATACTCTATACTGTATTGCGTCGGGTGTCTATGTGGATGTGGAGGGCCATAGGAAGGAGAAACCCTCGGCCGACAGCAAGTCGGTTCAGTCGGCCAGAGAGCGTCAGTGAAGGGGAACAGGGGACAGAGGTTAGGAGGAACAAAAATGAAACTGGTGTTCAGGAATGAAACAAACTCGTTGAGCTGGGAGCGTTTTTGGTGCCACGTGCTATTCTCCCACTTGCTGTCCCTTGCCTGGAATCTCCAACAGATTTGCATGCATCACACGGCCGTTCATAGTGGCAATGCATCTCGTCTGGTGGCTCCTCCTCGACTGATTACTAAATTACTCGCACTACTGGCCTTGCTGGCAACCCCGCATTCATTACACCAGGCGTGAAGCTAGAGTACGCCGTCCTGGACTTCTCCCCGGTAACTCATCTGGACGCCACCGGCATTCACGGTCTGGAGCAGCTCATCGAGCAGTTTGCCAACAACGGAACTCAGCTGGTGATCTGCAACCCCAGCGTCAAGGTTGTCAAGTCCATGGAGACAGCGGGCCTGCCCGATATGCTGGGTCGCGACTACATCTTCGTGACTGTGCACGACGCGGTTACGTTTTGCTCGAGGCAGCTGGCTGAGCGCGGCGTCTCAGCGCTGGCGGCCGAGGCGACGGACGTCTCAGCGTCGGACGACTGAGCACGCGGCGTGCTGGGCGTCTGTCGTCACATCTGTCGTGCCGCGTGTATGCGCGCGCGCGTGTGCGTCTGTGTGCTGCATGGTCGTCGGGGTTGCAAGTTCCAGATCCCGTATCAGGCTTACATCCTGGCTGTACGAGTCATGGAGGAGGGGCTGACTGGTTAAGGAGTTACATGGATTGGCCATCAGAGCCTCTTGCTGTCTCGAAACCAACGGCAGTCAGTTCGGGACATCGTAGCGTGCTGGGGACCGTCGCGGCTTATGATTTAAATCGGCCAGCTCGCTGCTTGTGCTTGGGCACGGTTTATCATGTCGGGGTGCATGCGCAATGTTGTGGTTTCGCACCGCAGGGCTCCGTGAAACCTTAATATGGATGACGAGCTGACAGCAGCGATGCAACATGAGGATGGGTTGCTGTTGTTGCTTTTGACTGCTTTTGCATCCCGTGACCTGGTCAGTGTGGATCTATATATCTAGGGGGGTTAGCTAGGAGAAATGTGTGATGCTTACTTGTCAGGGCACACGAGCTGCGGTCTCTGGGAATAAACCTGCGGCCGGAGAAGTGCAGCACGAATTCATGGGTGGAATCAAGCGATGGCGGTAGCTTGAATGTTGATCCACACACCACACGTACGTTCACACACTAAAGGATTTTAACACCTCCTAAAGCCGAACTGTCGGACAGGGCTGCGGCTGTTTGCTGCGGCTGGTACTGAGAATGGGCTCTACTTTGGTAGTGCCTGGTATAGAAAGGCATGCACAACAAGTACGGTGTTATGGGCCGTGCTGAGGGAGGATGCGCAGTGTTTTGTGAAGGGGGAATCGCCGTGTACCCGTAATGCGTCGGACTTAAACCAGCCGTTTGTGGTGGGTTTTATGCTACCTCCGTCGGCAACAGGTCATCAGGTGTCACGACAGATTTCTACACAGAGCTGCAATGGAGCCCAGGTGAAGCTCTGAAGTGCTGACGACCTGGGGCTATTGGCAGGGGTATCAATTTATGCTGTAGTACAGATGTATGTCGGGTTTTTAGGTGCCGCTAGCGAGTGTGGTGCTTTGTAGTTGCTGACCCTAGATTTAACTAGGCAACGCGGCGGGCAGCTTTGTTGTTTTGTTTGTTCGTCTGTCACTGTGCGCGCACACGCATACGGATGTATGGATCTCCGAACCAATCAACTTGTCGGAGCTATTTTGGCTGATGTCATAGTGAACAGATTTCCATTCGTCACGCATGTGTGTCCTCATACATGACGTTTGCGTGTACGCAACTACGCATTGGGCACGTTAGCTCTCAAGGCGTCATCGCCTGAGTGATCTACACACGCCATGCCTGATCGGCGTCGCTCGGGGATGTGAATACGCAAGGCTGGGCGGGGCTTTGGCCACCGTCGGCTTCCTGAGTTTCCAGGTTGCTGAAGTTGGTTAGCCGTGCGTATCCGTGCGTGGGGCGTTAATTAGCGTTCTTCCCAGCGTGGCTATGAATTCGGGTGTGTGGTGTTTTGCTTGATGCTATTTGTATTTGTCTGGTTACCTTGTGGCTTAATAAGCTCGAATGCCATGATATGGATGGCTGTGACCGGGACCTGTTTTGTTGGTGATGTTTTTCAGTATTGAGGAGCGGTGAAGTAGTATTAAACCTTTGCGCACATCGTAGCCATGGCCGTGACGTGTGCACGGTATGGATGCAACAGAGCCGAGTTGAGGCGTGCCTCGACAATTTGTGGGATCATACTATGTAAAGTATGCATGTGTTGCATAGGTTGAGAAGAAACAGCAGCTGAAATGCTGTGGTGACTTGTAACGCATGCAAGTCATATTTCTTATAAATCACTTCTGAATCATGCGTTCCATATATAATATTGCGCCTTAGCACCGCCGTAGGTACGTCTAGGTGCACCCATGAGTGGGGTTCGTCTAGAAGGAACCACCAGAGGAAGCTGCTGGACCGTCTATTGTGGCAGATACCACACATCAGGTCCATGCATGGTACCGCACCACCAGAGGAATTCCACTTCATCGTACCACATTCTATACGCCCTGTCGTTCAGGGTTAAATCTGTTACCATGCTTCTGCCCCTTCCAGTACACCACAGTCCAAAGGATAGACGGGAACCAGAAAAGAACGTTTGCTCAGCCGTACGTCACCGGTATGCTCGACACATTCACTTTCACGTTACCCACGCTACCTCCTGCATATACAGGCTCCTGCTATGGCGCATAGCACAGCAAGAATGTCGTAGCCCCCTCCCTACCTCAAGGACCTCCGTACCACCGAGTACCACAACCTATCGCTACCCAAGCTTGCCCCGTTCTACCCGGTTCATCCTCCCGGACCAACTCGCCGCCCACATCAGCTTATTGGATGCATATCAGTACGCTAACTATGTCGTACACACCCTGCACGTAATCCCGCATGACCACCGTACTCCCTGACAAGGCGGGCGGGCTCACACATCCACACATCCACACATCCAGCCGTAAAACCCAAGCTGGTTAGAAACCTGCACACAACACCCAGCCCCGCAACCGCCTGACAGCTACGACACAGCTAAAAACCTACGTGCACCATCTACTACGCAACAAGGAACCCAAACGGAAGCAACGACCTACACGCCGAGTCAGTTTGAGCAGAATGGTGCACAAGTACGTATTGTGGTATCAAGTATCAATCCACTTATAGCATCATCCACTGCATATACGACGACGATAACGCTCGGGACGATTATCGCAGCACCGCTCTCCAGCTCGGCAAGTTTCAGCACCACCCGCACATGGAGTATTAGTCCTGGACTAACAGGACACTGATGCACAGTGCTATATATGTACATGAGGTGCTAGAACATAAATGCGAAAAAAGTTATGAATGAATTAAAAACAGCTAAGAAAGGGCCGTTATTGTTTGGCACACGCCCCAACGTGATCGGCACAGCGAACATGGGCTTCATTTTTGAGCTCGGCCTATTGCACCTATCGCGACCGGGATCACGGGCGCTGGAGCCGCAAGCTGTCGCTGCACCAAACTTTGGGCCTGTGCTGACGTCAGCTTGCGATACAGCTTCAGGGAAATGTCGTGCTTGGAAGGGAGCGTGTCGGGCTCTACAGCACCGATCGGGTCGTCAAAGCATGCAACTACGAAGTCGTAGTAGAAGGTGATCGTGGGCAGGATCACGTCAGGTCCTGCTGTCAGGTCCGCGTTGAACATTTTGGGATGCATGGATAGGTCAGAAAAAAGGAAGCAGCATGCACGTGAGATACAGCACTGGGATACAGCTCAGCCATGCGATCAGCAACGAACGATTGATCAAAGAAAACTTGGGTTGACGAGGTATTGTCCGGAGCTCTGTGACGATAGCAGTACGACAGCTGTGGCGATTAACTGTTTTACAGAGACCGAGAATGGACCAGTTGCATATATGTGCAGGTAACTGAAGCCGGTGTAGAGGCCGTAGGGGCGCACGGAAGCGAGTTCATGCCATCAAAAACGAGCATCAGAAACTATCACGCGCGCTTTGCTTGCACGTGATCTTCATGTCTCAGCGCTGCCTTCGTATCCGGACGTGTCGGACGTCTGTGAATGTGAGTGGGAACCGCCGCGGGCATGGTGCGGTGGTGCAGTGCCAGGACGGCTCGTCACGAGCCGGGGAAGTCCTGATCTTCTTTCCCCGCTCCCGGAGTCTTGCATGCTCAGTAACCCTAGAGAGCACCCAGTCCTAGCAGGACAGCGTTAATGTATAGTCCATGCAGGACAGCGTTCAGCGGTTTACCAATCAAGCCGGCGTGTGCGCCACCCGCTCACCTATGAAGACGCCCTCGCAGCCCAAGTCCTTCAGCGTGGTTGCGTCCGAGAAGCGCGCCAGGGAATTCTCCGGATGCACCTGTCGCAGCGAAGGCGGCCCGGATACCCGCGCCCGGAGGTGGAATGGGGAATGAATCATCAGCAGCACGTATGTAATACTAGTTTGCTACCTTTCAGCGGAAGGGGAAGCCCCCCACATGTTGGGAAGATGCACCCGTGCGAGCCATCCGAACTCGTGTTGTGTGCACGGCAGGCGTCACCCGCCTCACCAGCAGGACGCCCGGCAGCGGGGAACATGGGACGTCCCCGTCAAAAATTAAAACAGCATGCTTACCACGCCCTTGAACAACGTGAGGTGCGGTAGGCTGCCGCCGTGTCGCTTGACGATGGCCTCCTTAATGGCAGACAGAGTCAAGTCCGTTGGAACTGCCGGCCATTCAAAGTTGAGGTGTGGCAGCGCTGTGCAGCAAATCCTGAACACATTGAGAGACGCACATGTGCAAAGCTGGGCTAAGAAGTTTCGGTTGTGAACGAAGTTGCTAACATGCCAAACGGGCCACGTACTTGCATTTGACGAATAGGTGCGGTTTCACGCCAAGCTCATAAACATTTGGTGGATTGTAATTAAACGGTGGCATAGAAATCGTTGACTTCTTCCTAATCATCTTCTTCTTTTTGGGCGCCATATTTGCCGGTTTCTCAGGTAGAACTTGTAAGGCTTCAAAGCGGCACTGACATCCGAATGAGTAAAAGCAAAAGATATAATCTAAAGAAACCCAACGTATAGCCGGTACGACAAGGCAGTAAACTTAACCCTGAGGTTAGAGATAAAAAAAGGTGTTATTTCATGGCAGGATTCACCAAGGTGCCATGTTCCAAGCGCACCGTCTTCTACAGCGTCAAAACCCAAACTGGTCCGCGGCAACGTTGGCCAATGCCGACTGCATAGCAAAGAGACGACAGGTCTGGATGATGCGTATTTCAATGTTCCGTGCACACGTATGTTGTCAATTGACTCGCTTCTGCTTCTCAGCTGTTTCTCCCCTTTCGCTGTTGCCATCTTGCCTACTTCTGCGCTCACCCGTACCCACATATATGCCATTTTTTGTGGCCCCGTCAGCGACTGTCTGTTCTAGGAACAGTCGGGGCTGTAGAGGACAGCGATGATGCTTCGTACATCGCAACCTGCATGAGCTGTCTATGATGGCAGCATCTACATCATGTTGCAGCACCTTCGATGTAGGCCAAGTCATTCAGTCTGGCAGCAGCTTCATGGACGGGCAAGGCCAGGGCTGTCTGCACTGCTATCCCTATGCACTTTGGGTAGTAAGAGAGCTTTGCAAGCAAGGCATTGGGAAACTTGGGCGCGATTGCCCGTTCCAGCCATCTTGAACTTGAAAGCCTGTCGGGGGGCGCAAAAGCATGAGGCGAACCGTGGGCCGCTATGAGTCCTGAACGCACAACAATGTAACGCGAAGCAAATCAAGTTGCCTTGTGCGTAGTGCAACATTGGCATTCAGTTTTTTTGTTTACCTGCACCTTTACTGTTTAAACGACCAGTCGTCCAATTCACAGGTTGACACATAGCGAGCCCAGAGAATGTACATACACACCAAGCTTTAGCTGATATATTATTGAACTAGTTGAATCTATGGATCGGGCCTATGGTAAGCTCTTGAAGCCTCTTTCTATGAGCGCCCATGACGCCGTCAGGGCCGCTCCCTAGCTTTTCCGGCCTACCTTTATCGCTAAAGATACAGCTCCAAAGGCGATGTGCATGTGGAGCCGTTTTGTGTTCGCCATGGCGTTCACGCCCCAAGCTAGGCCTTGGCAATTCGCATTGCAGCCATTCGCAGCCCCGTCGGCCCCTTTGCCCTGTGGACCTCATCTTCCGGGGCGGCCGGACGCACTCCGCAGCGCAGCAAATTAGGACGACAGCATCAGTCCAAGATAGCCACGCTCCTCGTCCCGATGGTCCCGGTAGCCGCAGAGGTCCATCTGGCCCCGGCCCAAATCCCCCGACAAAATCTGTGCATGGCGTACCTCCTCCTCCTTCTGAGCAGCGGCCATGGCAGGGATCGCCGCGTCAGACACAACCATTTAAGACATCTCAGTCTCGGATATGGCAGCAGCCGCGCACGTCGGGCCAGTCTGCAGGCCAAGGAGCGTCACAATCCCATTACGGCAGCAGCAGCAGCATTAGTGGCAGGAGTTCTGATCTGGGTCAGCTGGATATCCGAGCTGGCCGCTTGGAAGGCAGTGCGGCTGCGGCTAAGATACGCAGCGGCTTGGTTGGGGACACAGACGGGAGCGCAGCTGCCGTGGGGGCCGGGGATGATCATGCAGGTGGCGCGGTTGTGGCCGGCGATGATCGAAGCAGCAGCACCAGCAGTGATGGTAGCAGGATTAAGGCGGCTCGCAGTTCGGCTGGGGTTCCTGACGCCACCGCCGGTACGGCAGCAGCTGCGGGCGCACCGCCGCCGCCGCCGTCGCCGTCGTCGATTCCATTGCCAAAGCAGCCATTGCTATCACCGCTTACGTCAGCTGCAGCGTCGCCGCTAATCAGGCCGCCGCAGCCGCCGCAGCAGCGGCAGCGGCGGTCGCGTCGGCCCATCCGCAGCCGCCGCATGGTGCCGTACCCCAACGGCGCTGCTTCTCTGGCTGTCGGGGCTGTCGCGAGCGAGGACCTTGGCGAGTACGACAACGGAGAAAATGACGTTGAGGAGGGCCTTATGGATTTGCTGTGGTCACCTGATAGGCGACGTATTGCGGCTGAGATCTTTCGGGTGGAGGAGGAAGCGGCGGCGGCATGCGGCGGAGTTGGTGGCGGCGGCGGCGGCGGCGGCGGCGGCGCAGTTCGAGTAATGGAGGGAGAAGCGTCGGTGGCGGTGGCGGCGGAGCTGTCGGCGGCAGCGTCAGCTGGTGTGGTGGACGACGCAGTTGTGGCGGCGGCTCCTGCGCCATCCGATGCAGCGGAGGTAGGTAGTCGTACTTGGAATGAGCCCCCCCACATATAGCACGATACAGCTCGGCCTGGTTCAGGGTGCAAAGTGGCATTCTTGTGTCGTACAGTTCGCACGTTTGGGATGGTCACATCATCTCTCACACTAAACCCCCACACTCCCCTACCTCCCCCCGTGTCACCCTCGTGATGGCTCCGGAACCCCGCGTCCTGTGCGACAGACAGCCCGCCGGGGCGGCGGCGGAAGCGGCAGCAGCGGCGGCGGCGGCGGCGGCGGGTCCTTCAGAAATAAGGCCCAACTTCTGGCGCCGCTCTTCCAGCGGCGGCGCGCAAGAAATCCCGTCACACTCGCGCGGCTCGAGGGCATGAGTGTGTCGTACACCAACGCCGCGGCACTGGCAGGGGCGCCGGCGCGGGGAGGGCCGTCGGCGGCCGGAGGCCGCAGCGACAGTAATGGCGGCGGCGGAGGCTTGCAGTACCGGTACGGAATCGGCGCAAGGGGCCAGATAATAGACCTGGTACGGCAGGCACGTGTGCTGGCGTCGAACGAGGTTCCGGAGCGAGTACGGCGGCGCATCTTGGCCGCGGCGGGGGATGCCGACGGCGCCGCGGCAGTAGGCCGACGTGCCGTCGCCGTCAAGGGTACCTCTTTCCAAACCAAAGCTCACGCCGCCGCCGCCGACGACGACGACGACGACGACGACGACGCAGAAGTTCGTCTTCTCAACAGCGGCGGTATTCCCGCTGGCAGCCTCGACAGTGATGACGATTACAGTGACGGCGGCAGCGAATGGGATTTGGATGGTGAAACCGCAGCGGCAGCGGCTTTGGAGGATGATGGCCGCGCCGCCGGCCGGCGAGATCAGGATCTAGATCTAGATCTGGACGATGCTGATCTGCGGCAAGCTGAGGCGGAGGCGGCGCGGCAGCTCGCCCGGCTGGTGGGGATCTCCCCTTCCAGTCTGGCCGCACGTGCGGCAGCGCTGAGCGGGGGTAGTTCGTTAGGGGGGCCGACGGCGAGGGACCGGGAAACGCGTGGGGCTGCTGGGGGCCCCCCGGGGCGAGGGCGAGGGCGGGGGGCCCAGGAAGAGGAGGAGTCGGCGGAGGCGATGTTTCTTAGAGCCATGGAAGAGTACGGCGATGACGACGATGACGACGGCGTGGACAGTGACGACGATGAGTACGACATCGGCGATGAAGATGACGACGTGGGTTTGCTTGGGGATTATTTTGGCGGGGAGGAGGGGGAGGAGGGGGTTGGTGGGGGCCGGGGGGTAGTGGCCACCGAGGGTGAACCGGCGGGGCGCGTGGGGATGGAGGGGCTCGCGGGAGGGCGTGGGGGGTTTTCGCTGGGTAGCAAGCCACGCGGTGCGGTGGGATACAGAGGAGACGTGGAGGAGGGAGACGAGCGTGCAGTGTACGGCACGTACGACGATAGCGGCGGCGGCAGTAGCGACGGCAGCAGCGGCAGCAGGCGGCTCGTCACCGAGAAGCAACAGCAGCAGCGAAAGCAGCAACGGCAGCTATATGAAGGAATGGGCAGTGATAAGGGTGTTGATGGTTCTGGTGACAACCTGAACGATTATGGCGTTGTAGACGATGGGGGTGATGGTCTTGGTGACGAGGATGTCGAGTACGACGAGGACGTCGAGTACGACAGCGATGTGGAAGCCCGCCTGGATGACCTGTTGTCGTTTGGAGAGGAGCGGTATAAGGCCCAGAAGGAGGCGGCGGAGGCGGCGGCTGTCACGGCGCCGTTGGGGAGCAGTCGTGGTGGAGCCGGTGCTGGAAGTGGCGGTGGAGGTGGAGGTGGAAGTGGCGGTAGGAGCAGCAGCAGGGCTCCTGGCGCATTTGCAGGACGAGCAGCCGGCGACGCGGCCGCGGCGAGGGGCGCGGCGGCGGCGGTTTCCTCCTCTCGCCGTTCCGCCGGCGACGGCAGCGGCAACGTGGGAAGGTCAGGTGCAGCCGGCAGGAGTACGGCCGTGGCAAGTGGCGAGACGGCCGCGGCGCCGTCGCCGCTGACGCCGCCCGATTTCGCTGCTTCCTCACACCCGTCGCAGCTCGGGAGCAGTCGGACAGATCGCCAACAGCAACAGAAACGGCAGCAGAAGGCCCTGTCGCATATCAAAGGCGGTTATTTGGCTCCAGTACCCGACGGTTGGCAGTTGTACGGTGGCGGCTCGTCGCCAGCGCAAGCGGAGTTTAGGACAGTTGAGTCAGCAGCAGCAGCAGCAGCAGCAGCGGCTGCGGCGGCCGCCGCCGGCACTGTCCCAGCGGCTGCTGCTGCTCCACGGCGCTTGGTCCTACGTGCGTTTCTGTACTGCATCGGCCAGGACGAGGTGTACGACGCGCTCTGGCGTACGGATCTGATGGATCGACTGGAGTTCGTCACTCGGATGCGCGATGCGGATGTCGTACTGCATCGGTGAGTGTTGTCGTACGGGTAGTCAGTGTTTTTTTTAAGTAATATATTCCTGATAAGGAATAAAGAGGCCATTTTGGCCTTCGGTAAAAGGGAATGAATTGAGGCCGATCCGTACAATTTCATTCCTCCAGCCAAAAACGTCCATTGCTGCCAGATTGCTCCGTAGTGTGCAGAACTTAGTATTATCGATCATAGAATAGATATGAGGGGCCGTAAGAAGGTCAAGCCCGTGAGTCAACGCGGCATAGCAGAATGTATGACCGGTCCTTACATAGCCAAACACGCAAAAGGCAACGACTTGAACGCCGAACAAACACCAAAACAGCAAGATAAGCCTGAAATTTTTTCCTGATAAAGGCGTTTGGGACGGCGGTGCTGTTGTCGGTAATGCATCGGCAATGGTGTTGCTGCCAGCGGCGACCGATGACACGGGCGCCATTACCCCTGCCTTCCATGGCGGTTGTGATCAGCATAAGCGCAAGCTGTCACCCAATCAGCTCGACAACAACGAATGCGGCGAGGCGCCCAACCCGAGCGCTCGCAGTGCCAAGCGGGCTCAGACACAGCGCATCCGCAAGGGCCAGAGAGACGGTATGTATGTATGGCGGGACAAGCAGAAAGGGAATCCCCACAGATGGCAGATTGCCTGGGCCGCCAGGTATCCCTGGGCCCAGCCTGTGCATGCTGACGTGGACGCCGGAGAAGTGCACGACCAAGTGCGCTGCGTCCCCGGCACGTTGATGAAGAAGAGCGACTACCTGGTCATGTGCCGGGCGGCTACCCAGCGCCCCACACTTAAGGAATACATTACGGCGACGCTAGCAACTTTGTTACTTAGGTTGGAATAAATTGAGACCCCCCTAAATGAAAAAAAATCACTGCGGGTAGTGGGGGTGTTGGGGAAAGGAAATTCAGGTTTGTGGCGTGTTCAACGGAGTGTAGTGGGCAGTAGTCATGCCGGTATGTCTCCCTAAGACGCTAGGCCGCTGCTGCTGTGTTTTCCTTCACATCATATGTACGACGACCATTTGAAGAACGTCTTTTTCCTTTTCCTGGAATTGAAACCCTCGAAACCCTCGAAAAGTTTGATGTTTCATTTTTTGATACATCGAATGATATAAAACGTTTCCACTTATTCCCCCATCTCGCATCTCGACACCCCGCCGTGTGCTGTTGCCCGATCCGCTAACACCCCGTCCTGTGATGTTGCCGTTATCCTCCCTAACCGCCTTTCTGTCAATAACAAGGCCTGCAACACCCGTGCTTATACTTTTGTGTACGAAATGTACCGTACGGTCTGCTTGGCGTTTGTACGGCAGGTCACCGTCCCCCGGCGAGCGGCAGTTTGCGCTGGAGGAGCTGCGCACGGGCGCGAAGCGAGCGCGCATCCCGTTTGTATCTGTACGGCAGTCTTCGGAGCAGGAGCTGAAACCCGCACTGGAGCGCGTCTTCAGGTAGATCCCTTTTGGTTTTGGGAGAATGAGGGAGTGAGAGAAGCGCTACTGGGGAATTCGTTCTTAGGGGGTAATACGCGCGCTCGCAAGCGCGTCAGGACCATGATGTGGATTTAGGGTGGGGATTGTCGTACGGGATTGTGTGTGTTAAGGGACGTCAGGGTTTCGGTCTCGGCGATATCACACGCACCTTGCACAGGTTACTGTAAATAGTACGGCGCGCCGTACACATGCTTGACACTTTGAATAAATAACTAGCTGGCTATCCAGCTATCCAGCTGTTTTGTTGTTGTTCGGAGTGAGGATTTGAACATTAAAGGGGGGGGTCGCAATGCGGGGTGGGGAGGGGGCCCAGCGCACGACGTCCTGTGACGAGTCGTTTCAGGCCGGAAAAAACGAGGGCGCGTAAGGGCCCCTGGAGTTGACTTTCCGGCCGTACCCCTGCCACTACTCGCTCTGCACAGGCGATTTGACGAGATGTACGACAAGGTGCTTTCCTCCGGGTCGAGCACGTCGACGGGCGGCCGCTGACAGACGAACTGACAAACGAACTAACGAACTCATCAAAGGCTTTGGACCGTTAGTTAGTTAACTAACCGGTGGCGGAGAGCAACAAAAAGCATAGTCGGGAAGTGCCATACCTAGGAGGGGAGGGCGGAGGGTAGGAGGGAAGGGGAAAGGGAGGGAAGGGAGGGGAAGGTGTTTTGAGAGGGTTTGGCGCAGGCGGTGTCTTAAGCGAATGGGTTGCGGTTAGTAAGCGTTGCTCTGTCGGTTTCTGTTGTTGTTGTTATTAATGTTGCTGTTATCAACGTTGTTGTTGATGGGGTGTTACACTGTGGGCGGCTCGTCCCGAGAAAGGACGAGCACCGGGGGCCCTGACCGGGGGCCGAAACACAGCGCAGGGGCGGGCGCGCGGCTCTACGTCCGCCTGTTCCTCCGCGCGCGCCTCATTCCCTCACTCACACCAACCGGGACACTCTCCCAGCCCCTGGCTAGACAACACAGCGGCGCAGAAGATTGCGAACCCTAAGTGAGAGCCGCACGAGAGGCGCCACACCACCTCCGGGAACCCTAAACAGGCTATCTGCCCCCGCTTCGCCTGGCCAGCCTAATCACGTGCTCTATCCCCTCTAGACCACCAAAACAAGAACAAGCAGAAAACACCACCGGGGGCAGGGGCTCTACTCAGGGGGCTCCACTACACACTCACAAACCGAGGGAGGACCTACACCGGCAAGATATGGTCCCTCAGAAGACTCTCCTAGTCAAGGACACCCACTCAGCCAGCAAGGCAAGAGGAACACGGAGGACCACGGGCCTGAGACGCCGCACTACAAAAGCTGAGACGCAGTTGCACAAAGAAGACAAACACAACGCGGGCACTCGCACACTGGTCCTCTAAGGCCAGCTGTTCAAGTACCACAAGCAACGCACACCTCCCGAGGGCGGCCACCACTATCTCACCGGTCCACTCACAACCGAGGCAAAAAACTGTTGCTGTTGTTGAGGCATGGGACTATTCCATTTAAAGAGCGGAAGCACCGGAAACGAAGGAGGGGGCCGGGGGGGGAGAATGTGGGTTTTAGTGTGCATGCGGTGTACGAATGTCGGTGTGTGTGTGGTGTGTGCGCATCGATGTCTGTATGTATGGCTGTGCTCTGTACCTGGCGGCTATCGCAAAGGGTTGACACGAGCAATTGTTCATCCGTACATGCAGCTCCCTCGTAAGCCACAGACACTTGCCACACCTACACCACACACACCTACATGCACACACACACATACATACACTAACAGAATGGCTAATAACTAGGGATAGACGGGGGTACGGCGACCCAGGTGCGGGTTGCTCAGCTTGCTACTGCGGAGAAGGGATAAGCCCAGGGACCGAAGCCCTCGTAGGCGAGGGCGGTTTTGCAGGAGTAGTGTTGTGAGTGTGCATGACGGAGTGGTGATCTGAAGAGGTTCTGCCACGGGGCGAGCCACAGCGCCACCAGACAAGCTCCCGCCTTGACACCTTGCCCTTACGCCTGCCTGTGTACGTGTACAAGGGCCCCCCGGATTGAAACAACCCCCTGGTCTTCGTAGGCCTTGGTAGCAACACTCTGGGAACCAGGAACCTTCATTCATGATTCGATTCACATTCATTTCATCCCTTCATTTAATCCATTCATTTCAGGGCCAATATTCATTTTGGAATGAAGATCACTTCATTACAGAATGAAGCTAGCTCAGAATGAACGCCCCCAACGGTTTGAATGCCCCTTCAGTTCAAAATGAATGAGTCTCCATAAAACGAGCCCATGTCCATCATGTGATATGAAGGCTCCTTCATTCCAAAACGAAGGAGTCTCCATAAAAAGAACCGTGTACATCACGTGATCTGAAGACCCCTTTTAGCCAAAAAATTAAGCCGTTTCATAATATAAACCCCTGTCCATCGCGTCATATGGACGCGCCTCCAATCCTAACCAGGAGGCGTGTTCTTATCACGTGATGGACAGTGAGTGTCTTGATACGGATTTGCTTATAAGCCAAGCCGTCTCAAGACCCTGTCCACCACGTGATACAAACGTGCCTTCAGCCCTAAGCAAAGCCGTTTCTACAAAAGAAGACCATGCATATGCAGCTGTCCATCACATTACATATGCATTCGCCCCAAAATCAACGTGCATCCATTACCGCCGTCGTTTCTTGCCCCCCTTCCCCTTCGCCTTTATTTCCATGAAGGGGAGATCCGCTTCAGTCAAGACGGCATCAGGCAGAGAACGTCTGCACTTTGAGGCGGCCTTTGCTGTCATCATGGCTGTTGCAATCTCCACCGCCCACATCTGAGACCCAGGGCTGCAACATCCACTCTGGCCTGATGTCCTGCAGTGGTGGCGCCTGTAGTTGCATCAGCGGGGACACCCAGACCTGCTGCGGCTGTGTTGGGAATTCGAATGCCTGCTTCACCATGTCCAAGGGGTGCCTGGGTTCAGCCGCAGAGGGACATGTGTCAGTCAATTAGATATAGACAAATAGGCTAAGTGGAGTAAATTTGCTATACTGAAGCACACAATTAACATGATGCCGCAAAACCATGCAATTCTTGATGAGCACCCAACCAGCAAATTTGTAATCCTGACATGAAAACCAACACAAAAATGGACAGGAGCTCACTTTCTGATCTGGTGCTAGGTGATCTGGTGCTAGGTGATCTGGTGCTAGGTGATCTGGTCCAGCGCTGGACATCCATCGGCCATGGGGTCCGGCTGCTGCTTGAAACAGCTTCAAGACACTGCTCTGCCTCCTCGACACTTAAGAGCTAAAATACATCTGCATTGAAAACAAATATAGGGGCAAAGAACAATAAAACATTACATTAGTTATCATGCAGCAGCATCGGACTGCAAACCTTGACGGCGGTAAATAGCTAGCGTACATGTCAGAATAACAGATAGAAGCAGGTAACAAAGTTCTGTGATGACGAGTACAGAGTCATGGTGTGGCCGCCGGCAATGTGGACCTGGTCGACACAGTCCCGTGACTCTCACCCAGCCCGAGCAGCTTGAAAAGATTGGTCTGCTCCTGTGCCTCCCAGTCACATTGGAAGATTTAATTGTCACCATCGTCAGTAAGAGAGCCCAGCAGACTGGACCTAAGGGCGCCCGCACAGAGAAGAAGCTTCTTCTCAAACTTCAGCCTTGTGGCAAGCTCTTGTCCTCGCTCACTTAAATGGGGTATACGATTAGATACTCCTGGCCAGCGTCAGGCCCGGATCGATATGTAACAGACACACCCCTACACACACACACACATGCACACACACATGCACACACACACACACACACATGCACACACACACATGCACACACACACACGCACACACACATGCACACACACACACACATGCACACACACACACATGCACACACACACACATGCACACACACACATGCACACACACACACACATGCACACACACACACATGCACACACACACACATGCACACACACCTACCCCCCCGCACACACCCCTATACACACATACCTACAGTCACTGGATCACTGGATTGCAACACCGGGCTGCTGCTGGGACGAGGTGTTTCACCATGATGGGGATTGAAAAACTGAAATGTGCTCTTGAGTTGATTTTGTTGGGCTGGTCATAGCCTGTCCGGTTGCCTTTGCCCTTGGACACCCCAACCGCCAGGCACCCTTGTCCAACATTCCCTAACTGAAACCGCTATGTGCTTTGCGGGCTTAGGTTTAGAATTTGGGTTGACGAGCCAGAGGAAGAACCCGTCCGGAAAAACCGGCGTACGGCACTTCCGACAACGGATGTAACAACGGACATGCGAAGCCAGCACATTGTATTATTACAAGGTAAGGGAGGGTTGGCAAAAAGAAATGATGGATTTCGAGCAGCATAGTACGGGATGGTACGGCAGAAGATGAGGCATGAAAGTTTTACGTAAAACTTTCCAAAATCAACGTCTAATGGAAATGTTGACGTGTTGTGGGCTAAACTGCAACAGGAGCCTCACGATAGCGTTTCATCCCAACCATACCCTTCCACATATACGAGCATTCATGCACAACATCGCCGCGCGTGCGCAAACGTGCCCGTGCTACAATAGTATACGATATCGTCGTACGCTCACGAATACGGATTATGATACGAATTTATATACAACTATTTCAGCGGCACATGGCCCCATAAGTATATGTGTGCGAGAGCTGCGAGAGGCATGGGGGAGGGTGTAGTGTGCGGCTTTATGTAAAAGAAGGAGCGCATTCTCGATTTTTTCAATGCTATATCGTAGAGGCTAAGACGTAGAGGTAGTTTGTTATGTAAACGGGCTCGACAGTCAAGAAAAAATGAATGAACCTCGATCGTGTCTGCGATGTTCACTGCCATCAGCGGGAAGACCAATCGTCTCAAAATGTAGTTCAAAATTTGAACTTCAAATGCAGCTCGCTCAAAACTGTCAACAGCCGATCCATAACACTAGAAAAGCAATAATGATAATGATGAGCACCAGTGGCTATGGCGTTCATAAGCTATAAGCAAGAAGCTATGGCGTTGAAACTTCAATTTGCAGGATCGAAGGTAATGTGCACCACGGCCTAATTTTCGGCATCCCATTTGCCGCGGATGGCTAATTAAGTAGTCGCTCTGCCTTTTAGTACCCCGTCCGGGCTTACATCCACCGTTGTGTAAAGCACGCGCGGTCATCGCAATCAGCACTATTCAAACACTATTAATCACCCACGTAAATTGCCAACTAGCTTCACATTCCGCACATCACTTGCGCCTCAAGCCGTCGATTAGGATGAGCCAAAATCCAGGACAGCAGGACTGCCAGGGAGATGCGCCCATTTAAACCCCAAAACGGCATCAAGAAGAGCAACACTGCGGTCCATCAACAAACTGGGGCCGCAAACGCGATGGTAGTGAAGGTGACAGACAGACACCGAACGAGCGTGCGCTTTCGGTCCCCAAACAAGTTACTGATTAGCTGAAAGGGCCACTTTTGCTGCGAAGTCAGTCCACCGAAGAGCGCTAAGCCCCCGCTTGACCGCGTTGGAGTTCGTTGCTGAAGCGGCCAATAAAAGCCAGCCCAAGAGCGGCAAGTTCGCTTGCGAGCGCCGTCGGAAATATTTCTAAGCCGGCTGCGGTCCGCTACGACGTCGTAACGTAAAGTGTTCAGGTCGACCTGAACACTTGGCACTGTACTCCCAGCAGCGACTCGCATGGTGTTTGTGAGGCCTGCGAGTACAGAGGAGTATACACCGACATCTCAACAACCAGGTGCGAGCCAGCAGGCTCCTGTGTCAAGATGTCCAAGGTTCTTGGAAGAATGGCCAGATTCGGGCGTAGCAGCCGTTCAGCATAATGTGAAAAGCAAGAACAAGGAAAAAATAAACCGAAGGACAATACCACCGGCTGCACCACGACAAGACAATTCTTGTCGTTACAAGGTGACACATGTTCGCATTTCTGTCCAGGGGCGCACATGCGAACCAGGTTCACCATCACGCACACCAATCGCAGGAAACATGAGAACGAGTTGATTACATGTGGAATGAGCCAGGTATGCCTGACTGAAGGGTTCAGTCTGCAGCCGACCTCAAGACAGTTTTTCAGTTCAGGTTTCCGTTCACATGCAAGGTAAGTAGGGCAGCAGTAAGACACTCAGTGGGCTTGGGCCAGTCGGCCTGCCCGTCTCACCATGTACATGAAGTCCTGTAACCGTGCCAATGCGCCGTCGTAACCAAGGACAGTGAACCAGGTATCGTACTTGTTCGGGTCGAAGTCGGAAGAAGAAGTTACCGGGTCTTCAAAATCCAGGATGGGGGCGGCAGCGGCGGCAGCAAAGGTGGTGGTAACAACAGCAGTAGCAGGAACAGTAGGAACAGTAGTAACGGCAGTCGCAGTCCTAGCAGTAGCAGCCGCAATAGCAGCAACAGCAGTAGCGGCAGTAGTAACAGCACCCGCGGCAGCAGTAGCACTCACCTAATGGCACCTCGAAGGACACGTCAGCATTAACGGTCAGAGACATGCCATCCCTGTTTGGCATCCAGTCCACGATCTGCACCCAAGGGACCCACAGATAGCACCAAACCATCCAAATCAGGAATTGCATTTCTTCATAGGCCATCATCACCAAGGTTTGGTTTCGATGGTTTGGATGGCGCAGGACAGGTTTCGGAGGGGGGACAGAAAGGAAGCTAGGAAAGCTACTGCTCTTAAGAAAAACGAAGACGAAGAGGGAAAAGGGCAAGACCGAAACCGTCACTTGAAGTCAAGTCAGCAAGGTAGACAGCCGGTGAAGGGGAGGAGAGAGAGAGGAGAGAAGAAACGTACGAAAGTTTGAGAAAGTAAGAGGCCGCGCTGCAGCGCGCCAGTGATCCCATCACCGGCGCCTCCAGGGGTGGCCCCTGCCCCTGAGGGGAGGCTTCTGTACCCCACCGGCCTACCTATCGCACTACGGGTCATCCCCATCCATCCATCTTTCTGTCCGTTCGTTCGTCCGTCCGTATGTCTGTTTCCCTACGTCCGGCACCTTACTGGGATTTCTTTGGGGCTGGGAAGAAATTCCCAACACCGTTCAGTTCATACCATCAACCAACCTAGTGGTGACAACGGCGGACGGCGACGCACCACCCACCCACCTGCTGGCAAATGACGCTGCGGACTCTGTCTGCGAGATCCGGATCATCGATAGCGCACACTGGCGCCCAGGTCATTGTGCCATCACCATTAAGAGAATCAACCTGGAAGCCATCCCGTAGACAGGCAGGCAGGTAGGGCAGGCAGGTAGGGTAGGCAGGCAGGGTAGGCAGGCAGGGTAGGCAGGTAGGGCAGGCAGGTAGGGCAGGCAGGGCAGGCAGGTAGGGCAGGCAGGTAGGGACGCAGGTAGGGGGCCCGGAAGGGGCCACACAGCGGTGTGGTGTTACGATGGCAACCTCTGCGGTGGTCCTTTTCGGGTCCATCTTGGCTTTTCTTCCAACCTCGGCTCGTACGAGATATAAGTCCATCAGGTCTGTGCCATACGGTGTGCCAGGATCTTAACCTCTATATCTTTTTTGGCTTCCAAGTGGATCTTCTCTCTGTCAAAAGAAACACAGGAGGAAGGGAGCTGGCACGTCCGAGGAAAGAGGAGGTGCAGCTTCCAGTTGTCATGCTTCCTGTCTCCCCACATGCCTGCAACCGCCGCCTACTTCACCCTTAAACTACTCGCCTAAGTAAATTTGTCTGTCTTGACGGCAAGCCCAGCCCAGCCCTGTTTCGTTCTCCGCATATATAAATATATTATAGCGACGAAGCAGCAGCAGCAATAACATCAAGGTCCGCAAACACCTTTGTCTCTTCCTCCTTCCTTTTCCTTTCCCTCCACCTTCCCCCCCCCTCCCCCTCCCCATACCAGTTCCCTCTCCCCCACATCCTGCCCAGAGGTCTTCATGTGTTCGCTGTGTCGTAAACAGTGCTTTAATGTAATCCAGGGAACCCATCCACCAAAATCACGTCACCTACCAGGGCCTCCACTCGGCCAAAGTTGGTGCAGGGGTAATAATCCGAAATACACGCCAGGTTGGACTCCACTTTATTCCAGGGTTGGTCGGCAGGCCGCCCACCTACAAGCTTAATAAAGCTCGAATGCTGTGGCGGAGCTACTCGTGGAATGATGTGGGTGGAGAATGTGTGTGTGTGGCGGGGGGAAAGGAAAGGGGGGGCGCGAGCTCAGTAGTGAACTATATGCATATGGGGGGAAAGAGGACTCCAGTCACGCCCCCTCTAACAGCACCTAACCGGTGTATAAAACTCCCCGTGTGGTCTTTCCCTTTACTATGGAGAAAAAAAGAAAGGAAAAAAGAAAGAAAAGGTAAGGAAGCGAGTGGATATGGACCAGAACAGCGACTGCAGCTGATGCCAAAAAATCGCTGCATGTGCTGCTTTAGGGCGCTTTTAGGCGCTTTAAACCTTTGTACATCTGTGCAGTGGTGCACGTGTCTATGCTTTTGTATAAGACGAAAGGGAACGGAAGCGGAGGAGGAGGAGGAGGCATCCCTCCCGGGTTTCAAGAAGATATTAGACACCGCCGCCCAATGGGTACCTCAGCACCCCTCCGTAGCTCAGTACCTGGCGGCGGCGAAGGCGGTGAAGGTGGCGGCGGCGAGGCGTCACCCAGCGGCGTATCTGGGGAATGACATATCCACGCAGTCAGAATGGCAGACAGACAGACAGACAGACAACGAGGGAAAGTGGGGAAAAATTGAAAGCCAGTTGAACCCCTAAACTGCGGCACGTTGCACCATGAATGTAACCATGCAACCAGCTGTAGAAAATTGGGCAACAGCAGCAGCAGCAACAGCAGCAGTCGCCAGCACATCTAGCGCTAACCTAAGAGCCTTTTGGGGCGGGGCCCAGCGCGAAGCACGTCAGGGGAGCCTGCTCTGTAGGATATGATGTTCGAGGGGCCGCACCCAGGGGAGCACCATGGGCACTGGTGCTGCTCTTTTAATGCATTCATCTTCACCGGCCGTGGCTTCGGTGATCGCGGTGTGGTGTCAACGCCTCCGAAATGTGTTCTGAAGCCTTCTGAAGACTCTCGGAGGTGATGTCCAAGTCTGGCGCATGCACCGGAATTTACGAAATTGACATCAATCTCGCGCGTGGACTGCCGATTCCCCGACTTCGTGCGACGATATTAGTCTCGATCCCCTATTTTTGGGTCGGTGACTGACGAGCGCGGCTTCGACCGATTCGCTTCCCGACTGCTCTTGTAACGCCGGCTTACGGACTGCGCTTGCAAAGTGCGTTGGCTTCCCCGACCGCTCTCTCCCCATAGCGAGACAGCACAGCAGTTTGCGAACATGTGGCTAGGCGATGGGCCTGTATGGATTAAAGGGCCCCCCTGCCCTTTTTCCGGCTTCGGGGAACACCACCAACACCACCTTGTCCTTTACCTTCTCCACGCCTGGTTTAGCTAAAACCCGTTTCAACCCCCCTTCCCCTCCCCCCCACTTCCACCCGGACCCCAACCCTTCCGCCGGCAATGCTTACGAGAGCACTCGAGCCCAGCCAGCGGTCCCTGGGTATCGCACCGACCCATGCCGAACATGCACGTGTAGGGGGCGCTGGGGGGCGACCTGAGTGTGGCCATTCTCGGAGTGTACAGCGACCGATCGACCCGTGGGTCATGAGCGTCACTGGCGCTGCCGACGTTGACCTCCAGAAGGGGCTGGTCGGCAGCGCCGCCAGCGTTCTTCGTTGCCGTCGTCTGGGTCGGCAGCCCGCGTAGGGCCCGCCTAGACGAGTCTTTCTGATCGCAGGTAATCCTTCCGATGCGGGCTGTGGATCTGCATAGGTGAGGTGAAGTGATGTTACGTGGGTTGAAATGGGCGCGAAGTGCTTTCGTGGCTGGCTGCCTGGCTGGTCGGGTATGCTTTCTCTTGGCCGCGAAGCAGAAAATGGTTGGCACCGCATACCGGTGGATGTGGATGTGGATGTGGATGTGGATGTGGATGTGGACGTGGATGTGGATGTGGATGTGGATGTGGATGTGGATGTGGATGTGGACGTGGATGTGGATGTGGATGTGGATGTGGATGTGGATGTGGATGTGGATGTGGATGTGGATGTGGATGTGGATGTGGATGTGGATGTGGATGTGGATGTGGATGTGGATGTGGATGTGGATGTGGATGTGGATGTGGATGTGGATGTATGAGTGATGTAGTCTCTGGTCTGGTGGCAGCAGAGGTTAAGAAACCTGGGGGCGAATCGCGCTCTTAACTTTAATACGCAATATCAGAAATTTTCATCTTAACGTTTTGCTAGGGCTTCGGGGCTCCTGATTCGCAGCCAAGGACGCGCTGTCGACACCGAGTAATAATCCAATGGGGAAGTATTACCCGTTCTTTGCGGCGGTTCCCAGACCAGACTCAAGTCCATTATTTTCTTGGACACCCCGAAGGTGGCACAGGCGGCCCGTACAGGAAAACAATTTTGCTACGGGGGTACTTGGGTTTAGTGGAGAGCACGTATGGTGATCTGAGCGGCCGGCGGATGAACTAAAACCCGTGACCCCGGGCCCCGCCACGTCGCGCCGCAACACTGCGCGCTGGTCTCTCACGTGGGGGGCTTGCGGTACGAGAATCTTGCGTCGTATGCTTTCCTGCCGTACGAGTATCCGAGCATCTGGCACATAATCTGCAGCCCCAAGAGTCACAACGGGAAGGCCAGGCAAGGAGCAAGCAAACAGGTTCGCGCTTAGGATAGGTCAAAGTCGTCTGCATATGTTGATTTTAAATGTGGATGTTATTTGTATGGGGGAACATCTGGCGCTACATTGCATCTTCTGGTGGGTCGTGCTGATGGCCTGATGGCCTGGTGGGAGAAGGTTTGGCAGGCAGTTTGGGCAGGGAAAGGAAGACAGCTTGGCAGCTGCTTGAGTGGTGAAGCATTGGTTGGCGAGTTCCAAATATCGCCAAGGTCCAACAGCGATGCTTCTGGATGGTGCTTCCGGAGTTTTAAAATGAAAGACGCCTTCATCGTTCCATCCTCATGGAACGAGGAGCCCTTAAATCAATAAGAAAGAGAGCCCTTAAATATAATTAAAAGAGCCCTTAAATCTTCCGCTCGTGCATTGCGGCAAGTGCAGCAGCGCGAAGCAAGGGGATACAGACTTGTACTGCTACGGAGCTGAGCCCGCCACATCCGCACCCAGGAAAAATGCATACCAGCGCAACATCTTCGTCGACATCCTCGTCGCAAACCGCGTTCCAGGCGGGCTTTGTGGGCGCGGAGGAATTACTGAACCATGCGTCAACCGATGAAAGCTCCAACCTGCCTTTTGGCCCCGAGCCACCAGCCAATCGAACGCCATTTTTGCTGCCTAAAGGAAGAATGGTCAGATTAAGCGTTGGGGGTACTGGTTACGGCGCGGCAGCAGCAACGTGTGCGTGCAGGGCGTCCAGCTCGCAAAGGGAGGCAGGACAGCACGCACGCATCGGTCCGTCTTCGTTCATAGGTTTGTTAGCCTTTAAAATTTGCAGTTAGCAAGGTGACTTACGGTAGTTCCTGAGCTGCGCGTCGCCTGCACGATCAGCGGGACGGTTAATAAGTCAGCAGCTATTGTAGGGCAGCCAAAAACATGCATATTTAATCCGCTCTAGCTATGATGAGCATTTTGTGTTCGCTGATATACATGCGCGCACGCTGCAATACATACCTCCTGATGTGGCTATGATAACGAGGAGCGCCACTAAAGCAGCGCGCATGGTTAGGCTGCCCATTGCGTGCAAAAGGCACAAATAAGATTTGCTTGGGTAAATTTCCAAACGCTTATTGCCGCACACAGAAACTAATGCTGAATCGCAACCTATGGACCAATGGACCTATCCTGAACCTCAGGAACGTGTTGCAGGTTTCCACGTGTAAAATTCTATGTTTATTACTGTGCTGCGCGCCAACAGAAAGAAGAAGTCAGGCTTCGATCAACCGACCTGTAGTTGTACAAGTAGTAATGTCAATAGATGGACGACTTTTTCCCGTTCGTCAGAGATTTACATGATAATCCGCCTGTGATGACACAACAGAATGAACCTCAGCGCGTTTTATGTTCCCGCGCCCGCCAGACGTCCACGCAACTGCAGGACAAGCAATAACTCAGTACGGCGATAAAAACATCAGCAAAATCACCGGTCAGTAGTTTATCAGATTTTAGCAGCTGTCTGTTGCAGGCCCTACCCGCGCGCAGAAGTAGCAACAACTTCTAGCCTACCTAAGACATTTGCGCCATTGGTAAAGGCATAATAAATTTGAATTGTTATTATTATTATAAAAACGTAATGCTTCAGATTTTCACAGTCTGCATGTAAAGGAGTGGTTGCAACAGGCTCGCACTTCAGGCAACGTGTCGATCTATCTATCTATGGATCTATCTGGCATGCAACTGGCTCCAAAGATGCCGATCACAATCTTAATTGCAAGCTTCTCTTCATGAATCCACACGTTTTGGAGGCGGCCATGTGGTACCAACTATGAGTAACCCCTGCGTTCCCCGCCGGTAACCGTCAGGATACCCCACCTTCTGCAGCCCTTCACGACAAACGGGCTCCGACGTCAACAAACCGTACAAAAAACGTTACATATTATGCAACAGATGTGATATGTAACGGTGCCAGCTACAAACCTACTCCTTACGTTTACACAGGTGCTGTAATATCGGCTTTCTCTTTAGGCGTAAATCAGGGGAATGACCAGGGTTATTTTCTAGTTCCCCGAAGGTATTTTTTTCTTGCTCTATGGCTTATTTCCTCTAGCGTCAAATTCCGAAGCAGACTGAAGCGACAAACGCTCTTTGAAGCGGATCTCGGCCGAGGGAGAACTTGCAGCACAGAGGTCTATGTATCTGTTTGCACACTTGCTGTGAATGCACATAGCGCGTCGTCCTAGAGAGTTATGTTCGATGGATGGCCACAGCAACAAATTATTATGCTGTGGTTAGTATGGCAGAACAAACAAGGGTGTTCTGTCAAAATGTCCATGGTTTGGAACGCGGGATGATGAAGAAGTCCCGCGTGCACCAATCTGCACCAATGGTTCACCCCCAGCATAGGTGGTCAGCCTATCTCCTTTGTTAAGGCATATGATGGCGCATACGTTGGTGCCGTGGATGTGCGTGGGCCGGACAAGGTAAGAATGTTCTGACTGTGGAACTGGCGGAGTGCACCAACGGTTCACTTCTCTCTCCTCATTTACACCAAGTCGCTTTCCATGCCTGTCTCATGCCCATGTAGGTATAATAGGATATCCTGCAATGGTTGACGAGTCGAAATGCACGGGCCGGGTGAAGTCCAAGACCCACGTCGAGAGCATGCATTGGCTGCACCTGCACCTGTTGCACTGCCGCAAATTGCAGTAGTGTCAACCCAGACCAGACCATTGCCTATATGGGCCCTGCCGCTTAAAGGTTCGTCACCTTGTTTAGTCGCATTGGGAGCGTGCCAGGCATGAATTCGTGGGCACTGTCCCCCCCACGGTAGGGGGCGAGGGTTGGTTGTGTTGTTTGCAATGAGTGCCAGCCATTTGGTGTGAAGCAAAATTGCATGGACGACTCTGATGTTAGACTCCCCAGCCTAGATTCGGTGCTGCCAACTCATAGACTTCCTTGTGTTTGTGTTTGGTTTGCTATGGGACGCGACTATAAACAGATGTCTAACAATTGAATGCATGACGGCCTGGTGAGATGGCTGATGTTGATGCATGCACTGATGATGGCCAGGCTTTTGGCAGACAGCAGTGGTGCAGCCTGCGGGGGCCGCTTTTGGTGAGATGTGCTCATGTGTGTCAAGTGGGTAATGTGAGGCCCGTTGTGGTGCTGGTGAACATGGGCATGGGCTATACCTGGACAGCTGATTATGGTGCTGTTGGGCAGGGGTGCCTTTCTTTGGGAAGACATCTCTCGGTGTTTGGTTCACCATATTGCGGACCCATGAGTTGAAGTGTGTGAGCAAAATCGACCATGACAACCACATGCATGTTTGGTACTGGCTTTGGCCACCATTTAAACACTTCCACCAGACGCTGTGAGATGCACTATAAGTAACAGCACACCAAGTAAGCAACTATGGACAATTACACCACCCATCCTTGGTCTGTTGCAGTCCTGTCAGTATTCCCCATTCTGCACCTGCAGCCTCATCCTACAGCAGAACCATCCATCCTAATCCTCCAGCTGTGTCCCCAGTCCTCACCCTATGCCAGCGAGCCCATCCTAAACCTGCGACAGCCTGCAATCCCCATCCTATCAGCCAGGGTCCCATCCCCGTCCTTGGCCAGGGTTCCCAATCCCATCCTTGGTCAAGGTTTCAATCCCCATCCCTCTGACAGGGTTCCCAGCCCCATCCTCACCCCGACAGCAATCCCCATACTAAAAGTAGTGTAGCCCCACATCCCATCCTGAGTCGTCACCCTATTTCCCATCCCGCCTGACCAGTACCTGCCCCCAATCCCCCATCTTTGCAACCCTCTGGAAGAAGTGGCATGGGGCTGAAACTTACGGCTGGCAAAGCACAAAACGAGATATATACTTCAGTGCGTTTGCATAAGGTAGGTTCAAAAGGCAGCCTTGACGGTAGCTGCACTTCGCAACGAACAAACAACATGCGCCCCGCCCGCCACCATTTCAAGGACCAAAACGCAGAGCCCAGATACGAACAGGGAACATGACGAGGCTTTTTCCAAAAATGAAAAGCCATGAAAGCCGTGCGTCGCAAATTTGGGAACAGATAAAAGGAAAAGGTAAAGGCGAGGGAGAGGCCAAAGGCAAGGGAGTCGAGGGCCAAAACAGGCGACAGACAGGCGGTGTAGGACCTGCAGCGCGGACACACAACCGCCACAGGAGGCAGAGATCAAAGACACCACAGACGCAAAAACAAACACAAACTATCCGCCGCCGGCACGAATCGACATAGCAACCTCCTCATCAGACGGTCGCCATCACGGCCCACCTCCGCACATCATCAATTTTCATCGCACAGCACACATGCTTGGCCAGGGATATTTACATTTATGGAAAATACAATTTATATGATACCGAGGATTTCGTCCGCCATTTGATCACTGCTGAGTTGCCCGAATTTTACAGACGAGGGCGTTTCTCCGTACTTGGGTAACGTAGCCCATTAAACCGGAGCTCAGCGTTAACTCTGGTTATATGCGATAAGGAGATGTCAGGAGATGGATAATGTTATTGAGGCAGCGCGTAACAGCACGTAAGATAGTGAAATAGTGATAGTGAAATTAGCAACATGGATGAGGAATGCTCCTATGCTAGGCGCGCGCTTCGCCGGCTTTTGTTTTCCGCCAAATTGCAAGAATTACATTTTAGCTGTCGTTGCACTTCTGCCTGCGGACCTAGGGCGGCAATATTGTTATATCTGTCAGCAGCCTGATTAGGATGATGTGTGTGAGCGAGCTGGCGATATGCGAAAATTTGGGAGATCACAAGTTGCATTTTGTAGCTTCTAGAGTCTCCCAGAGTCTCCCTCAGTCGCACCCTTAATTACTTTCCGAGCCGGCGGGCGCTGGCGGGCGGCGGGCATGATGGACAAGTCGGGTGTCGGCTTCCTCGAAGGGCGGGCCCCCCTGCATCCGTACGGGCCGTAGGAGCTATGCTTGTCAGAGCGCGGGAGGCAGGAAGCCGACACACCAAGCCCCGAGCATTGGCTGAAGTAAATGTACAAACGGGCAGCTTGCGTACTTCATAGAGAAATGAAAGCAAGTTTGTCGGCCTGCTGGTGGCAAGTCGGAATGCCCCTGCGGGCAAATGGTAACACAAGCTGGGTGTTCAAGTTATCATACGCTGTCATCTCAGAATTCAATAATGAGATACACGGCACTTTTTGAGATGAAATTTAAGCCGAGAGGGGTTGATGTGACTTTGGGCTCGGTGAATGGAGGCAGCCAAAGTCGTTTGTGCTCATACGATTTTTGTTGGCTACAGGCAAGATACCTTGCAATAGAGAATGCTATATAGTACCAATAACGCGTTTCAGCCGGGCGAGGTATTATGTTCGGTCCGTTACACACACACGGCCACACGGACATGGGCAATCCTACAGGGCGGGAGGCCCCCTGGGCGCTTCGCGCTGGGGCCCCGCCCAGAAAAACGCTAGAGGACCTTGCAAAAGCGATTCTGTTGGGGCTGTCGTGTGCCTGTATGACTGTATGTACGTCTGTATGTACAGCGCTTCAATCTGCCTTCAGCCTGCGTATGTGTGCGACAGCAATCTGAATCCACCACCTAGATGTCTTTCACTCAACCTCACTATGAACTGAACTGCGCTCCCCACAAACCCTGTTTAGTCTTTCATCCCATTCCCCCAAAACAAACGAACATACAAACAAACGAACATACAAACAAACGAACAGTACACTTCCCATCTGGAAACAGGCTCCATCGCCACGCACTGCATCTCGCCGCTTGCCACCCGCAACCCCCTTCCTACATCACCGCCTGAACCCCCCGTGGACTTTACCATACGCGTATACTGTATCGTACATCGTACGTACTGCTGGACATGAAAGTAAATACCCTTTAGAGTCCTCATCATGAACCTGTCATCAACGGACAGATCTGCAGTTGAATGCGAGCCGAGATCAAACCAAGCTTGCGGCTCAGCCGTACGTCTGATAGCGTGCCGTACTCTTCGCCGTGGTGTACCGGCGGCAGCTGTACCGTAAACGACTCCTCGTCTTGTTGGACATTCCCTTCGCCCTTGCCGTTGCCGCCGCCGCCACCCTTGCCCTTGCCGCCGCCGCGCTTTGGCTTCACATGCACGGTGAACTCGGCACCCTCCCGACAGACCGTCACCGCCGCCACCTCGGCCGCCGGGAACGACCCGGGCGCCAGGACATCCACGATGACGCTGCGCGCCCGGCGGCAAACATGTACGGCACCCTCCCAGGACCGCCGTGACAGCGCGTCATTGTCATCGACAGCAGGCGCGTTGTTCCCCAGTTTGTTAACCAGCTTCAGGTCCAAATGCGGTCCGGGCTGAGCCAGCCGCCGCCACGCTAACGGCGCCGCCGCCGCCGCCGCCGGCTGCGATTTAAGCGCCTTAAGACGTGTTGACACGCCGACCGGCTTCAGAGCCAGGCCGCCGCCGCCGCCGCTGTCGCGGCCACCTTCAGTCGCGGCCACCACGCACAGAGTTACGAACCAGTCACTGCGCTGCTCCAGGAGGGTCTCCGCAAGAAAAAAGTGCGCCGTCGCCGCGTCTTCATCCCAAGCGAGCGCCGCCATCAGCTGCTTAATGAGCCCGCCGTCTCCGCCTACGTTGGTAACCGGCAGCGGCACACGCGGCAGCGCCTCACGGCTAATCGCCAGCAGCAGTGGCAGGTGGCTGCAGCCGATTAGCTCCCAACCCGGCCGCGCTGCGTACGACAGTTGACGCAGCGGCGGCGGCCGGAGGCCGCCGATCGCCGCCGCCTGAAGCTGCGCGTGCAGCGTCAGCTCCCATTTGAACAGTGTAGCGGCTCCGCTGCCGTCGCACCGCACCAACGCCCGCACCATAGGTTCAAGCTGCAGCGGCGGCAGCGCCAATGACAGCAGATGCACGAGCGCCAGCGGCGCGATGGCGGGAGCAGTAGCAGTGCCGTCCCGCTGGTCATCCGACGGCAGGAGGAGAGCTTTGCAGCCTGGCAACAGCTCTAGCAGGAGTTGAGGCGCCGTCAGCCAGGAGCTCCTGCCCTCCTTGCCATCGCCGCCGCTGCCGCTGCCGCCATCGCCGCCACCGTTGCTGCATACATTCGCATATTGATTTGTACGGGAAACTGATCTGTTGGCTGAGGAGAGGTGGCTGTTAGCAGGAGCTGCCGCCTCTGGTACCGGATCCAGCACGGCCGCCGCCGCCGCAGCCCACACCGTCCGTACTCCTCGCCCCGGCCACACCTCCACCTCACCCTCTACCAATCGGATCGCTAACATCTCTTGAAATGCTGCCAAGGAGGGTCCTTGTAGCCGGGAAGCCACGAAGCCTGCTGGCGTCAGCGCCGGTTCCCGCTCCAGCTGACGGCCGTACACCGTCAGGCTCTCCGCACGCAGCCGTGCATATGTACGACGCGCCAGCAGCGGCGCTGCGGCCTGCACAAGCGCCTGGAGAGACACGTAATCCGCTACGTTGCTGCAATCGATGAAGTCGTACTGCAGCGGCTGTTGTGGCGGCGTCAGCGGCGACGGAGGTGGAGAGTAGGAGGGTACCGTCAGCAAGGCGGCGAGGATATCGCCGTGCACAAGTTGCACGGTGATGCTGCCGTCACGCAGGCCCTGTACGGCAGCGTCCAGGAGCGGCGTCAGCGCCGCCGTCAGGCGGGCAGTAGCGGTACCGGGCTTGTCCGAAAGCGGCAGGGCTCGGAAGATGGAGGAGGAGAAATACACCTTCGAGGGGGAAAAAAAGAGGAGAGCGTAGAAAATCGTCGGGGCAGTTTCGGTCCATCAAACAAAACGTGTGACGCCTGAAACAGGACATGATTTTTAAATATCGCGACGCTTAACTTTAAGAACATGTCTTCAATCGTGCTCATGAGCAATTCTCATGTGTGATACGTCTCCGCGGACACTATGTCGTACAAACAATAAAAACGGACAAACAGAAATGCCACCCGCCGGCCCCAAATCAAGGTGGTCACTCGTCCGCCGCAAGATCCAGGAAACGTAACGTTGCTTTCCCTCGCAAGCTCGAAAACCCGGTTTATATTTTTACAGTTTATGTTTCGCACGATTACTTCATTAAGTTCTGGCGCCCGCGGAGTTGAACGAAGTCACTAATATCCTCTTCCGCAAGGCAAAAACGACCTACAGACGTCCATGTGCCTACCCGTGCCCTCCTCTGCTCCCCTGCAACTGACGCCATCCCTGCCGTACCGTGTACTGCAACTCTGGTGCCAGCAGCAGTGTCGGATTGGCCGCCACCAGAGGCTCTACCGGCGCCGCCGCCGCCGCCGGCTTTTTGGCTCCGCCGCCGCCGCCGCCGTCCCCGCCGCCGCCGCCCCCGCCGCCACCATCGCCCTCAGGCCTCAGGCTGCCCACATGCACATACTCACGCACCTCAGGCCGCAGCGCCTCCGCCGCCTCCGGACCTATCGTTGCCTCCAGCGCCCCCATGGAGAGCTCAACAGCGTTCCTCCAAATTGCCTCCGTCACCGCACCACGGGGAACCCCCAACCGCTGCTGGCGCTGCGCCAGGAGGGCATCCAGCGGCAACGTGCAAGCAGCCCAACTGGCAAAGGCGCCGCGGAGCGCCGTTTCCGCTGCCGCCGCCGCCGCCGCTGCCGCCGCGGCGGCGGCGGCGGCGGCGGCCGAAGACTGCGGCGGCGGCGGGATCGGAGGATCCAGCGCCGTCGACGCCGTCAGCCAGGATGGCCATGGAGCCGTAGCGAGGGCCTGCAAGCTGCGAGATAGCAACTCCGACTGTTTAGCGGTGAGGCCGTGACAGGCCCATACTGCCAGTACGGCACCCGCCGGGGCATCTAGCTCCGCAGCCATGTGTAGCAGGACCGCATCGCGCGCCAGCATTGCCAGGTTGCCATCGTTGAGCGTGAAGGCCAGGCGACGACGGCGGCGGCAGAGGCGGCGGCGGCCGCCGTCGCTGCCCAGGCCATCGGCACCAGCACCTTCCTTCTCCCGTACTGCATGTGCCGTAGCCAGCAAGTTGCGGATATCGCCGCAGGCGCCGAGCAGGATGCGGATTGGAGTTTCGACGTCAGCAGCGCCGTCGGCGGTACTGTCGTACAAGTCGGCGTTGCCGGTGACGTCGTACCCGAACGTGTTGCCGATGGCGTAGAACTCGTGGGCAGTGGGTGCCCATGCATTCTGGGGCAGAGTATGACAGGTGCGTTGCAGCAAAGCAGCTGGCGGTGCCGCCGCCGCAGCCACCGCCAGCCGCCGCGGGTGGTGCTGCCCGCCGCCGCCGCCGCCGACAGTACCGGCCACCGTCGCCCAGGACGGCAGGCGCTGCGCCAAGGATTCCAAACTGGGCACGGAGTCTACATCATCGACGTCCGTACTTCCGCCGCCGCCCCCGCCGCTGCGACTGCTACCGCCGCTACAGTCACCTCCTTCGTTCCTGCCGCCAGGGCCGTTGCCGCCGCGACGGCGCTCGGCCAGCGCCGCAGTAGCCGCCTTCCTATCATGGTAACTGTTCCGATCTGTGGATGATGGCTTGGACCAAAAGCCCAGACACCGTGCCTTGATGGCGACTTCGGCACTTCCGACCCCTTCCTCCACAATCGCCATCTCCTCGGGCCCGACAAATGCATTACCGACGATGGTGACGGTGCCGCCGTAGTTGACGCCGATATAAATACCGGTTTGCCGCATGGGGGCCGCCGCAGCCGCGCCACGGCCTCTGACGCCGCCGCGCCCGCCACCAATGCCGCCGCCACCAATGCCGCCAGCGGATATTCCCCAGTCACATTTGGATCTGGCGCCGGAGTAGTGGATTCGGCACGCCAATATGCTCGCGTCCGTGCCCCCTTTGATGAAAAACGCGTACGGATCGTTGTCCTCGAGCAGGCAACCTCGCGCCAAAACACTAGTGCCGCGGTCTGCGGACACTCCAAATTGTCCGGACCCGCTGATGGTGCAGTCCAACAAAGCAACGTCCAACGGCGTGCTGTTGCGCCGGCCCCATTCCTCCGCCTCCGCCGTCGCAACGGCGGCGCTTGCCGACCGCGCCTTTCTCCCGTCACCTCCAAGGCCGTGCTGAGCCTCCGTCGCGGCGTTCACGTACGTGCCGCTCAGCAACACATTCTCCCGCTTTGATCCCACAATCGTACAGTCACGCAGTACGACGGTACGAGCACCGCCGTACGCGGATACGCCCTGGTTGCAGTTGGTGATGGTGACGCGATCCGCTATCAGTTTTCCACCCTCCCGGACTTCTATCGCCTGAGCTGCCGTACGGGTGAACACGCATCCCGCAAGACGTGCCGTACACGCTCCCGTTACTAAGAGGCCTGCCTCGCCATAGTCCTCGATACGGCAGTTCAGCAACTGCAGTTTTGCGCCATCGCCGGAGACACAGGCCGCCGTTACACGGCCGCTGCCAACAAGCCGTACTCCGGCCAGCGTGACGGAGGCAGGCGGCGTCCTACGGAAAATAGAATGAAACGGCAATTCAGCGTCGACCCAGATCGCGTGGCTGCCGCCGTCACGCGTTGACTGCAGTACCACAGAACCGACGGCGAGGAGCGTGTAGGAGCTGACGCCGGGCGCCGCCTGCGGCGCGCGGGTGTTGGTAGTGTAGATGCCGGGGCGCAGTACGACAAAGCTGAAACCTCGACGCAGGGCGGCTTCGACTTCAGACCAGCTCGATGCGGCGGCGACGCGGCCGCAGTCTGGCGGGAGCTGCAGTCGTACTGGCGGCGGCGGCGGCTGTGCAGCCTCGTCTGTGCCGGCGGCAGCAGCAGAGACTGCTGCTGCAGCCGCAGCAGCAGCATTATCCGCTGCACGCTGAATGGTGTTGTAGGTCGCCATCATCGCGTCAGCGCGACCACCTGGTTCGCACAGCGCGATGGCGATGGCGATGGCGGCAGCCGCGTCGGGGTGATCGGCCGGCAGGGACCGGGCCAATCGGTAGTGTGCTTTGACATTGCATGGCTGCAACTGTAGGCAGTCACGGCAGTCTGCCTCCGCGGCTGCTGCATTGCCGAGCTCCAGATGGCATGCGGCTCGATTGCACAGCAGGATAGCACGCTCCTCAGCAACCGTGCAGTTCAGGTTGCTTGCAGTTTTTAAACTACTATTGGATTGCAGTCCCTCGGAGTAGGCAGCAGCGGCAGCGATAAAATTGCCCTTCACGAACAGAGCATTGCCCCGCTCCCGCGGGTTGCCCTGTGATGCCTGCGCGCTCATGGCAAAGGACAGAAGTTCATAATATTATCGCAGCTGCGTTTTCGATCTAATTGATCTTGGTTTAGTGTATGTATATTTTTCCAGAAAAGGAGCCGTAACGCCAACACCGGCACATGGACCGACAACCGAGCATGGATTTAAATATAAGAGAACATATATCATGTCAATCACTTATTCTGTACGCATTTATTAAAAATAGGATTACTTGCGAGTCCTTTGCTCACGGGTCCCTCACGGGAAGATGTATCGGATCTTGAGGCGTGTCCTAATCACGCACTAAAGACTTTTTGTTGCTGCACAACGTGGTTGCCATGTTCATAACAATGGCTGAAGCCTTTTATGTTTCAGGTACATCGGTAGGTATTCATTGTAATGCTTAACGCTGAAGCAAATCGTATTGTCCCTGCCGTGGCTCCCACGGTCATTCGGATCTCGCGGCAATCTGTACATGCATAGCATCAGGAACAAATCGGCATAAGACTAGAACTGCAAAAGCTTACATTTTCAAAAAGGTAATATTTCGGTCCGCGTCCTCCATCCGCATTTAAATTAGGACGGTTGGCAGGACTTTCAGTTGCCCTGCCCAATGCCGAGCCACTGCCGAGCACCCAGTAGGGAACCTTGCCCCTACCTGGGGCAGCATCGTACCCCTTGTACGCCCATATTGGCATTATACTGGAAGGTCCTTGATGTTTTAGCCGTAACCCTCCATGATAGCGCGGACGCAGCTTTTAAACTCTTTTGAAAATCTGAGCAGGGAGCAGAGAAGCGTACAGGGAAGCACCGCGGGAGCCCTCCTAAGTCAAAACAGATTACCAAGAAAAGGTTTGTTGTTCAGTGGTTTGCTATCCAGCAATCCGGCTGTAAATTAACGGTTAAAAAGCTGCCAACTCTCTCTCAGCTGGTGCAAACTTTTTGGGAAGACACAGCTCTCGCTTAGCTCACACGGCCCTCACATATCCATACACAGCTGAACAAAGCCCTTCACGCAAAACTACTTCACTCCAGGCTCTCGAACCTTTTCCAAAGCCTCGTGCGGCATGGCAGCACCATCATACACCTTTGCACCGATGTGTACATTTTGCAACAGATAAAATGGGAGAACACGCTGTAAAGCCTTGTATATCCTCCCCAGAAACCCCGAGGCCCTTTCAATCTCTCAAAGACGCTGCGATGCCGGACGAGCAAGTCGTACATCCCGATGCACGGGGCCGGAAACCGGTGGGAGCTCCTATACAAAAAACGACTATGTGCAGTTGCCACAAGCGGCGGCCTACTCCGTACTTTATTCCGTACATAGCTCCCCAAGGAATCAATCGCATATGCCCACGACATGCTGGCGGCCAGCCCAGTCCGGTGCTACTACTGGCGCTGAGCGCTGTGCTGCTTGAAGTTTGTTATATGTATAATATATAATACTTCCTTGAACATCCATTGCCTCGTGATAAGCGCAGTTGCACAAAAACAAGGGTGAGAGGACTACAGGGTACGGCAGTGCGCCTGCAATCGGCGTTTATCATGGCAATGCAAGGAGAGCTGCCGTACTACGACTTCATGCTCCTCCTCCTCTTCTTCCTCTTCCACCTCCTCTCCTCCCCTCGCGGGCCAAAACACCGTTACCTTCTTCGTTAACCAACCCTGAGCAGTATCTCCGCCGCAGCACCGCTCCAACACCCGAACGACAAGTGTCCTCGTGAACCACATGAACTCAAGAAAACTGAGAGCACGCAGATAACCAGAAGTCGAGGCGGCACCGAACCCGAGGAAATGTATTTCACACTCGGCCCAGCTCCCAACACCAGGGCCCCCCACCTCCCACTCCTTCGCTCCAGCGCCCACCTGAACGAGACTCCAGTCCCGAGTCGACAAGGGCACACACGCCCCCCCCAGCCCACAGGACAACATACAGGACGACAAGGCCCCCAGGTGCAAAGCTTCTTCTCCCTGCGGAGCTCGCTTGTCAGAGCGGTCCTTACCGACGGGCCGCTACACGGACGGTGTTGACAACAAACAAGCGCTCACGACATTCTAGCGCTCACAGAAGTAATAATAATAATAATATGATGTTCGGAGGAAGGCTATAAAAGCTTCCTTTAGATGGGCCCGTCCCGGTTCATGCGCTCAATGTACTTGTCATAGTACACCGCCGCCTTCTCGAACTCGCCCATATCCGTGTAGCAGTCCGCCATGGTGCCGTACGCGTCGGCGTCACCTGACCAATAACACAACGAGCACGTGGCGGATCAAGTCAAGCGTTACAAACACGAAATAATACAAAATAATCGCTGTTTGTGTGACAAAACGCCCCGAGGTAGTGTCTTCCTTCATTAGGAGAACAAAAAATCAAAACAGCAAACAGTCAAGAGACGGCACACCATACTTTAAACATTTTTTGAATTCTTCCTAAATCTTTAATCTTTAATTTTTCTTCCTAGATCCTTTAGATCCGCCCCAAACGAAGTTTTAGCCACATCCCAGGACTACCCAGCAGCCAGTGTTCTTCGTGTGACTTCATGCGTACTACGCCGCTGGCGTGCACGGGTGCATTCGGGGGCGCAGGGTTATCGACCCACATGGTGAGGCGCCCCAAGCAGTGGCGCACCGCGACCCCAACCGCACTCTTCTCAGTTTGGACACTCGTCCCACTTGTGTATGTGGGGGAGAAAAGACGCCGCAAAAATGGACCCGTCCATCCCGAACGAACCCACCAGTGTACTCCCCGATTTCTCGGGAAATCTCCAATACGCGCTCCAAGTGCTTGATGGCCTGGCGGTACTGGTGCGTCAGGCGGCAGGACGCCGCAAGGCCCCGCTGCGCGCGCCGCTCTTGGACCTGCCACATCCGCCCACAGACGCGCAGTCACACACACAATCAACGTTTCAGACAAATTTCAGACAACATTTGATTTTTTTATTTTTCTTGCGGTACTTTCAACCGAAGCCCGACCGGCTGTTAACCTGCCCGATATCGCATCGCTGGGCGCTGCATCCCCCATCCGCAACGCGTAATGAGGATTGACCCATGCCCATGCACCCACTCCCATGCAGTTTCCCAAACTGTACTTCCGGCACCCGACCGTCCCGCTCACCTTATCCGCTAGGGCTTTGGACAGCATGAGAGCCTTCTCGAAGCGGACCATGGCTGCCGCGCCGTTCTTCTCCTTGAGCAGCCGCTTGCCTGGGGGCGAGGAACGAGGGGAATAAATAATCAGTGGTTCACGAGCGGACGTCGAGGAATGCGGGATGTGAGGCGACAAGGGTGAGCAATGGCCACTGCCCAATACACCCAGTGGCCTTTGCCCAGCGCAGCAAGCTTCGCCGTACGTACCCAACCATTGTCCCCCCATTTAGGAACACACATGACCATGCAAATGCTTCCTCAGTGCACAGAAATCCCAAAATCCACTTCAAGCGCGGACACGAAAACAATTATGCGCGGCACCATCATATGCCACTCCTGGGAACTCGCAGCACCGCGCAACAGTATATCTCCGCGTCCGTCCCACTTTGACGCCCGCAAGCACAACAGCCGTTTCTTAAACGCCGTAGCTACCACACCCCCCCCCCAAACCTCCGCACACCTGCCCGCAGTGCCTCCTTGCACTGGATCTGGTCGCTGCTGAGCTCCTCCTCCTCCATGCTGAACAGCGTGTTGACGGCGGCAGAGGAGGAGGGGCTGGCGGACGTCGACGGCACGGCCGGCGCGGCGACTGGCGCTGGCGTCGGCGCGGCTGGCGGCGCCGCCACAGCGACGGTCACGGCCGCCACGCTCGCCGCAGCTGCCGGCGCCGGGCTGGCAGGGGGAGGGGGCGAGGGGATGGTGACAAGGCCGCTGCGAGTAGCCGGGGGCGCGTAGCTGAGACCTGTGGAAGGGCGGGAGCCACGTCGGAGCATGTTCTCGAGTTGAGGACAGGTGCGGCTGTCAGTGCGCAAGTTGACAGGATCAGAGCTTTGTGGGCTGTCCTCGAAGGTTGGTGAGTGTCCCTCGGCTGCCTGTTCAGTCCATGCGTGCCTCAGCTACATCGCCGTTGCAGCCACCGAGCCACCGAAGAAGAGCTGAGATCCACAGGAACGAGCCCCTTCGCCCGGTGGTACTGCGGTGTCTCCACAACACTGCTCTAGCAACAACAGCTAGCAATCAACAGCGCACACGGCGAAACACGGCCGGCGCTGCTGTAACCACATTGGAAGCTGTAGCCAACAGGTCAAAATCCGACGGGGGGATTCCAAATGGACAGGCCATCAGCCATTTTCCCCGCCACTAACCAGCACGTCCGCTGCAGAGAACAGCTTAGAATGGATGCGCCATGACCTAATAATAGTTGCGAAACAAAAAAATATATATTCGTTATGGATCGATTTGGGCCGACCCACATCCCGACGATAGCGTACCAGGCGCATACACGGTGCCAGCCCTGGCCTGCTGGCGCAGGCTGAGGTTAATGGAGCGAAGCTGCTCGTTGAGCCGCTCGACCTCCTCTTTCCGACGCCGGGCCGTAATACCGCCCACTAGCGCGCCGATAAGGGCGACGAGCTCCGTGATGCCCACCACGTCCACTCCGAAGGGGGTGGCGCACAGCTTGCCGGCCTGCGTTGCGAAGCAGCAGGAAGCCTTACAACAGCCACGGCACAGAAGGCAAAGGCTAAAGCCATGCAGCAGGGCCGATTGCAAGTGACAAGCATCTCAGAGCCAAGAGTACAGCCAATGTCCGGGGGCTCGTGCTGCGCTGCGAAAGGGGACTTCGTTGTTTGAAAAGCATGCCAGAGCCCCAGCAAGCTAGCTGCACATGTAGGAGGGCGTCAACGTAATCGTCAACGGTGCAACAGGTGCCTTTGGACCATTACAAATCGGGTGCGCCCTGCTTTTTATTGTGGCCCGACTCCTTCACACATTCAGGCCTTGCAGTGCGTGGGCGTGTCTCCAGGTGCGTACGGGGAGGTCCAGATGCGACTGAAAGGTGTGGAGTGTGCACGAATCCGCTGCGAGATATTACACGGACCTGAGTTTGCTTCACTTCCTCCTCCAGCTTCTGTCGCTCGGCCAAGAGCTGCTCCCGGGCCACAGTTTCCTTTTCAATGCGGAGCTTGTAAAGCTTCTCCTCCTCCTCTGCGAGAAGGCCGCTGCCGGGGCAGCGTGAAGGGTGGACATTGCGGGCCAGACACAGCATAGATGGGTTAGGACAGGGTAGGCAACGTAGTCGCCTGATGTCTGCGACACCTAAGCAGGCCAGCATTGTTTGGCTTGTTTATTTCGCAATGCCGTCCTAAGAGCGTAACTGGGTGGAGGACACGCCGAGCGAATGGTGTTGCTTACAAAGCGCAGGTTGGCTCCAAGCCATCATTGTTTGCGGTTCTTAAGAAGATGACTCATGAAGAACGTGTCTAATAAAGGGGTATAGAGCACTTCCCCTAACTCGCGCATGCGCGGCACGCGCAAGCGCAGGCCTCACCGGGCGCCCGTCGACGACAAAAATGCCTCCGCCATCGCGGGTGCGGTCGCGATTGTGAGTCCCAAACTGACAACACCACCAACTATCTGCCTACGTGTTGGCTCCGGGCTGCCGCCGGCGTGGCAGACAACATTTACAGGTCGCCGAGCCACACCCCTTGGACATTGAAATGCTTGGCGTGACAGGCAGCTTTGCGAGCTAAGACTCGTGACCTGCATTTTAGTTGCGTTGTGTTTTAACACCTGTCAGCTCAAAAATGAATACCTTCAAAAGAATTCAGTGAAAAAGCTTAGCACGTAGATCTTATGCATAAATTGGCTATTATCACCTTCGAGAATTACAATTAAGAAAGCCAAAAAGTATCACCCTCTTTTTGGCGAAGCCCGATCTCGCGTCTGTCGTACACACCCAAATCAGCATGTGGGATTTAGCAAGGGCCGACCAGATATTTTTTTGAAACGGATAATTCGGCATTGGTCCAGAAGATTGCAGAGGCTACTTCCCAGCTTGGTAAGGAGCGCACTAGTACGCAAGTGGTAGAGGCTATCCTGAAGGCCGTGTCGGGTACTATTAATGCCCCCGCCTTTCTTACGTTCGCTAGTCAATGCCCCCGCCTTTCTTACGTTCGCTAGTCATTTTCATTGTCGTACAAGCACCCGTAGGGAGAAACTCGCTAGTCATTTTCATCCGTGTCGTACAGGCACCCCTAGGGAGAGTCTCGCTAGTCATTTTCATGCCCCCGCCTTTCTTACGTTCGCTAGTCATTTTCATTGTCGTACAAGCACCCGTAGGGAGAAACTCGCTAGTCATTTTCATCCGTGTCGTACAGGCACCCCTAGGGAGAGTCTCGCTAGTCATTTTCGAACTGCAAATCCGTAATCTCTGTCGTAAAAGGCACTTGTTGGAGATTCTCCCTAGTCATTTTCGCGCGCTTCGGTATTAGTCGTACGAAGACGCCGAGCATATTACTATGCCTTCTACCGGCTTTGCAAATGAACAAAGTCTCTATCAGAAATCTGAATTTCTCGAAATATTCGCTCACGTGCTGTCCGATCAGCAGTTCATCTTTATTAGCCATGTCTCATTTCACGACTTCGTTTGCAGCAGTTTACGCTGCAACGCTCATCACCCTTGCTGCCGGTGAGATCGGGTTCTACTGCGCATACGTTCTCATCTGTGCTCCTCGTTCACCATGCTTACCTGCATGCGATACCCTCTATAGTTGATGGCATTCATTAATGTGGAATAATTTATGTATGCTCTTGAAATTTTTGACAAACAAATCATGGAGCTCTATCAGCGAGTACGCAACGTCATAAGCCGGTGCAACATACTCGCTTGCTCGATCATGAACGGAGAAAACATCCAGTAAGATCTCTGGTAGTAAGAACCATTGTATATGTTCTCTTACATACCGTGCCCTTCGCAATATGACTCTGTATGAGTGGTAATATTGGTCGCTTGTCCGTGCATCACAGCTGCCTAATAACCGAAATAAACGCCTCTTACTTATGGCATCGTCTCAACAGGTACATCTGCCACCAATGAAAACGAGCAGCGGAAACGCAGGCGTGTGGACGACTTTATGGTCGACATGTACCCTGAAATGCTGGGTATAGACACTACCCCAACACAGCAACAAATTTCTGCGGCCGCTACAATTGCCCAGCCACAGCAACAAATGGTTCACCCGTTCACGACAACCACCACGCCACTACAGAACCAGCAGTCACAGGGTATCGCTGGCGCAGCTGCTCTACCATTCCATGAAACACATACCATCCACCCTTCCTTTTGCTGGAAAATTAATACTCCTTCGTGGTGACAAGCATCAGCTTGCCGCCATGTGTGACCGTAAGTGTGACGAAGATGCATGCATGCACCAGCCATACAGATGGGCCATGTGGCACATGTTTCAAGACATTCAACTAGGAACAAATTACCGACAAAATCCTAATAATCAAGCATGGATTGACACCCTCAATGTGATCAGGGTAGGGCCACCAACCGAACCCATCCTGGCACTTTTGCAAACTCGTGTGGTAAAGTCTTCCCAAAATTCCGTTGCACCCAATAAATCATGGCACATAGCTGGAACAAACGAAAATCGACAAGTATAACCAAGATATGGCACACACCCACTTTCAACAACAACTGCAGCATACTACAGGAAATAGGTATGCGCCTGATGACGTAGCTTATCTGTACAAAGCAATGCAAGACCAAGGCGTGCTCCTAGATCACCTTTACCTCGCTCCCGGCATGACGGTCATGGTTACCAAGAACCTGTCGGCCCCAAAAATCGAAAACGGTGCTTAAGCAATCGTGCAAGAAATTACCGAATCCATGCTGTCACTCCAGCTTTTGGACTCCCAAACCATAATCCGCCTGCCAAGGATATGCGAGGTCAAATACAAGAATGGTGCCAAGCTTGAACACAAAATGTTCCAGGTCGTGCCTGCTTTTGCAAGAACTGTACACAAGGTGCAGGGCAATACCATAACGGATCCCGTCATTATTGACTATACTAACATGAACTGACTAGGGCAAGCATATGTAGCACTGTCGCGAGTTGTGGATATTGAGCAGCTGCACATCCTCCCCATCGACATGCAATTGACACCAAACATGTTCATGGCACATGCACCCCCTTAAGCACCATGATTCATTTTACTGTTAAGCTGCTTACGTTCCTGTTCCTGCTACTGTCTTACTGCCTGTCACAGTCTTTGCATTACTATGATCTTAGACACCTATCCCACGTCCCACCTGCAATGTCATCAACCGTCACAACTTTAACAGCAGCTGCGAGTCATCAGTCTCAGGCTCAAGCCATGGGTTTATCCGTCCAGCAGTACGAAGGCCTTGGTTTTCACACTCCGCCCACCACCATAACAACACGCGCCACACGACGCCTCGATGACGAACGAACCGCAAAACAAGAAGCATACATTAATGATATGTCAATCATGCCATGTGACTGGCCTACCACAATCGGAGAATGCTCAAGACTCCTAAGCAGCAGGACAGCAGACTACGAAGACTTCAAGAAAAAATACAATGAAAAACCATCACCAGGCAGTCAACGTGCAGCTCTCCACTCACGAGGATTATCCATGGACGAAATTGACAAACTTACTAAAAGCTAGGCCAGCAAGCTCATGGACAGTCAAGCGTCAGGAGAACAGGCCACAGCAGCACAGCTTGCTCGGTTTCAAAGGCTCAACGTACAGCTACCGCAGCAACCTCTATCCAAGAGGGATGCGTCGGCACTCATTACATAGAACTCCGTCAAAGCACAGGCTGCGATGCTATCACAGAAGGACCTACTCAAGAAACTCACGAATCAAGCAGGTCAACAATTCACAGACGAGCAGCTGGACATGATGATGCTGGTGCAAGCCTCTATACTTATCGCCGCGCTCATACTGAAGCTCAACAACAGAGGCAACAAAGCAAATGGTAAAATCAACCACTACAACGACAACCTACATGACAAGGGTGGCGGACCATCCCAAGATGGTGCTGGTGGTGCTTTAATAGTGTAGCTATTAAATATGTGACAGTCGTCTATGTGCAATCCAGGGTTCGACACTGACCTTCCTGAAACTTGCGGGATCCCCCGTACCTCCCAAATTTTCCTTACGGAGGGGCAACCGTACCAGGCTCCTGTACTGGCCGAAAGCCTTACGGGGGCCCCCATAACCCCGCAAAACCTTTACGGGGACACTGTCCTTGGCTGAAACGCTGTGGAAAGTGACGCTTTGCATTTTTTTGCCCTGTAAATCGTTATTTTCGTTATTTTCCCGTGAACCATAACACACGGGGACTCGGCACACTCAGCGAAAGCCAAGCGCCTTGGCCGCCGCGGCCGCCCATCCCTTCTGCTCCTCTTTCTCGTCCTCCTCCTCCTCATCAAAATCCTCATCCACGCACGACTCATCGGTATCTCGTTCTACGTCGGTCTCGTAGTCACTGTCACTAAAAGCCTCATCGTCACTAGCGGGGTATGTTGCTTGTACCAGTACTTCAATCTCTGGGTCAGTCGCAACCTCCTCATGATCATCCTCTCCGTATGGATTCAAATTAATTTTGCTAACGTCAGAAAACAACTTGTGAATAATGCCTGTATAACCCTTACGCAAGTAGATCTCAGCAGCCTGATCAATCAGTGGCTTCGCCCCGGTATCAGCAGCAGGTCCCAACATCCCCACACGAAGTAGTGAATCAAGTGTGTGGCCTTATCCTTTATATGGTCCGTCCTTTCCCCTACAGGGCCCCGTACGGCCTCTTATAAATCCTTAAAATCCTTACGGGAGCCACCGAAGCGCCCCAAAATCCTTACGGGAGCCACCGAAACTTCCTACGGGCCCTGACGGGGATACCGAAAAAAGGCCAAAAACTTACGGGCCCCGTACGGGGTGTCGAACACTGGTGCAATCATGCTGGGCCTATAATTAGCTGTGTTCCTGTCGATGTAGAGTGCTAGTTGATTGATGATTGGATGAGCGGATGACTGCCCGTATGCATGCATGTCTTGCGGCAACAGTTGCATGAATGCAACATGAAATGCAGCAAGAGCATTCGAAAGCTTCGTTGGATGGTTTGGGAATCTGCAATGATTACTAAATGCATAGTCGACATAACTACACTGCAACGTGTTGATTTTACACCGCAATATTCACTCACTGGTGCATGATTTGCATTTCACATACGAGGACTTCGTGAGGTTATGGTGCATACCTGCACATGCATGCACAGCAGTCAAGACATGGATGCACTGCGAGTCTGGCCAGCTCAGCAGGCATGCAATCTTGACTGCAGTGGTGCAGGATTGCCTATTGCATTGCAGGATTGGCCAACCTACAATGCAAAAGACAATCCTGCTTTGTGCTCCAGGTGTGTCTTCATTCTAACGGAGCCATCTTGTCATGTTATAAACGTTGTTGCATGATAAATGACGGCGTCAGGCTGCTACGCCGCTGCAATGCTAATCGCAAGTTACACTGAATTATGTGCCTATGAACTACGTGTGAATTTAATTTTTTTCTCGGACGAAGGTGGGCTAGTTGCGGTAGGTTGCGCTTGTGGAACGGTTTAGCTACAGGTCAAAGCTTCACACTGGTCTCTGTTCTAATGGCCGTTATGTCTTGCATAGACGAAATGGATCAGTTTTTGTTGTTGTTCTTCGCATGGTCTGTTCGCCAGCCAGCCTGCACGTGTTATGTCGCCACACAAAGGCTTCATCTGCAGTCCCACGCCCTCTGGTCTATTTGCTGTAGCTCAACGTTGATGTTAGTCTGCTTCCGTTTAGGTCCGCGTTCATGACTTGTCCTTGCTGGTCTTCTTATAGGGGGAGGTCCATTTCCTTGATGGTCTCCTTTGACCTGTGAATCTCGCATTACCTGTAACAGGAAATGACATGTGACTTTCGACAACAACTCAAGCGTCTGCTGCAGCACACGTGCATGAATATGCTGGTGGGACCATACCAGTGACAATACCACCAAGCATACGCACCCGGGCAAAATGTCATCATCCCGCAAAATAAACCAAAACATAACTTCTACGCCGCCAGGACGCTGTGCGTCCAAATTGGACGGACGGCACACACTTAATAGCCAGCCGAAATGTACGTAACAAATACTTTACCAGCGAATATTGAAACGTGGCATTAACATCACACACCGGAAGCACGTCCAACGAATCGTTGTATAGCATGTGCAAAAGTCCTTCTATGTCTGTGCGACGTAAAGCAAACTATTAAAAAGTAATACGGAAGTAGCAGGCGGGGGCCCATAACCACTTACCCTGCCTTTAGCAGATGGGACGGACTAATGGACGCATTTCTAAGACTGGTAAGAGTGGCTCGGATGCCCCTTGGTGGACAGAGGAGTGTGCCGCAGCGCGTACTGTGATGTTTGCACAAAAAGCCTTCATGCGAGCAAACAACCTATTGGACCATCCCGCGGAGCGTAGCGAGTTTAGTAGGTTGCGCACGCGGTATCAACGAATACGGCGGGAAACCTTGGATGCATATAAAGTTAAGCGGTATGAAGCCTTCTTGAAGGAATGCTGTGGAGACCCGCGGGCACTGTGGAAGCGCATTAATGGCAAGGCTAAGGCTGACTGTCCTATCAGCGACGTTTTAAGCTGGAAGGAGTACTTCGATGCTCTGTATAATGGATCTGCAAACGCCTGCAGTGAAGTTAATGCGGACATCATCTTGAGTTTCATAAATGGCGCGGTACGAGGAGAGGGACGGGGCTGGTCGCACGGGAATGAGCGAAGGGGTGCTCGCCTGGTGGTAGCAGCGGCCATGGATGCACCCTTTACTCTCCCAGAGGTCACGTCTGCGATGCAAGCATTGCGTAATAGGAAGTCGGGGGGGGTTGATGGTGTACCGGCTGAAGCATTTAAATATGCGCAGCGTATGGTTGATGACAAACCGCAACTTGTTCTGGCACCCTACCTATTGGAGCTAATGGAGCATATTCGGAGTACAGGGGACTATCCTCGGCAGTTCGAGGTTTCTTCGTTGACACCCATTCACAAGAAGGGGGATGTTCATGACATGGGTAACTACAGGGGTTTGGCAGTTGGAGGTGCTCTATCCAAGCTTTATGCTATGCTCCTTGAGCGGAGGATCAATGCTTGGGGAGAGGCTTCTGGGGCACGATCCCCTTTCCAAGGAGGTTTTCGCAGTAATCGCGGCACATGTCATAATCTGTTCGTTCTTCGACATTTGACGGACAGGTCAAGGAAGTCGTCTGGGAAACCGCTTTTCGTGTGTCAAGTGGATTTCGAGAAGGCGTTTGATAAGGTCCCTAGGGAATTGCTTTGGATGCGGTTAGAGGAGAGAGGAGTGACGGGTGCCACTCTGGAGGCGTTAAAGGCTTGCTACCGGAGGGTAGAACTCAAGAGTAAATATAAATGGTGTTCTGGGGGACTCGTTCTTTTCGTTACAGGGGGTTAAGCAGGGATGCCCGTTAAGCCCAACTTTGTACGGCATTTTTGGGAAGGGTTCGCAGACTACGTGGAGGCTAAGGATCGACTTGCACCCGATGCCATGGCGGCCCACGATTGTCCGCTGAGCGATGGCATGCGTATTCCATTGATGTTATATGCAGATGATCTTAGTCTTTTCGCAGGGTCACACAGGCGGTTGATGGCGCTGCTTCGTGCGCTGGAGGAATGGTGTGGAGCTTTTGGCATGAAGGTGAATGTGGGAAAGTGTGAGGTCATGTTTTTTCAGGGGGATCAGAGCGCCCGCAAGGCCATGTATACCCTGGGTTCGTACGGGCTGGTCACCATGAGCGTTAAAGAGAGCGCTGGGCACGTGGTTCGGTCATTACCATGGAAGGAACGCGCACGATACTTGGGCCTACACTACGGGCCAGGTGTGCCGTTTGAATCATGCACAGACGAACTATTTGCGTCAGGGCAAAGGGCGCTTTCCTCGTTGACTACCAAGCTTAAGAGGCAGGGATTGTTTGTCCCAGCTGTTTCGGTGAAGGCGTTTGACGCACAAGTACTATCCATTTTGTCGTATGGAGTGCAGGTGTGGGGTCCGACCAAGGTTCTAGATGTGCTGGAAAGAGGATATCCTCGTAACCAGGAATCGCGCTCGTGTTACTTCGATAACTCGCTACAGGACAGGATGGTCGAATTGCAGAAGACCTTCCTAAAGCAACTGGGTGGTGCGGGGCTTCCCACGAATCGACTGTTGTTTAGGGAGTTTGGGCAATATCCCTTGCAAGTTCACTGGGCGAATCTGATATTCCGTTTTTGGAATAAGCTGGTTAAGGCGAAGGGCACCGTGTACCATCATTGCTTCAGAGAGGAGATACGTTTGGCTTTAATTTCATCCATGGCGTACGATGGTTGGGGTTCGAAGGTTCTGAAGATACTTGAGATTCTTGGTCATGACATGGCGGGTGATGAGGATGTTGAGGCTAGAATTGATGCGCTCACGTCATGTTCGTTGGATATAGGCCAGTTGATGCAGGAGTTACGCAGGCGATTTGATGACGATTGGGAGAGTGAGCGACTAGAAATGGATCCTAGGACATTTGTTTCCGACAACAAACAACCAGGGGTGAAAATGTGCCGGTACAAGCAGTGGATGGGGTTGCCTAAGCACTGCACTGGATATATTTCGCCGAAGCAACATGTCACGCTGATGCGTTTTAGGATGTGTGTGTGGCCGCTTGCAGTGAATCGTCCTCATGGCAGGGAAAGAGCAGCGCGGTGGTGTCGTGTATGGTGGGAACCGTCAAGCAGTTGAGGACGAGCGTCATGTTTTACTTGAGTGCCCTGCGTACGCGGATATTCGCACCGAGCTATTTGAGCTTGGAGTGTCTCCTGAGGACCGCATGATAGACGTTATGGGCGTTGAGAACCAACGCGGACTAGCACCTGTTTTGGATCATATCAGAAGATGCAGGTTACAATTTATTGATGATTAAATATGTTTTTACAGTAAGGTTAATTTACTACCTTTACATGTTCTTGTTTCCAGTTCGGCGGTTCATGAGCCTCTTGGCTCGTTTGGACCGTACAAACTCGAAGCTTGTAACACAAAGTCGCATGGCGACAAATATGCGTAATTATACAATACAAGTAGGTTTAATGCCGGAAATTGTACCGTACCGCTATGGCCGATTGGTGACACCGGATTGGTGAAAATCACCAATCCAGTAGCAAAGGATAATCCGGGCTGGGATTGAGCGGCGGCCATCACCAATCCCTGTACGTTTTGGATCCAGGTCGGGTGCCGGACCGCGCGCGCGCGCGATGCTGTATGCGACGGCGTGCATCTAGAAACGTTAACATGCGACTGCAGATTGGTTGATGTGGGCCTGGGGCGCCGTGGAGGGCCCACAGTGAACGGGGGGCAGTCCGGTTGGCGGCTTTCACCAATTCGGTCGCAATGGGAAAAAGTGGACAGGGTAACACCAAACCGTATCACCAATTCCGGTGTTGGAAAGATTAATTCTAGAAGCGTTTTTTACTTTCACCAATCCAGAAATCACCAATCGGCCATAGCGGTACGGTATGAATAATCCTTCTACTATGCGCACATGCTAACATTACCGGCTCAAAATCATATGTCGACATCGTTTCACGAGGCATGTCCTGCTTATTGGGTTGTACTTCATAGCTGCGAAGGCCCCTGGTATTTTTGGTATTGAAGGTCTCTGCTTCGCTGCCAGTGTGGACAGTGATCCATTGGATCACCCCTCTTAGCTACTCCGCCCAAGGACGTGTTAGCTACTCCGCCCAAGGGCTTGTTGTTAATTCTCGGGCTATGTATGATTGAGTCTATTGTTATGCGCACATGTTAACATCTTTTGGCTCAATATCATACGTCGACATCGTTTCACGAGGCATGTCCTGCTTATTGGGTTGTGCTTCATAGCTGTGAAAGCCCCTGGTATTTATGGCATTGAAGATCCCTGGCGCGCTGCAAGTGTGGACGGTGAACCATTGGTTCACCTCTCTCAACGTGCATTTTATCTTCGACCGCCCCACAGTCGCATCTGTAGATGCTTGAATCAAGGTGTTTAAACGCAGTATCCCTGCTTAAACTCTTCCATATGGCACGATACTGCAGAAATGGCCAGGGTGCGCAGCTTCGTCAGCCTGCTTTTTATGTTTCAAGTTTTACTTCGTTTGGTCATATACCCGCTGTAAAATTGCATTGGGTCTTTTTACGCACTTGCATTGCCATCGCCTCGCGCCTGTATGGCACTGTGTGTTTCCGTGTCACGGCACCCTTCTATTAGGATTGGACCCCCCAGCCAAAATTAAGGTTTTACCGAATCAGTCACACGATTACAGCTCCACGATAAGGGTGTGTTCACATGTAGTCCAATTGAGAGTCTGATTGGGAGTCCGATTCGGGGCGGCTTTCTGAATTGTGTTCACATACGATTGCGGCCACCGCGCGAGGTGCCACCGCGCCCAGCTGAAGCTCCGCGGCTACGCCCCATCACCCAAGGCAAGCCAGCATTATCTAGGAACAGAACAGTATAAGTATCGTTTCTATGGCAAAAATTATCACCAGGCTTGTACATACATAGCTGCAGGAGTTCGTGAAAAATGCTCGGTGCGCTTTGCGTGAATTAACAATTGGAAAATGTTCCTATAGTATTGTAATGGTAATTATGAGAAACGGTTTGTTAAACAACTTTGTTTTGAGAAAGAAAACTGTGAATCACGTCGAATCATACCCGAAGAGGCCCCCCGGACCCCAATTCCGATTCGGGTCCAATCAGGTCCAATTCAGAGTCCAATTCGCATGAATCAACCCTGATTCGCCCACATGTGAACACGTCCTAAGGATTACGACACGACCAACAGGATTTGGACAGGGACCCCAGCCTCAGGGTTAGGATTGCCGTCCGGCCCCAGGATTAGGATTGGGACCCCCCCCCCAGGATTGGGATTGGGACCCGGCCACAGGATGAGGATTAGAACCCCGACCCTAGGATATGGATTAGACCACCACTCTGGATTAGGGATTAGAAGTGGTCCACCCCTGTTGAGATTAGAGGATTGCTGACCGGTACCCAACCCCTGGATTAGAGGATTAGGACCACTTTGCATCCCTCTGGCCGGATGCTAGAATTGGCATGCTTATGCTTGCAAACTCCATGCAGCAACCCAGGCAGCAGCCCAGCGGCAGATGCAAATTTAAGGAATACTCAGCGCAATTGTTCACAACCACCATCGTGATTGTTGCGCAGTGCTTGCAGCATGGTTCTTGTGCGATGTGCTAACGCGTGATGCTTGTGTCAGCCACTCATGCTACCCTGTTATAAATCTACGAGTTGCTCCGTGCCTTACGCTGTACGGCTGATTCGGCTCGGAGCGTGATCTGCACGTTATGTTACAAGCAACTAAAGATTGTATGTTGTTACAGGGTGGTTAACTTCGCCAGCGGCCCCTTTCCCGGGCAGTCTCTGCTCTTCCCTGCTAGAGGAGCACCCTAATCCGCCACCCCATCCGACTTCAGAATGTATTCGTTCGGCACCTCTGCCAGCCGCCTGCCTATATTTGTGTCTTCCCGCCGTCACTTAAAAGAACCAAAGTACAGTTCCACGAAAAACAAGCACCACTCTATCGCAGTCCCATCGCACGTGCGCACTTCTCAAACGGAGGCAAAGGCAACGGCTTCGTTAGGAAATCCGCCACCATATCTACCGACTTGACGTAATTGAATATAACTTCGCCTCGCGCAGCACGCTCACGCACGAAGTGGTGCAGCACATCTATGTCAAACTAAAAACAGGCGAAAACATTACATAACGCACCTAGGCCGAACAAGGGACCCATATCAATTATATTCAAGCAAAGCAAATCAACTAGCATTCTTCAGCACTGTGTACACTTCAGTATTAAAAATTACAAGAAAATTACAAGAAATTACAAGAAATTACAAGAAAATTTCGGACACATGTTGGTAATGCTGAGATGTAAAGCATTACCCCAAACCAGCCTTTTGTCGCCTGCGCGAGGTCTGCTATCGCGCGGTCAGCCATGCTAAAAGGAACTTTGGATGTTGCGAAAGCACCAAAGCGTATTCTAGCCGCTTGTGGTGATAAATTAAGCAATAGCAATTTACACGCAAATGGTGTGCTAATCGACGCTTTCCTCTAAAATAGCCAATTTAGCACTACATATGCACGGGTCATGATGAAGTTGGTTGAACTTAATTCAGGCGTCGGGGCAGATAGACCACCAAGATAGACAGCCAAGGGACCTGCCCCGCCCGCCGGCAGCCAACTCCTGGCGGTGGAGACAGCCCGCCCGGGCCCCGCATCCACGCCGAACAGAAAGAAAGAAACAGATCACACATCGCACGCAACTAAAAAAGAAAGCAAGACGCATGTATCATGCAAGCCCTGCAACCACTGCCCCCGCTCCATTACGCACTTTTCTTCTTCTGCCAATGCACCAGAATAGAAGCCACGCCCACCACCGGCAACCCAACATCATCTGGCTGTCCTTACTCCGTGCAAATCAGGACCGCGCACCACCCCGACATACAAGCATCTCCGCCGCGCAGTCACATGCGCACCATTCTAACCTGACAGTCAAGGGTGAAGAAGCAACGTCTCCCGTAGGCTGCATGTAATAAGGTGCGAAGCGGCTCTGAGCGAAGAACCAGTTGGGGGGCCCAACTGCACTTTCGGGGGACACACTTGGAGTCAAACCCAGCTGTACACCCGAGCTACACGGATAACACGCCACGCCGAAATATGCATCTGTCTGCATAGCGCAGGAAGCCAACCAGCCATGCCATGCGGAGCTGCACCACGGCTTCAGATCTTCGCACCCCTCCCACCCTCCCATGCATGTTCCTCTCTCATGCCTGGAAACCTGCCTGCCTTCGCTACTCCAGCGTCCCCCTAGCCTCATCCGTACATAGTAAGGTACTGGCAGGCCAGGCTGTACATGTAGCCAGTGGCGCAGGGGGTGGTCGAGACCTGCAAGACGCAAGAGCGCCACGAGGGATGTGAAGGACATAGGGTGATGTTGGTGCACATACATAAACTAAATTATTCACATTATATTATTCACGTTATATTATCTACATTATGCACATACGTTCCCATTGGAAAGGTAGAAGGAACACGGTCGCCTGCATCCTATCTCAGCTGCGATGAGACCAATTCAGGCTGCCAGCCAGCCAGCCAGCCAGCCAGCCAGCCAGGAAAAGAAGACCGCTGTGGGTACGCCCGTAGTTCAACGCCGTGTGGCCATACCACGTCACATACATCCGTACACACACACACACACCTGTAGATCCATCGCCTGTAGCGCGTATTTGCTCTCGCTTTTGCCGCCCACCACCGTGACCCAATGCGTGTACTTGGCGGGGTTGAACAGGTTGGCTTCCGAGTTTACGGGGAGGGTGTCTGGCGACAGGACGATGTGGGAAAGGGAGGGTGAGGGGATTGGACCAGGATAACCGGAAATGCGGTTGCAGAACATCATAATTACACCCGTCTCCCGGTTGATGCACCCCCATCAGGAGGCTTAATTGTTAAGGCACACGGGGTTGGTTACCCGTCCCCATGCATCCACACTCCCCGCTATGCTATAGTACAGCGAAAGTGAAATAAAAACCCTATCCCATGCCACCAAGGACTTACCGTTGGGGATTGGGACCGGCTGGCGGATGAAACCAATCATCTCGGTATTCCAGGTGTTGGTTCTTGGGTCCTCCTGCGGTACGACCATTGACAAAGCAACAGGATGAGGAGTACAACAAGGAGGAAGCAGCACCACCTGCTGATGCGAGGGCCAAGGCAAGGGACCGAAAGCGCCTCCCGTGCTCCTCTCAAATCCAAATCATACCGGGCCTGCCTGATAGATACATCTCGTAGGAACACCACGCCATCCCGGCTCTTCCTGGCTTTCCTAGTTCCGCGACAATCGCTGCCTCTCCCTTCGCCTCTCCTACCAGCCTGTGCCCCCTTCACAGAGGATATGCTCTTCTGCTGCCATGCTGTGCCAGAGGACGATCCGCCATGCACTGCCCCTACCTGATTGCAAGACGTGTTAGCGACCGGATCTGGGTAATAGGTGGGACCCCACTCTGGTGGATTGTACAGCGCCAGGTCCTCCGCCGTCGCGCACAGTGGCGCCCAGACGGGCTCCCCCGCGGAACTGTTGACCAGCACTTCCACACGGCCATTACCGGCACGCATGCCGCCAGCGTCTACCAGGTTCGGTTCCAGGTCCAAGACTTTGATGGCGTCGGGCATATCAGGCGGTGGTGGCGCGCGCGGCGGCGGCCCAGCCGCGCCTGTACACATCGGGAATCAAATTTAAACACCAGGGCAACAGCATTTCAGTAAAAAAAATCAGTTATCACAAAGCAAAGCAAGTATAACCACAGCAAATCCGCGTCGCAATGGGAACGTGTAACAACGACCGCAGAGTGAGTTGAAAATAAACGGAACGCATTCCCCGGAACGCTGCACATATGGCAAACCCAGTCCTGCCACGCACACTCGACCCCCGAGAAAGAACCGGACCGATAACTTACGAGGTGGAGGTGGTCGGCTCGGCGTCGTGAAGTTGGCTGCATAGGCACAGTCGCAATGCATGCAACGCACCATGTTATGGACTTGCAGGGCTATCAGGCCATCAGGGGTACGCAAGCATGAGCGAGCTGTTGACCTTTTTACCCAAGAGCTGCAGCCCAAACGACCTAATGAGATACCATGACAGACAAACGCAAAAGACGACAGGGCCTAAAACCCTTTTGGATGAGCCCGGTCAGATGAGGTGAGGTCAGGTCAGGTATACGCAGCCTGAACGACTCTCTCCCAGCTTACACAGACAACAGGTAAACTGCACCACAAAAGCACAACTCCGCACTACATAACCTCCAGGGAGTTTTGCTTCTGTTTGCGCCCATCATACATGTCTGCACCTGCCGAGGCCGGACTTTCCTGAGGTCCTCACACATTATATCACTGGCCTAGTGCGTATTTCCTATCGGATTGAATGTATCGCTGTGTTCTAGCCAGTGTGCGGGGACGGGTGAGTGAGTTTGGAAGGTGACAAAGGAGCGACGATGGGCAGGAGGGACACAGGTACACCCATGCGAGGCCGCAGGTGCACTCACCGTTGGAGCACTGGAGGGCAACGAGTGCCCCTTCGCTGCAGTCGGACCGGAACAGGAAGCAGGTGGGGTCGTCATCGTTCTGGAAAGCAATCATGCCGACAGGGATTTCCGGAGGAAACCCGTCGCACAGCAGACCACCCACAGGTGTTGGCCTGCGCGCCGGGGAGAGAGAGTTGGTTGGTTGGTTGGTTGGTTTTGAGAGAGAGAGAGAGAGAGAGAGAGAGAGAGAGAGAGCGCCAGCCAGCAGAGAGGAGAGTCAGCAGAGAGGAGAGTCAGCAGAGACGGGGAGCTGGTGCAAGGTGAGAGCAGGAAGGGAATGAGGCAGGCAGGCAAGCAGGCAGGCAGACAGGCAGGCAGGCAGGCAGGCGAGACGACTTACGTATTAACCTCATCAGCTCCAAAGTCGCTGATGCCCGCTGCGTAGTACTGGCGACCCGTCTTAAATCCAAGCTGCTGGCAGAAGAACTGTCGAGGTCGAGGGAGGGGCAGGGAGGGGCAGGGAGGGAAGGAGGAAGTTCGTGATTATGAAGACAGGCCCCAAGCACCTCAACAAGCGCACGGGCATGCGCCCATCCACCTACGTGGCGCTACTTGACGTGGGACAAGAACATGACGCGCCCAACACAAACGGCCGCAGCTTAACAGATGAACCCTTAGGTGAACACGCTTCCTGCTCAAGTCTGTGATGCCGCCGATCACTTCGTCACCGCCGGTGCCGTCCATCCAAACAGCAGCTACCCTTCCAAACCCAGAAACCACCCCTCAGTAAAATAACGTGCTCGTCCAGCACCACGCCATAAGGGCCGGTCCTCAGAACATGAGGACACCGCCAAGGCCAAGGTCAAGGCCAAGGCCGGCCCCAATCCCCAACACAGGTTGCCCCCGGTTTCAAGTCGCAGGAGCCTATTGCCAAGCCTCGGGAACAAACAAACATGATGCATGCACCCTTCCTTGTACGACTGACAACTTCTTTCTCCTTGCAGGACTGTATGCCACACCACGCCACCCCACCCCACCCCACCCGCTCACAATGGCTTCGTCGGGGCCAACGCTGCCATCATCGCACAGGGGCGCCCAGCCGCCGTTCTCCGTGTAGCCCCACTGGGCGGGGTAGTACTCCTGCTTGAAGGACACCTCCAGGCGGCCGATGCGACCAGCCCCACGGGTCAGCCGGACACCGTTCCGGGTGCCTGCACGTGCGGGGGAGAACAATGACGTCGGTATGTAAGTCGGACAGTCCTACAGGAATACCGGAGGATCACAGGGAAGGGAAGTAATCCAGCATAGCACAAGTCCGAGGAACAATGGTGTGCGCATGTGCATGTATGTGTGTATGTGCTGCAAGTATTAAAAGGTATTAGTGTCTTGACTGCACACGACAAAAGGAAATGCAGAGGAAGAGCTAAGAAATTATCGTCATTCGTTTAACTACCTCAATGACACGTGAAGCGTATGGACTGCGGGCAGAAAGCGTCTTAGCTACTTCGTCAGCACGAGGCTGAGTGGGCGGTACTTACGAGGAGGTGAGGGAGGGCGACGGGGTGGGGACGGCGGCAGGGCAGGTGGCTTTTGAGGAACCCGTGGCTTGCGGGGCGGAAGGCGTGGCTTGGCAGGGGGCTTTGGGGGTGATGGTGGGGGCCGGGGTGGAGATGGAGGCTTCCTTGGCGAAGGAGGCAATGGCCGCGGAGATGGAGGGGGAGACGGAGGAGGGGACGGCGGTGGGGGTGGGGAAGAACGGGGTGATGGAGGCCGCGGCGATGGAGGCCGGGGGAGCCTGGGACGCGGCGTCGAAGGATCTTGAGCGATGGGCTGGGCACCTGTCGCACATGTGGATGTGGTCTAATGCCCGGTTTTCCGTAACCGCTTTGACCAGGTATGCAACTGTCGCGTCAATTGGACCATGTCACAGGCTCTTAATTCGAGAGTCCCACACCGCAATGCCCTTACCCGCAGTCAGAAGAAGGAGCTGAAGGAGAAACTGTAAACTACATGTCCGTCGCCTCGCCACAGAGCCAACGGCACAAAGAGCCAACGACACACACAGCCAAAGGCACCGCCTCCAGACAGCCGACATTAGGAACTTCCTTTAGATGCAAAACGCTGAAAGTCGTCCAATTGTAATGTTAAATAATCCTTTTTGATGAGATGGCAGCTTAGTCAGTGCACTGCGCAAACCCTCGACTGCTTGGCAGGGCCGGCTGATAGAGTCCTTTAGATTAATACAACATACACCCATGCAAAACTACGCCTCCCTTGGTATAATGTGCTCTGCATGTCCCGTAAACCGTGGAACTTAATGGTACGAACACCATCGACTCGGAAGTCGGGCGCATCCCTGACCAATTCCGGCGCCTCCCTTACCAAACTGTATATTGAATTCTAAAAACCATTCATGTTCTAAAATTTATTCCTTACTTATGGATGTTTTAGGTTGATCTGCGCTTGTGATGGATTTAGTGCCAGTAAGCGCTAACGCACCTCTTCAACTAACCCAAAACCACCCCTCACCTAACCCAGAAACGCACCTCTTCGACTAACCCAGAAACCACCCCTCAACTAACCCAGAAACCACAGGCCTCACGGGGCCGGAATTCCGGAATTTGACCCCATGAATTCCCAAGCAAATCCGGGTCAAATCCCAACGGGATTTGAGGATTTGACCCCCAAAACAACAAACAATATAATGGTAATGCAAAGATTTCCTCGGGCCTGGAATTTGACACATTTGAGGATTTGAACCCCCCAAAACAATTATCATGGCCATGCAAACAATTCCATGCGCAGCCGTTACAATATATTGCATATCTTCGAGCGGCATGTTATGCTCGTGCCAGTCAGTCCTCGCGCCGCATGCCTTCAAACATTTAGTTAGACTTTTACTATTAGAGTTATTCCTCCAAAGCCGGCGCTCACCGCAAAGAGCGATGTCAGACAGCGGCGATGGACAACCCAGAGGTGCGAATTTACTTTTTCAGCTTGGACGCCAAGGGGCCTCCACAGGCAACGGATTATGCATAGCGAAGATGTAGGATTAGCTCATCAAGATAGCAACGATGACTGCGTTATTATGCAGAAGTAATGGACCTTACGCGAGATGGTGCCGACCAACCCCCACTGGGACGCCGCCGACTGAATAACGGAGCCGCTGTGAGCACGAACAGGTGCTTGTGCACATTGGAAGGTCTTAGTACAGTGCACAGGCTTGCGCGGGAGGGTTCCATGCGGCGGGTTACACAGGCCAAGAGTGGACATGACCGCCAACCGAGGTAACCACACGAGCATGCCATGCCCGGCCAGTGGTTCTGTGTGAGCATCGCCTGTTGCTGCTGTATAAGTTGGTGGAGGTGCAGGAGTGCGGGGCCTGTTGCAGCTGGGGCCGCAGCTGGGACGGCGGGGACAGCAGTGGCTGGGGCAACGCCACCCTGCCCTGCACCCGCCCTAGCCCAACGCCGCCCTCCCCTACCCCCCCCCATCCAAACGCCGCCCTTCCCTGC